>NC_063200.1:13694831-13824831 GCF_017589495.1 Alosa alosa
CCTCTATGACTGGCCCTTCACATGAGGCCAGCCGCCTTCTATCCAGCTCGGACATTTCACTGCATAACACCCTGCAAGGCTCCTTTTGTTAATATGATTTGTCCTTGCTTACAAGGACATTCCAGCAATATATGTGTTTTAGCTCTAAATTGATGCATTTCGCTTTAATCATAAACATTACATGATAGATATACAATATTATTATTTAAAATTCATTTATATAATTTGTTAGTATAATTAATTATTTGATTTGTCATATAATGTGTAATAACATAATATAATAAAGGATTATTTTATTCTAGTTTTTGTGCCGCTAAGGCCATGCTTGTGCTTGCATGTTGAGACCTTAAAGCAACACCAAAGAACTTTTCCTCTGTCGCACGCACGCTATTTGTTTATCTAGCAACGGCTTTGAAAATAACGATGTCCATAGACAAGGTAGATGTTGCATGATTTTATGAAAGTATACGATGTATTGCGACATCATACAAGTCAAATTTGTAGTTTCTTATGTCTTATTCCATCGAACTACAAACCCGCTACCCGATCTGGCAAACTTACATAGATGCGGTTATAGCCGATAGAGGGCCGCTCTTGGTTTAATGCAGAAGTGCCGTTCACCCTGTTACGAATTGATGAACCACGGAAACAATTTTGGAAACATTATTTTAAGGTACAAAAAAGTCTTTGGTGTTGCTTTAAGGTCTAAAGCCAGCCAGTTTTTTTTTCAGTGGCATACACAGGGCTGTGGGTGCTGTGTTCACACTCTACAGTTGACTGCTCACACTGCAATACAGCCGTCAAACATTTCTGACATGCCAGAAATCCACTCTGATTGGACCAGAGCTGTACTGTTGATTGTGACATCTTCTACTCTGCGCCATGAGCTTGCTCAAACTACACAAACTACAGGTCAGACCGGCATTCATTCCGAGTCAAAAGTTTGTCAGATCCAGATTCGGGCGTAAAATTGCATCAAAATCACAGAGTCTATCTATGCATTGGCTGTGTCAACAATATGGCTGCTTCGAACATTATTACCTGTTTATTACGTAGATCGAAAAAGAAATGATAAAATTAAGCAATAGGGCCTATGCCCCGGAGGCCTTAGGTTACACTGATTTTAGAACAGCTAAGGGGCGTTGTTAGGCACGACACGCTAGCGGAGTATCTAAAACCCCCCTTAGTTGTTCTAAAATCAGTGCAACCAGGGCCGGCGGAAGGCATGGGCATTCTGGGCAATTGCCCTGGGCGCCAAACTACCAGGTGCGCCACAGTGCAGTGAGCTATAGGCAACAACATAGAAAACACATTCATTGTCAAATAATGACCTAGACCAGGGGTGGGCAAACTGCGGCCCGCGGGCCGTATCCGGCCCGCCAAGCACTTTCATCCGGCCCGCCGAGCATTTCACTTTGTTATCAGGCTGCTCGCTATTTTTTTCCTGCGATAGAGACGACGTTGGTTAGCTTTACTGCAAACTGCTTTTCACTCTCCTTAGATAACGTTTACAATGTAAATGTCAAAACATCATGTTAAATAGAGATAACATCATGTTAAACTAACTCTTAGTTATCTCCTTTGCAGCAGATGTAACGTGAACATTATGCAATCCATTTAATTGGGAACGCGTCTGCACTCACGAGAGGGAGAGAGAGCCGCAGGTTCCAGCTGGCTTGTGATTGTTGATAATTGATATCTCCTTCTTATAAGAAACTTAAAAGGAAATCATGAAGGCAACAGTAGTTCCCACTACTGACCATTTAAAAACTGTGAGAGGGTACAGCACTAGAGCAGGCAGAAGATCATTGAGAAATAAACATGAATTAAAGCGACTGTCTTAAAGCGACAGTGCACAATTTATACATTTGTTAAACAGCATAAAATTAGCATTATTTTTAAAACAAATTAGCAGTATTTTACTAAATAATTTTTTTATGTGTGTTACCGTGGGGGTGGGGGTTGTCGCGCCCGGGCGACAATTTTCAAAACCCAATGTGGCCCTTGAGCCAAAAAGTTTGCCCACCCCTGACCTAGACGGTTTAAATGCGGAAGCAGTAAGTAATTGATTTTCAGTGATATCGGTTAAATAACAGTCATGAATGAGACGTTCAAAGCATAGTGCTGCAGAATACAGAAAGGTGCACAGGTTGAAAAACTTTTCTCCCGCGTATGGGTGCTGATCTTCAGCCTGAATCGACAGGTTGCTAGCAGTGGAACGTAGCAGAGGAACGACAATGTAAGGTAAAATCTGAATCTCACCATGTCACCAATTCAGGGGAGCAATGAGCTCGTCTCCCCACAATAAGATGGTCCTATCGCGGGGTGATATCAGACAGCGACACTCGAGTGCATTCCTAATGCTCTCCTTAAATGCACACCTAACAGACGGCATCATATTAAATAGGTAGTCCGATTTCTGTATAACAGCCTGTAATAATAATATGTTTATGTTACGTGAAAAGCCTAATTGCTTAATTGTAGGCTACCATTTTTTCCGTGAGGCCTGGTCGCAATTGTCCCACAACATTTTTTTTTTCCTTGCAGTCCAGTAGCACTGGAAAGTAGCAACATTGAGCTCCCCCACATTGAAACCAGCCCTGATCTGCACGCTGCAGCCAGGGGCTTCTGCGAAGATAACACACAGTCAAAAGTGGCACACAGTATACAGTCTACATATTCCTATTTCGCCCAGGGCGCAGGATTGCCTTCCGCCGGCCCTAAGTGTAACCTACAAACTCGAGTGGCTTATTGATTTTTCTAAAACGGTTACTACATATATTAAAGATTTAAAGCAACACCAAAGAGTTTTTTATACCTTAAAATAATGTTTCCAAAATCGTTTCAGTGGTTCATCAACTCGTAACAGGGTGAACGGCAATTCTGCATTCGCCTCGCGGCCCTTTATCGGCTAAAACCGCACTATGTTTGCCAGATCGGGTAGCGGATCTGTAGTTCGATGGAACGAGACATAAGAAACTACAAATTTGACTTGCATCTGATGTCGCAATACATCGTACTTTTATAAGTCATAAAAAATATTTTACCTTGTCTGTGGACATCGTTATTTGCAAAGCCGGTGCTGGATAAACAAATAGCGTGCGTGTGACAGAGGGAAAGTTCTTTGGTGTTGCATATATATAAGATTTCAGAAAATAAAGGCACAGCAACAAGAAATGTAACGATTTATTCATAGATAATCATTTTTCCGCCAAGAAATATAGATCCTCTATCTAAATGGTTGCCAAGCAATGCACTTCCCATGCACTTCCCATGCACTTCCCATGCACTTCCCATGCACTTCCCATGCACTTCCCATGCACTTCCCATGCACTTCCCATGCACTTCCCATGCACTTCCCATGCACTTCCCATGCACTTCCCATGCACTTCCCATGCACTTCCCATGCACTTCCCATGCACTTCCCATGCACTTCCCATGCACTTCCCATGCACTTCCCATGCACTTCCCATGCACTTCCCATGCACTTCCCATGCACTTCCCATGCACTTCCCATGCACTTCCCATGCACTTCCCATGCACTTCCCATGCACTTCCCATGCACTTCCCATGCACTTCCCATGCACTTCCCATGCACTTCCCATGCACTTCCCATGCACTTCCCATGCACTTCCCATGCACTTCCCATGCACTTCCCATGCACTTCCCATGCACTTCCCATGCACTTCCCATGCACTTCCCATGCACTTCCCATGCACTTCCCATGCACTTCCCATGCACTTCCCATGCACTTCCCATGCACTTCCCATGCACTTCCCATGCACTTCCCATGCACTTCCCATGCACTTCCCATGCACTTCCCATGCACTTCCCATGCACTTCCCATGCACTTCCCATGCACTTCCCATGCACTTCCCATGCACTTCCCATGCACTTCCCATGCACTTCCCATGCACTTCCCATGCACTTCCCATGCACTTCCCATGCACTTCCCATGCACTTCCCATGCACTTCCCATGCACTTCCCATGCACTTCCCATGCACTTCCCATGCACTTCCCATGCACTTCCCATGCACTTCCCATGCACTTCCCATGCACTTCCCATGCACTTCCCATGCACTTCCCATGCACTTCCCATGCACTTCCCATGCACTTCCCATGCACTTCCCATGCACTTCCCATGCACTTCCCATGCACTTCCCATGCACTTCCCATGCACTTCCCATGCACTTCCCATGCACTTCCCATGCACTTCCCATGCACTTCCCATGCACTTCCCATGCACTTCCCATGCACTTCCCATGCACTTCCCATGCACTTCCCATGCACTTCCCATGCACTTCCCATGCACTTCCCATGCACTTCCCATGCACTTCCCATGCACTTCCCATGCACTTCCCATGCACTTCCCATGCACTTCCCATGCACTTCCCATGCACTTCCCATGCACTTCCCATGCACTTCCCATGCACTTCCCATGCACTTCCCATGCACTTCCCATGCACTTCCCATGCACTTCCCATGCACTTCCCATGCACTTCCCATGCACTTCCCATGCACTTCCCATGCACTTCCCATGCACTTCCCATGCACTTCCCATGCACTTCCCATGCACTTCCCATGCACTTCCCATGCACTTCCCATGCACTTCCCATGCACTTCCCATGCACTTCCCATGCACTTCCCATGCACTTCCCATGCACTTCCCATGCACTTCCCATGCACTTCCCATGCACTTCCCATGCACTTCCCATGCACTTCCCATGCACTTCCCATGCACTTCCCATGCGCACTTCCTGCACTTCCCATGCACTTCCCATGCACTTCCCATGCATACCTCCTTCCCCTTCCACCACTCTTCACCACTTTGTCTCCTTCAATATACACTGGACTTAGTTCTTACTACTCTACTTCTCTACTAAACTAAACCAACTTACTAACTAACTAAACCAAGAAACGCCTTAGGTTAAAGGAGAACTCCGGACGATTTTTACATGGATCTTGATTTCTAGATGTCGCCAAGTACTGTAGATAGGGGGAAAAACAACCAAAATCGTTGCTACCGAACTGGAGTAGCTGCAGCTAATGGCCAGTGCTCCCAGTGAACTACAATGCTAGGTCTGGGGGCATCATCTAAACGTGACTTTGCCTCTTAACAGACACAAAATGTCATTAAAAGTTATGTGCAACATGAACAGGGTCAAAACAATGTGTTTTCAAGTCATTAATTGTGAAGAAACAATTTAAATTCAAAGCTTGTACTGTCACATCTGCACATTACTCTGTTTACCTTTTCCTGCAAAAACTGAATTCCCACGATACTTCAGCACGAGACTAGAGCTATAGCTTTCAGCTCAGGCATCATTTGGACCGTTTCCATGTAGTTACATAGTCATTAATCTGGTCATAACCATTACAGTGCTTAATTACCTATTTTTGAGGGGAAATAAACTAAACTAATAAAGTTTTTGTTGCAAAGCCAGCATGAGCTCTATTTTGAGACTATTTTGGGCTTTTCTGGAAGCAACTGATGTTATATGTGACAGTACAAACCTTGAACCTTTAAACGGTTTCTTCACAATTAATGAGTTGAATTTTTGGTCGATTTGTTTTCCATCGACAGTACTCGGTGATGTCTAACAATCAAGATCCATGTAAAAATCGTTCTCCTTTAAAATGTCATTATTTAACTGATATGTTCAATTACATTTATATCTCTCTTTCTCTCCTTTCCACCAAAAAGGATCCTGACTAAAACAGTCAGACCAAACGTGCCGGCAACCTTTCTCTCAAATACAACACATCTATCTTTGTTCAAGGCTGAATCACGAATAATTGTGGTAATGATTATCAATTCATTATAAATAAACTATTCTATTTTTTAACAGTGAATCAAATCAATCTAAAATTCTTTTGATCTGTTTGATCTGAAATCTGTTAAAATATACAAAAACATGTATTTCATTTCACAGAGCCTTCATTTCCATATCTATAGGTTCTCAGTCTCTTGGACTGATCCTTACGGATTAATTTGCTTCCCACAAAAGATCAACTTATTTGTATAACAAATAGGAGACAAACTACTTAGAGGACAAAGCAGCAAGAGAAAGCAATCTGACCCAGGCCCTGTGTGTGTGGGCCTTGTCCAATAAAGGTATTACATCGTGGCTACAAAGGCTTCCATTAGGATGGAGCAGTGGTGAGTTGTGCACACGTGTGTATGAGTGTGTGTATATATGTGTGTGTGTGTGTGTGTGTGTTATGTATGGGAGGGTCTAGTGGTCGGACACCTCATCTCTAACTGTCCTGAGTGTAATGAGTGGATGCTCCAGCACCTGAGACCACCACTCTCCCACACTCCCTTACAAACACACACACACACACAAAACCACTTTACTTTGGTGGCTTTCATCTCTCCTTTAGGCTGGCCTATGTTACCTCCCTGTATGTGTGGATGGAGGAAAGGCACATCTCTCTCTCTCTCTCTCTCTCTCTCTCCCTCTCTCTACTCCTCTCTCTGCTCTTGTACACTCGCTCCCTGTGACAGAATTAAACAAACAGGCAACAAAGGCTCCTGCAGCAATGTGTAATAGTGTCACATAGTGTGCTTCTCTTTTCATCTTCTCAACAGCAGTTCTCAGGAAGAATCAACATTCAAGACCCTCGCTCCCTCCCTCCCTCCTCCGTCTATCCTCTGTCTTTCTTCCTCTCTTTCTCTCCTCTCTTTCTCTCTCCATCTCTCGGTCGAATTCCAACTTCAAATTACCTCTCCATCTCAAAGAAACATCCCTTTCAGCCTGCCTTGTAATTAGTTTCCCTGTATGTGTGGCAACTTGTACTGTAGTTCTGTCTGGTTTCCCATCATGCATCTCTCTCGACCCACCGTGCCACAGCTGAGAGAGCCTTGACCGCTTGCCTCCGCTGGCTTGTCCGCCTAGTCAATGTATCGATGGCCAAACCACTGGGCCTCTCTCTCAGAGTTAACTGGCCTTGTAATACTTAAAGGAAATCAATCCCTAATCTATACTACAGGGGAGACATGAGTCTGCAGACCTGAACACACACACACACACACAGACTCGAAAGCTTGAGTCATGACTGCCACAGCTTTTATTTGGGGGTGGGGGGTGTGAGGTGGCTGGGCATATTTAAGGATTAGCAACTCCCCCACCCTTGATCGAGCTCCTTAGTTATTAATTTTACCGTTAAATACGCACAGAAATGCTTTTAAGCGCCGCTCATTAAAAAGTCTCGGGCTCCACACACACACACACACACACACACACACACACACACACACACACACACACACACACGCACAAGTCGCTTTCAACTAGGTGCGCTCTGTCACCACCACCACTAATTATCACCTTCATATGCAAACGCCGACAGTCCTGCTTAAAGAGTACTTTCTATCTTCCCCCTCCCCACCCTTATTTAATTAATTAAAACAAATCATCTATGAACTTTAAATTAGTCTGGTGTAAAATAATCTCTCCCTCCTCCCTCCCTCCCTCTCTTTGCTCTCCTGTTCTCTCTCTTTTTTTTTTGTCGTTTAATAATTAGCAGTCAGTAAAGCGGCTGTATTAATTGCGTTTAGTGTCCTGCCTCAGGAGAAGACCGGGGAGGAGCTGAGAAGAGAAGAGAAGAGCGGAGCGGAGCGGAGCTGCCACATCACCACCTCCGCTTCCTGAAATAGAGAATTCCCATGAATGAAAGAGGGAGAGAGAGAGAGAGAGGGGAGAGAGAGAGAAAGAGGGAGAACAAAAAGAACAAGAGATACAAGAGAGAGAAAGAGGAGTGAGAAGAGAATGGAAGAGAGAGCAAGTGAGAGTGAAAGAAAGATAGAGAAAGAATACGAGAGAGAGAGAGAGAGAGAGAGAGAGAGAGAGAGAGAGAGAGAGAGAGAGAGAGAGAGAGAGAGAAAAAGGGAACAAACTATCTTTTTTTTTCTCCATGCTCGCTCTGTAAATTCCCCCCGGGAATCAGAAGCAACCCTTAATTAGCCTGCTGCTGAGGTAAAATTGATTGAAATGCAGCACATCAATTATTAAGCGTAACAGTTTTTTATAACCACCACGTGCCCCACCCACCCATTCTTTAGGTGCCAGGGACGGGTAGGAGTGTGTGTGTGTGTGTGTGTGTGCCTGAATCACTTGGGTGACAAAGCCTTTGCACACCGACTGATAATGAAGGGTAGGGTGTAACGTTGGCGTGAACTTTCACTATGCTGTGTGTGTCTGTGTGTGTGTGTGTGTGTGTGTGTCAGTTACTCGCAAACGAAACTATCCCGCTACACACTACCAAATCTAAATCTATGGAACTATCCAAACTCATTTTTTATAAAGATTCATTATTCTTTTTCTCACCTAACTCAATGTGCTACCAGAAGGATTACAGATCACATCAGACATCGTAACTGGAAAACATATCATCGTAACTGAAACATAACATTGTAACTGAGAATGAGCTATATTTGGGTGCTCATTTCCAATCAAAAGTCCTGCATTGGCTGACTGTTGTCATGTTCGACCCTTAATTGTGTGACAGGCTATCATTCTCTCTCCTGTTATCAGGTATGTTGGAAATGTTAGAGAACTCTATACAGAAACACAACCGAATCAGACTGAAGAGCTGGTTCTTTTCCATGGGGCCCACAGTGGCTATCATGTCAGTGACTCCAAACCATGTATGTTGAGACCAAACATACATACGCACAGTAAGGCCACAGGGGAGACACGTTTAAAGACATATGCAGTACTTGAATTATATTTAAAAAAAAAAGCTTTTGCACATGTCAAAAAAAGACCCATAAAACCCTCAAGCCATGATGACAAAAAAGCTTCATTGAATGTTAAAATGTTAGGGCCCACTTTAGGTTCTCTATCGACTCCTCATCTTCACTTGACCTCACAGGGTCAGACCATCCCCTTTGGCTAAAGTGCCCTTTCCCCTTTTCTGAGTGGCGTTCAGCAGAGGTCAGCTTGAGGTCAGTCCAGTCGCTGTACCTCCTTTTCACTCACCCTCTGTCCACCTCACCCTCCCCTCAGTCCTATTTCCACAGGCCCATTCATCTGCTAACGCAACTTTGACAATACTGACTAAATGGAACGATGTGCACTTGGAAACTCACCCAAACCCCTCCCTTCCCTACTTTTCCCTCCCAGAAGAGAAGAGACAGTAGACTACACAGCCGTGTGTGTCAATACACCAGCTATTAGCAATAAAAAGCCTGCCGAACTCGCAAGCCAGAGCTCATCAGCAAAGTGGTAATAATCTGTTTAATTGTTTTAATTACCATGGCAATGAAGAGGAGCACAAAATCACCGCGTACAGCCCAGCTGTTGCCCTCCTATCTGCGGTCTCTCTGGAACGCTGCCCCCTAACGGTCATGAGCTGAAATTCAATTCTCCTCATAGAACCAGCACAACCTGGCTTGGACGGGGTCAGATTCAGTCATATGCAAATTAAACGAAGCCTAGCCTTCGCATTATTAATCGTTGGTGTTGTGTAATAATTAATTTCCAAAAAACAACAATATCTGAACTCAGTGAACTCTGTGAATACAGCAGAGTGCCATTGTTCACCTGCCGTGAGACGGAGCAGCGCGCGCTTTCTGACGTTTCCCAGAGGTCACTTCATGGATGACTGTGTGACCTTTCACGTCTTGCGCGCTCACTTCATTGTTGGTGCTTACAGTGGATGGAAAACTCATTTGAGTCTGGACTAATTGTTTGTTCAGTCCGCACTGCACTAGCTCCTACTGTTACCTGTCCTGACCTGGACTATGCCAAAGCGAAGAAGGGAGAGCCTCCCGAAGACACCCAACACTTCACACCGGGGAAGTCAGAGGGCATCACACAATGGAGTCTTGAGAGGCTATTATGATCCACTCCGGGTCAAGTATAGGTGATGACGATGTTTTAATTAGGAGATGTAACTTATACATGGCCGTACGTACCATGTTCAAAAGCACGTAACAAAAGGCTTTTATTTCGCGTGTCACAACCAATACGGCATACACTACTCCACGACATATGGCCTCAGTGAAAAGAAAGCGGGGGAAAGTGAAGTTTTTTTTTCTTCTATTATTTCTATGGGAGCATAACATAATAGCCCAATAACAACAACAACAATAATAATAAAACTAGCCCTAACAATGATATTATTATTATTATCATTATTATTATTATTATAGCCTAACAATTACAACATCAAACAAGCATCGAATTCGAATTTCCTGTAAGCCAATCTGAAAAACGGTATCTGACGTGGGGGATGTTTACTGTTATAAGTGAACTGCCCATAAGAGATGCACACAGACATGCGAATAACCAGACGCAGCAACATAAATGCGCCATCAATTATGAAGTGGCCGATAATAACGGTAAGACTGTAAGCCATTCAGACTCCACTTCAAAGAGCTTTTTACATGATGGACGGATGGTGAAATGCACTTTGCACACAATGGCAAAGAGTTAAAATAATATTTATATTTTATGTATTTATTATAATTCCCTGGCATTGCTTGCGCGAAGTGCATTTCACCATCCGTGAATATTAATATGTGTAGGCTATAGGCTGGTCCCGGACTCAAAAAGTGTCAGTAAAGCGCTCTGCATTAAAGACTTCTTTCCTTTTCAAAATAAAAATCATACAAGGAGTTTTGTTAACATGTCATTCATATGGTGTAAATGGTTACTCTTAATTTTCATTTTGAAATGGGATTTAGACCTAAATATTTTAAATAAACTCACTAAATGTTGGGCATATGTCTTCATAATGGTTTACAGCCTAAATGTTAAAATGTGAAAATATTGCATTCCCAATATATTACCACAATAGCACTTAGCCTGCATGTAGGCCTGCTTTGAACCACAGTTTATAGTCTTGAATCTAAAAAAAAGTAATTTAAAATGAGTACAAATCGAGCTGTGGACAACGACAATGAGTCTTCCGACATAATGGTAGGCTATGCGCACGGGGAATGTTTAAACGTTTAGCTCCCTCTAGCGACTAAAAGAGAACACATCATCACGTTCCCTTTAAGTTTGCCTGGACAACAAAAACACATCTCTAACACCACAATCTAGATGCGAAATTGTTGATGAATTTCAGTTTAAACATATAGCCCTATACACTAAGTTATTATAGGTAGGTATTAGTCAATTCCTGCCAAAGTATTGTATTGCTCAAAATTCCCATGAAGAAAATGTTGCTATCGCCACCATAAGAGGTGCACAATGAAGGGCAACTGACACATTTTCAGTCCGTTTCCACTTGCCCTGGCCTATGAAGACACAAACATGAAATAAGCACAATGCATCACTTTAGACAGGTAAAGAACATGCAACACAAACTATGTTAAGTTCAACTTACAGCAGAATCCAGTAGGACTTGGATACCCTAGTTATATCAAAGACAAAATATTACTATTAACATCATAAAACTGCTGCAGTTTTAATCAGCCAAAGACGACACATGTAACTCCTGTTAGTTAGGCCTACTCTTCTTTGGCTTCCTATAGCATCTAGAATTAAATTCAAAACCCTCACTCAGGCCTATGACACTTACTGGATCTGCACCTTTCCATCTTAACTTCAAGTTCTGCTTTGCCAGTTATTGCTAATAAGCATGTTTAGCATGACTTTTTCAACGTTTTTAAAAACGGATATATAGCGTTTTAGAACCGAACTCTTCATCTGCACCTTGCTATCTTAATTGACCCTTAGAGAAGGGTCAGTTCCATGATCCAGCCCTACGTCCTCTCTACTCCACTGCAGTCCTCTGGTGAGCGTCTGCCATGTTGGCCTTCCCTCAACACTAAGAGGCCACAGTCAAGACTCCTCTTCCGTGATTCGTCATTAGTGGACTGATTTACCTACTACTCTTCGTTCTAAATTTGGGATCTTCAAAAAATGCTAAACAAACAAAAACAAAAAATATTGTTTACCTTAAATCTAACTAATTATTTTTTACCAAGTCGTTGGTATATGTATAAGTATATATATACTCTTTTGATCCCGTGAGGGAATTTTGGTCTCTGCATTTATCCCAATCCGTGAATTAGTGAAACACACTCAGCACACAGTGAACACACAGTGAGGTGAAGCACACACACTAATCCCGGCGCGGTGAGCTGCCTGCAACAACAGCGGCGCTCGGGGAGCAGTGAGAGGTTAGGTGCCTTGCTCAAGGGCACTGCAGCCGTGACTACAGCTCGGGGTTCGAACCGGCAACCCTCCGGTTACAAGTCCGAAGCGCTAAACAGTAGGCCACGGCTGCCCGTATTATTTTTATTCTGTTGAAATGTATTTAGTCCATTACTAATATTTGTCTTTATCACCATTTAGACTACTTGAATTGGTCATTTTATTGTTTATGTAAGGTTTATTGAGGTCATTGTTAGTCGCTTTGCACAAAAGCATCAGTTAAGAACCATAACATACAACTAAAATCTCAGAAAGGACACATTTATATGGAAGAGAAGTACACTCCATTGAAACATGCAGTTTGTCTAGCATATTTCCTGAGTGGACACTAGCCATCATCTGACCACACAAATTTGCCAAAATAGAACATGAAGTAATGCCAGTCGTTCATACAGCATCAAACCTTTGTAAGTACAACTGGAGCACTTCAAGAACGCCCAACCACACAGCTGTGTGTGGGTATGTGTGTGCATATGTGTGCATGCACGTGTGTGTGTGTGCATGCGCGTGTGTGTGTATATATATATATATATATGTGTGTGTGTGTGTGTGTATATATATATATATATGCATATGTGTGTGTGTGTGTGTGTGTGTGTGTGTGTGCATATGTGTGTGTGTGTGTGCGCGTGCATGTGTGTGTAAAGAACAGGACAAAGACCAGTGTGACCATGAGAATTAAAACTTTTATTAGTGTATTTATGAAGTCTGCATATGCAACACGCCTGAAAAGCTTATCGCCTGAAGTACACGTCCTACCCTCAACATCTCTAATTGTAGAACAAGCTCACCAACTGTTAAATGCTTTGCCAAAAACATTTTTTTTTTATTGAAAAAAAGTAAAATAAAATTATATATACACATATATATGCATATATGTCTGGTCCACTTACAGATCTATTTGGTATCCTTTTTCCATCCCCAGTCAAAATGATGTGGGCACGATGATCCCCAGAGTTGGCATGGCAATGGCCATGTCAATCATCTTTGTCTACTCTCACTAGGTGCACTTGAAATACAATCACAAGTGTAATAAGATCAACAAAGACAGATCAAATCAAAAGAGAATGGGCAGGGCAGGAAGGAACAGGAATGGAGATTTCACAGAAAATAATAATAATAATAATAATAATAATAAAAATAAAAATGAAATAAGTCTCGCCACTGCCACAACAAGTAAAGAATGACAGACAGCTAGCTCACAGTTATTAGTAAGTCGTAGAACAAGCACACACACTAAAGAGGAAAAAAAATTGCACTACTCTCCCTGTGTAAGCAGCCTCTCATTTTAAGATTCCAAACTTTTTTAGAATTCCACGTTCCAATTGGAAATTTAATGAAACACAGCCAACTTTGCTCAACATTGGACTCAAGGTGGGATTTCCATTGATTGAATGACCTCTTGGGGTGTGGGGAGGGGGTAGTTTGCGCTCCATGAAAACAATAAAGCAAGGGCAGTTTATTTCCTCTGACTATGGAACAAAAGGAAGGAAAAAGAAAGAGAAAAGTGAAAAGGTGAAGTTAAGAGGCCTGTTCAGCTGATTGTATGTTTTTTGTTTGTTTGTTTGTTTTCTGTGAGAGGGCACATGCAGGAGAGGAGCGACGGGCTAGGAGACTGGGGTAGGTGGCGTCTGCGGAATCCTTTTTTTTTTTTGTGACGGGACTTGAACTTTGTGAAACCATGTTCCGATAAAAAGAGGGCATGATCTAAAAAAATATTCAATTCTAATAAAAAGGAAGAGAGCTTTAAAGATTTTAAATATATTTATATATAAAAATACATGAAAATACAAAAAGTAGCTAAAAGAAAGATAAAAGCAAAAAAATAATCTTGTAATTGTGTAGGATAGCCTAGTTTATCAACACTTAAAGCTTAAATACTTGAATTTTGAAAGATTTTGGACTGAGAGACCGTGTTAGTTATCAATTTATTCGTAAGTGACCGCAAGAACAGAATTCACTAGAAGCCCCAAGCTGAAAAGTAAGTCGCTCTGGATGCCACGGCTCTGACCAGCCCGTCTCGGGTCCGAGAGAGGAGGCCGAGACAGCCGCACCGAGGCTCAGAACCAGCACCAGAGTGCCTCGGGCCAGAGCGGAACTTCTGCTAGGTGTGTCAGATTGGGGGCGGGGTTTAATAGCTTTCACGTGATTGGAGTTTTGCCTGGGTTTCCTTTATGAAACAACATTCCTACCTGTTCCTATTTAATTTAAAAGAAGCATGTCTTAGAACAGCACACCTCAAATTAAAAAAGGCAACATTCTGTTCAAGTCAAGTGGGGGGGGCAGCAATTGTGATTTAACCTTTATTTTTGGAAATGGAAAGGGGGCGGGGGAGAGCATCTTTTGGCATTCCTTTCAGAACAAAAACAATATAAACTGAGGAAAATGACAGGCAAGATCAATGAGAGTTAACACTTTTGGACCTTTTCAATTAGTCTTGCAAAGACAACAAAAATGTCAGAAATGCAACTTTTGCCAGAAAAAGTGACTTTTGTCCAGCAGACAAATTTTCAGAGCTCAAAGCCAGAAGTATTTACCGTTTAAAATTTCATAACTTCATTGAGGGAAAAAAAAAAAAATATAGAAAAAAAAAAAAGCTCACTGCAACACTTGTGCCAAGTATTACCCGCCTTCTGATGATTCCCCACAACATACACATCTTTCCCTGGTCTTCTAAAAATCAATATACATTTCAGTTCTACCACTAATACACTTAATATTGAGGGTTTAGGAGAAAAGAATCAAAGGTGCGTGAAGCTGAACAAACAGCAAGTGCCGGGCTCTGTTCCGAACAGAGAACACATCAGTGTCAGGAGAAAGCGAGAGAAGAGAGAGAGAGAGAGAGAGAGAAAGAGAGAGAGAGAGAAAGAGAGAAAGAGAAAGAGAAAAAGGATTCACAAGTACTATGAAATAGGGGTTATAGCAAGTCTGTTGTTCTTCTAGTTGTCATAGTTTTGTTTTGTTTGTTTTTTGTCGTTTTTGTTTGTTTTTTTTTGTTTGTTTTTTTTTCTTTCTCTTATGTGATTGTAGACTCGGTTGTCGGGGGCAACGGTCGTGGTGGCGGGGGGGGGGGGTTGGGCTTTAGGACATACTGGAACAGCGGACCGAAGGAGAGCCCATCTGGGTCAGAACCTTGTCTAGCCACTGCAGAGGCCCGTTGAGATGCAGCTCGATCCAGCATGGGGTGCTCGTGACCGTCTGTCGTCTAGAGATAGCGATAGATAGACAGATAGACAGACAGAGTGACAGAGGGAGAGAGGGTGAGGAGAGGTACATCCTTTATCTGCCATGCTGACAGAAAGACAAGCAACCACTCTGGAAGACAGGCTTCCACTGATGATGGGTATGGACTTGAACTAATATAATAAATTACGAATACAGACATAATCTTAAAAAACATGACACAAATGTTTGTTATTTCACTATAATTGTATGTATTTTATACGCGTCCCCTCCTCGGTACTCTGTGTAAAAAAAAAGTGCACTAACACACTATATGTGTTACTGCACTATAACTATGTATTTTACGTGAGTAAACACATTGTGTGTGTTATGTAAGGGATAATGTATAGAACGGTCATAGGTCCCTTCAGGGCGGAACAAGACCCTGCGCGTCGGGGTCAGGTTCGCCCTGTCGGGACCCATTTCCCGATAATGACCGGTGTTCTATACATTATCCCGCTTATTACACGGCTAATTTCCAAAACAAAACAATAAATTCCCCACGATATGACTCTGTAGCCTACATAGCCTAGGCTTTAGCCTATTTTATACCGTTTCATCGTGGCTTTTGCTGAGAAACAAATAGTTCGCAACACTCGCTGAACTTGAATCAAACATTCTTTAGAATAACCATCAGCTTTCACTTTTGAATGAAGTTTCAGTCCTTGCAGTGTTATGAAAGCTGTAAATTAGAAGCACAAAACCCATTTTCCTTGACAGCGGTCTGTTATCGAGAAATAGCAGACCACCGAACGTTGGGAAGGCCCATTCAAGTGAATGGAGCATTCTTCAGCATTATGAAGAGCCGTGTAATAATGCACTATAACTGTATGCATTTTATATGTGTCTAAACACTGTATGTGTTACTGCACTATAATTGTATGTATTGTATATGTGTGTAAACTGTGTTACTGCACTATAACTAAGTATTTTATATGTGTGTAAATACTATGTGTTACTGCACTATAATTGTATGCATGTATTTTATGTGTGTGTTACTGCACTATAATTGTATGTATTTTATGTGTGTGTTACTGCACTATAATTGTATGTACTGTATATGTGTGTGTTACTGCACTATAATTGTATGTACTGTATATGTGTGTGTTACTGCACTATAATTGTATGTATTTTATGTGTGTGTTACTGCACTATAATTGCGTAGTCCCCTCACCTGTACTCGGCGCCCCAACCCTTGACGAAGCTCATGCGGATGGTGCACATCCTGGTGAGCTGGTAGACGGCCTCGAAGCCCTGGTTCACCGACTGAGCCAGCAGGGCTGCAAACTCCTGGTTGTTGAAGATCTTCAGGTTGCAGCCTGGAGTAGAGAGGGAACGTCACAACAACAGACATCAGCGTCAGTCTTCTCACTGGACTTTGGATAATTAGATTAAGACGGCCAGCTGTGGTTTCTGACCAATGTGACCGTGACAATGCAATTTCAATGACAGTGTTGCAGTTTCATGTCATGCAAGTATAATATCACAAGAAATGTTCAGTTATCATTTTCATTGATTCATTTAGCAGACACTGTTGTCCAAAGTGATTTACATATGTCAACTATATTACAAGTGATTACATTGTCCCCAGAGCAACTTGGGGTTAAGTGCCTTGCTTAAGGGAACAACAGTGGAAGTCGGGAATTGAACCCACAACTTTCAGGCTACTGCATGCTAGTCCAGCTCCTTAACCACTACACTACGACCTACGACCGCCAGGTTATCAAAGCAGACATTTAAAGCCATGAGTAGTCATTAGTGAAGTATGAGTGTGAGCTAGTGTCTGTGTTGTGTGTGCGCGCGAGTGTGTGCGTGTGTTAGTTACCTGGGGGGATTTTGCAGACTGTGGCAGGGTGCCATCCATACCGCTGGTTACAGTTGGGGCTCTGAACGAAGATAGCGCTGTCGCTCAAACACTCCGCAAACACCTCTCCACCGATGTAGTACAGTCTCACACCTCGGCCTGGACACACACACGTTAGTAGAAGTAGTCATTCATACCCTTCACATCACTTTGAGAGAGAGAGAGAGAGAGAGAGAGAGAGAGAGAGAGAGAGAGAGAGAGAGAGAGAGAGAGAGAGAGAGAGAGAGAGAGAGAGAGAGAGAGAGAGAGAGAGAGAGAGGTGTGGTGTGTGTGTGAGAGAGAGAGTAAGGAAAGAAAACAGAAGAAAGAAAACAAGAATGTGTGCAAAACAAACAGAATGAGAGCGTGTGTGTGTGTGTGTGAGAGAGAGAGTGTAGGAAATTGAATGAGAAAGAAAGAAAGAAAGAATGCCAGAATGAATGAGAAAAGAATGATTTGTGGAATGCCAGCAAGAGGCCACACGGGCAAAGTGAGTGATCTTAGTAAGCCATCCTGAGAGGTGGTGAGCGGGCGGGTGCGGTACCTATGTGTCTGCGGGTCATCTCCACGGTGGCGTTGCGGTTGACGTTGGACAGCAGGCCCAGGCAGAAGCGCTCCGAGTTGGACGGGTCGGTGAAGCCGTCCACGTGAGCGAGGGCTGTGAGGCGTGGAAAGTCTCGCCCACACGCTGGTTCAGCTCAGTAGTACGCTATGGAGCACCAGAACGCGGGCTCCGAGTAGGTCACCGGCTGTAGGTCTACACACACACACACACACACACGTAAGTCTCAACACAGTCAACATCACTACCAAGGAGGTGTTCAAAGAAAAGTAGTTCAAATGTCCGCTATTTTCCCCCATCTATCTTCCCCCATTCTCTATTTTCACCCCCCCCCCGCCCCCATCAGAAAACCCTCACGTAGAGCACCCAGTCCAACTCTGACCCTTGAACCCACTTCCCCAGCCTTCTCTGTTCATCCAGTCTGCCCAACATCTGTGCCTTAGGAGGCAGAGTAGAATCGGTACTGGTCAAAAAAAAGCGTTCAAAAATTCTGAAATTATTTGAACAATTTTAACAAGACAAAAAAAAAAAGAAGTGCGTCACCTATTTTAAGACAATAGGGAGAAAGAGATGCAAGATCTCAATGGGATTCCCGAACCTTGTTGCGCGCGCGCGCGTGTGTGCGTGTGTGTGTGTGTGTGACCTTACCCATGCCATGGTTTACAGGTGAGAGTGTGCTGGGAGACAACTCAGCTGGGGAACCTAAAGAGGGAGGGAAAAATCAGAGAGTGAGTGAGTGAGAGAAAGTGAGGTAGCTACTTTACAACATAGCTCAGTCACATGTCAACACACCATAATCATGGGCTGTTTAAATGACAATTGATCAAAGCAGAATAAGGGATTATTTAGTTGGAAACGTTAAGTAATGTTCTACTAGCTTTAGGTAGTAACAGCTTTCATAGAAACAGATTCTCAGAACACAAAACAGCCCTTCTACATTAAAAAAAAGGGATATAACCAAAGGACAGATCACTAAGCAGTCCCTTAGTGACACACTAGGAATGACACATTTTGTCAATTTGGTCAAATTTGGTTAGGGGAAATAAGGTTTTTATGAATGATGGGGTACTCTTTCTGTGCACTGGCCTATTGGCACCTTACCCTAAGCCCTTCCTAAGCATGACATGTTAAAATGTTTTAAAAACATAAAAATGAGTTTCCATGGTCTAAAAGGTTAGGGTTAGGTGCCTTGAAGTCGACGGTCGCAGCACTGCCTTGAAGTCGACGGTCGGGGCCTAAAACACCATCGAGCCTGATGAACACACCAAATGCTGGAGGGGCTGTCTAGGGTGGAGGGTAGAGTCGGGTTTGAGTCCAGCGGGACTAACTGGGGGGGGGGGGGTTGCTGGGAAGGGGGCATCAGTAAGAGCAGTGGGCGCTTTACTGGTCCCAGATCACACACAGCTGTCTACCGTCATTCCCGAGCAGTGAGACATGACTGGGAATGTACCTGTGTCCATACTTTGATTCAACTGCTGGTCACTTGTCTCTCCATCCTCACTGATGTAGCCCGGAGGGGGAGTCTCTGCAATGCAACACACACACACACACACACACACACACACAACTGGTTAGGTGTCAGCTACATATTCTAACACATTTTTCTGATGTTGTACAGTTAAGTGTGTGAGACTTTAGAGCACTTCCCTGTGGAGGGTATATGAGTGCAGCTGAAAGTGTCCCTAAAAGCTTTGCATTTGTACCGTTTCCGTTGTGTGTGAGGCGTGTGTGTGTGTGTGTGTGTCAACAGGCATGTAGTAGTCCCAGGGGGATGTTGGGCTTCTTGGGGATGGAGTGTGTGTGTGTGTGTGTGTGTCTCACCAGGTATGTAGTTGTTTGGTGGGTCGATCCCGGCGGGGAAGTTGGTGTTTTCGGGGATGGAATGGGTGTAGTCATCCAGAGGAGGCAGCTCAGTCAGGATCTCTGTGTGTCTTGGCACAAGGACAGGGGGGAGTACTGAGAAGAGAAGAGAAGAATCAACTTGCATACATGGAAATAACTACACATCCATGTTGGGAATGTTTGTATGTATTTATTCATCCATTCATAGGCTAGTCTTCCCAGAGAATGTAGGGCTAAGCGTTTGCTCAAGGGCATAACAGTGGCTGCTACAAACAGAAGTCACAGGGGAGGAGTGTAAGAATCAACCTGTCCAGTGAACAGACTCCAACATCACCCAGGGTTTCACATGGGCTGGACTGCCCTCTAGTGGACATTCTGTTTATTCATCATGCTCCTGTCTAAAGGACACTACACAGAGTGCTAGGATGCTTCCAGATTATTTTTTTACTGATTTCTTCTTTAGGACCTCGACTGTTTATGTAAATTAAGACAGGACTTTTGTTGGGGTTTTAATCTTTTGGGTCTTCTGTATTACTTTGAGTAAAACCTTTTTCCATACTTCCAAGCAGATAGCGTGTGCGTGTGTGTGTGTGTGTGTGTGTGTGTGCGTGCGTGTACCTGGCGTCTCCACCCTCTGGTAGTGATAAGGGTTGACGCAGACCTCATCCTTCTTGAGGTTGAAGGCGTACTCGCAGGTGTCGATGGCGCGCAGCTCGTGGTGGCTGTGCAGGTCGGGCCAGCGCCACAGGCGACAGTAGATGACGTGAGGAAGACCCTTCCTGTGGGACACCTGCAGACGGCCATCCAGAGACCTGGGGCAGAGGGAAGGTAAGGGGGGCACACAGAGAGAGAGAGAGAGAGAGAGAGAGAGAGAGAGAGAGAGAGAGAGAGAGAGAGAGAGAGAGACAGAGACAGAGACAGAGACAGAGACAGAGACAGAGAGAGAGAGAGAGAGAGAGAGCAACAAGTAGAGAAAGGAGAGAGGAAAGGAGAGAGAGAGGGAGAGAGAAAAACAAGACAGGAGAGAAAGACAACAGAGAGGGATGGAGGAATGATTGAGAGAGGAGGAGAAAGTCCAAGCCAAGCAGAGGAGGAGAGGATGAGGGAGATATGGAAAAAGGAGAAGAAAAGAGGGGAAGAAAAGAGGAGACAGGGGATGGAGGGATGAGAGGAATCAAGGAGGAAGAGGAGGGAAATGAGAGAAGAGGAGCCAAGACAGGAAAGGAATAGAAAGGGGCAGAGAAGAAAAAAGAGGGAGCGAGAGAGAGAGAAAGAGAGAGAGAGAGAGAGAGGCACACAGGAGGAGAGTGCCGTATGATGAGGAAGAACAACATGAATGGAGAGAGGGAGGGGGGGCGTGTTTAGACTTCTGGAGGAGAAGAGCAGGTGACATCCTGAAACCGCACTAAACCACACACACACACCGGTAACAGGTACAGACCAGCAACCTGTCTCACGCACGCACACACACACGCTATGCTACGCTACGCTACACAACATCAAAGCCTCACCAAACCTGCATTCATACAGCTGACTAGTTTGCATTTCAAAGACTAGCTCCTATCCGTCTACAAGTACATTTGCTGTTCAGATGAATTAATGTGTGCTTTACCAGAAACTGTTTTTAGACAGAGACTGAGACAGATTTACGGTCAATTACATTAGTATGGTCATCTTTTAAATAATTAACTATTGCGGGCATTTCAAAGAAGACAGATCATTCAGACTAACAATGTTCAATGTTAACCAACCAAGAAATAGGGAGAAAGAGAGGCACACAGAGAATGAGAGAAAGACAAAGACAGAAATGAAAGACTGACAGGACAGAGATAGGGGAGAGAGAGAGAGACTAGCAGGAGGGGACAGGCCAGGAGAAAGAAAGCAAGCGATAGAGCAGGAGTGTTAAACGAGAGCAAGCAAGAGTGAGAGAAAGATAAGGACAGCTGACAGGTTGTGGAGCTTCAAGAGGCGACGGGGGAACAGTGAAGAGAGACAGAGAAAGAAAGAAAGAGAGAGAGATAGAGAGATAGAGAAAGAAAGAAAGAAAGAAAGAAAGAAAGAAAGAAAGAGAGAGATAGAGAGATAGAGAGACAGAGAAAGAAAGAAAGAAAGAAAGAGAGAGAGATAGAGAGATAGAGAAAGAAAGAAAGAAAGGAGGAGGAGGGTCCACCCCGAGCCCAGCCACAACACCACAGCACAGCAAACACACCCCTGCCCCCTCCCTGTGTGATGTCATCATCGTGCGCCCCCCCGGCCGGCCGGCTGCAGGAGGGGGCGGTGAGTGAGGAGGATATTCACCTGGTCGTGTCAGGGCAGCTGTATAGGCCCGACGTTTCCCACTGTTCTATCGTATTGGGCGAGCTCAGACCCCACATTTCAGAGCAATTGCTGTGCACAGAAAGTAAAACAAAAAACAGAACACAAAGAAACAAAAAATGATAAACATGGGGCATGATTCATTCAAAAATACCATGATGAAATAGCATGGGGAAGAGAGAGGAGAGGAGAGGAGGGGAGAGTGGTCACGCTTCTTTTATGGGAGGAGATGATGACATTATCACCTGGAGTTGGGTCTGATAGCACATGGACTGCGCCACACACACACACACAAACATAACCACACACACACACACACACACACATAAACAACGCACACACACACCTCCGATAAAAGAAGCCTCTGAAATGGAGAGACATTTACACAAGACTGCAACAGTGTGAGATGGAAACAAACTCAAAGTCATTGGTGACACTGATGGACTGGTTGTCATGACAGTGTAGCTGGACTCAGCTCCACTGTCCGGATCTCATTCCTCATGCAGGCCTAGACTACAAGGGGGAGGGGAGGGGGAGGGGGGAGATTTGTCTCCATGTTTCAGAAACATTACACATTTCAACTCAACACTGACTGGCTCAGGACACCGTTTGAAGTGCATGCAAGAATAAACACAAAACAAGGCGGACATGACAACAGAAGGATGTTTATCTTTGAAGTGTACCATTGGAACGCATCAAACTGATGAAAACAGAAGGAACAGTCAGACGGACGAGACAAATATGGGTGTCCGCGGCCATTCTGAAAAGAATCATGGACTGAGGACGTGAGATGACATGACGGGACGTGACATTACGGCAGGTCACACAGACAGACGTTTGGCATGTGATGAATGAAAGTCTGCCCCCTGGTGGTAGTAGTCTCTGAAATGGGACTAAACCAGTAGGAACTCTCTCAGTGAAAACAAAAACAGTACAAAGCCTGCAGCCACCAACAACAACCATAACACTGCCTCTACAGCCCCGTCAGTGGACACCGGCTTCACTGGCACAACGCAAGACCTTATATCCTGCGTGTTTGTGTGTGTGTGTGTGTGTCTGGCACTTCTGCCACATTTATAGCAACCCATCTAAAACAATGAGAATTTGGTACTGCTAAATAGGAGGGGTTCTAGTGTGTGTGTGTGTGTGTGTGTCGACACTTGTGCCAAATTTATAGCAACCCATCTAAAACAATGAGAATTTGGTACTGCTCAAAAGGAGGGGTTCTAGTGTGTGTGTGTGTGTGTGTGTGTGTGTGTGTGTGTGTGTGTGTGTGTGTGTGTGTGTGTGTGTGTGTGTGTCGTTGTTCAGACCTCTTGACGTATTTGTCTGATTGCACTGGTATTGTAATGGCTAGCTCTTTGATGCCATGCCAGAGCAGGGTGGGATGCCGGGTCACAGGAGTGGACAGACACAACACCACCACCACCCGTTCAGCTCCCACAAACAGCCCGAGACCACTGGAGAGCATCATGCCAGCATGTTGTGACATCGAGTAGTGGGCAGAGAGGTTCCAATTCTCCTAGAAAACAAATCCTCAAAAAAAAAAAAAAAAATCCCCACACTGCTTCAACAGTTAAGTTAAATGTCCAGTTGCTGGTTACAAAGAATACCAATACAGAGTATAAACAAAATTATGGGCCTTATCTTACACCCAGCGCATTGTGGCACCAAGCACAACTCAAGTCTTGTTCCTATCTTACATCCAAAGCAGTGATGACTTTTTTGCCCTGCGCTCCAGTTCAATTGAACATTGCGCCCATGGGCGTGTCAATTAACAAATAGGCACCTTAAAGCCACTAAAACCTGGTCTAAAAGCGAAAGGCACATGTAAAGCACAGCTATTTCCAAGGCGCGCGGTCATGAAATGTAAGCAGCCCTTAGCAACGAGTCCGAGGCAACGACTCGTCTGCGGAATGAATATTCTTATGATTTTTATTAAATCATTCGAACGCTATTCAATGGGGTTGTCAAGACCACAGTGAAGTTAATTTCAGTTTGCCGACAAGTTCAAATAATAGGCGAGTGCAGTAACACACACGTAGGCGTTTTAGTAAAACAAAGTTAAGTGAAATTCTGGTGTTGCGCCACACACACACATACACACACACACAGATTCCTTCAGATGCACTGACTCGTTGCGAAAATACCAATGCGCTCTTTGATGTTGCGCTGCTTGTTCTTAAAGGGAATGACAGATGTCACTCATTAGTTTAGTGGATTTTACGCCCCAAACACACCTATGACTAATTAAGAAACATAAGAACAACCCTCAGAACAAAGTGCCTGCCGTCTGCGCTTACCTGTTGCACTGTTGTGCTATTCACATCATCCAAACATGTTATTGACTGAGCATTTCCTCTACAAGGTGATTAGGCCATCACCAACTTGAGTTTAGTCTCCTGAATACCAGGCATGTCATTTCCACGATCGTTTGTACAACCAGCCGATTCTCGCAAGGGGGCTGTATTCTGATAATGAGACAACAAGCACTCAACCATTAATAGGGACTCAATGAGATACATTTCCATGGTACAGCCTTTTTAAGGTTGACAGATTTAGCGGACGACATTCCGACCCCAAAAGAAAACCAGGGCCCAGACGCACACATCCTGGAACTCCCCTTTAAGAGGACTGGTTGCTGCTGAACAACGCTTTTGGGGAATGCCATTCTGATCACTAATACCTGCTTTCTTCTAAGGCCTCAGTCTAATACTCCTGACTCAAACTATCCATCTAAACTTCAAAGCCAAGGCAACAGGTGTGCATGGTTTCTTTGAAGGACATCTGATTTGAAGGAAAAATTAATAAAGTACACATTTTAAAAATTGCTCAAGCAGATGCAAGCTGGGGAGGTCCAAAGTAATGCGTTTGGTCAATTAAAAGACTATGCCACAGAACGTAGCTCTTCAAGAGCTTTTTGAAAAGAGAGAGGGGCATCCCTCTTGAAGCCCTTACCCTTGCTAGAGTCCCTGCTCTCCCAACACTTCAACAGCTAACTTGCACTCACCGCATTTCCTTCTCTTCCCTGCTACCACTTTCTACTTCGAATTCACTTTGACTAGTACACTCTTAAAGGAGAAATCTGGCCGATTTTTACATGGATCTTGATCGCTACACGTCGAGTACTGTCGATGTATGCAGATGTGACGGCACAAACTCTGTATTCAAACGGTTTCCTCACAGCTAATGAGTAGGAAATGCATCATTTTGTCACGTAAGGACACTGTTCATATTGTACACACCTTTTCATGACATTTTGCGTCTGTTAAGAGGCAAAAAAGGCACGTTTAAATGATGCCCCCAGACCTAGCATTGTAGCTCAATGGGAGTACTGGCCATTAGCTGCAGCTACTCCAGTACGGTAGCTTCGATTTTGGTCGTTATTTTTCCTATCGACAGTACTCGGCGACGATCCGTGTAAAAAACTAATATGTTGTCCCTATCTGGACATAGAGATGTGTTAAAAAATAACAAATTGTGTTATTTTCAACACATTCGATTTAAGAGTGTACTTCAACTTTTGTACTCATCCTCTGCTACATTTATCTATTTTAGCAGTATTTAATGTTACCTAAGGTCTCCTTTGCAACATAGCTTGAACATCCTGATTACATCCAATACTCCTTTGTTAGTCACTTTGGATAAAAGTGTCTGCTGTGAAAATGAATAATTCCCTGATATCTAATCCGCTTTAACCCTCTTTGGTGCGGCTCTATGCTCTTCAATGTTTTTATATAGTGCGGCTCTATGTTCCTCAACAGCTCTTATATAATTGGCTTCATTTAAATCGTTTCGATAATGCTGCACATTTTCATTGACTTATTTTTGATGTTGGCCAACTTCCTTCTGCTTGGAGCCAGAAAGTCACCAGAAAGTTACATGGAATTTTGCTCCGTGTTTAAAAAAAAGCCGATTCAAATATTGTGGCACAACTCCTCAAAACAATGGCCAGTTCGGCAACAATTTTACATCCACCTCCAAGCCTATGACCTGAAACAAAACATTGCATTTCTGAGAAGACAAAAAAAAAAAAAAAAAAAAAAAAAAAAAAAACACAACACATTCAATGACTTTACGAAGGCAGATGCTAGGCTGGCAGGAAACAGTTCTAAAACGCAGAAGAAAAAGCAAAAACTCATCTAAAACACTCTCTAGAGACAGAAGTGAAACAGTCACACTTCACCATGACTGATGCGCCACTTAACAACCAGCGGATGTTCAACAGTTGTGCAACATACATGGGGCACCAGCAGGCCTCCATGCACCAGGAACAACTAAACTTTCATTATCTGGATAGACATGCACAATTTTAAAACACAAACACATTCATTTTGTTCTCTGCTTTAGACAAAATGACAATGTCAATAAAGCTAATCCGAATCTGAATACAAACACACAGATGCACGCATTTATAAAACCATCTTAAAATGGCACACTTAACGCAACCATTTCGATGAAGAACAATAACCTGTTCTTCAGTCCCTCAATCTGTGGTCAGATGGCCATTCATTAGGAGATGTGAATAGAAGTTTAATCGGGCATGAATCATATGCCATTCTCAATTAATAAATGGTGACCTAACAATTCAGCGGCTACAAACACACAACTGCCTTTATTTCACACAATGACTGGAAAAAAGCCGCCAAAACACTAGGTTGCTTCACTCACGCACACACACCGCCTTGTTGCCGATGAGCACTATTGTCAATTGTTCAGTGGTTTGCTCTCAAACATCTGGCATCTCATCAAAACTAATCTTTTACATAAAATCTCAATTTTACATACAACCAAATACAAAACACTAAATTAGAACAAATTCAAATTCCATCAGCACTTTGCTGCATTCATGGGCAGAACACACTACAATGTGTGAACTTGTACTGTATGAATGTCTGTAAAGGCTGCCCCTGTGGGAAAGGCGCAAACTAGATGCTAGGAAGGTTCTGACTAATGACGTGATGCTCAGCTTTGTGGGCATTGCAATGACCCGTCTATATTCTGGACGGATTGAGGAGCTCTCACATTAAACTGGAAGCACTGTTTTGGAGTGAGCGAGAGTGTGTGTGTCAACCGCAAAATCTGTTGGCCATCCACATCGCAAAACCTCAGGTCACCTCTCTCACACAGACAGAGACAAACACAGAGCCTGGAGTTGTGTCCTGATAAGACTATCAGATAAGGACACAATTCAGTTTTTAACCCAAGCCAGCTCCTCTCTGTACCAACTCTACAGCCACCAACCCCTCCCCCAAAACAAAAACACATTCGCCCAACCTTCACCCTGTTGCTAGTTAAAGCCTCCCTCACACACATACACACACACCAAAAAAAAAAACTTCAGAGATGTGGACTTCATCCATAACCTGGGGCTAGATTAGAATCCGAGGAGGGGCTCACCACGCCACAAAGAGAACCATATGTCTGCTCTAATAACCTGCCTGCGTGGCCCCTTTCATGACAATGGGCTCAAAATGAGCAGCGCTGCAATTACGCCGCGTCTCCAGTCTCCCGGCTCCCGCACCGTTTGTGCGCCTGCCAGCAGCGTAATCCCATCAGAGCGCGGCCTCGGCCCATAACGCGGGGCTGGGCCTGCTTACGAGACAGGGGCAGGGAGCCCCCGCCGAGCAGGAAGCAGCTACCCGCAGAAAGTGCTACCTTCCCCAGTCCATAAACGCCCAGTCCATAAACGCCCCCCCCCCCCACGCCAGGGGAGTAGCCCACGACATCAGGCCAGGGAGGGGAATGGAGACCAAGTGGGTGCACCAAACGCAAGAGAGCTGTGGAGAGCTCTACAGGCAGGCTACACCAGAGCACACAACTGAAGCGGTTCGCAGAGCTTAAATTTGTTTTAGACATTTTTTTTTTTAATGTACGTGCCAGAAGCACCTCTGGTCGAGCCAGTTCCATCGATTATAGCGGAAGGAATGCTTGAGTTACGTGCCCAGTGTAGTCTGCCTGCAAGTCAGAGGGGACCATGGGACTTCCGACTCCGTGGTTACACATGATGTAACAATCATAACCAAAAAGAAAACATTTAAAGACGTTGTACCCACTTGACCTAAAACAATCCCTGTTTTATCTACACAGTGTACACTCGTAGACCAGGCCGTTCTTCTGTTAAATCATCTAGATGGTATTTGTCTGAGAACAGCTCAACACCTTTACTTATGTTATCCGCCCTAAGACATGCAACAGAAGTAGATCTTTATCGCTCGTCAAACTAGGTCTCCTGGACCTTTTCACTGCAAAAAATGCCAGCTTATCTCCTGACATGGAGTATGGGGGCCCTGGAAGATGTACACATCCCACCGTATCAGAACAGGCACCGGCGTGCTTAACACAACATAAGTTCAGGGATCAGGTTTACACCAAATTGTCAAAATGTGCTTCGGGAAATATTTTCCTGTCCTACACAGTAATCACCACAACATTTACAAATTCTGTGAAAATGTTGATTGGTCTTTCAGTCCCACCAGAACATTTGTATCACATATATCAAACCACTAGACAATGCAGTTGCGTAGTCTAAAATCTCATCAGATGACAAATTCTCCTCATAATATCAAACAGAAAGATGGTCTTTGTCATAAAATATAAGCCTGGTTTAATACGACCTCAGTACAAAAAGCCATCAAATCATAAGACACCATGAACTCCTATCTTCCCAATGGCATCCTCCAAGGGTCGACCATCTCATGAAATCCATTCATCTATAGCAGTTAGTTTGATCGCTTCTGGGAACGCCAAGCGTTTTGGGCCCTTTGGTCGGTTTAGGTCCATGACGGGAGCGAAAACCTGTTCTCACGCTGACCCCCCACAGGAGGCCTGGCAGAGATAGTCTATCTGCACTTTCAGACAAAAGACCTGGGCTGATAACAGCGCCTGGCTTCCACAAACGCAGACCGGAAGCCACCTCTCTTGAGATAAGGTGTTTGCGGTTGTTTGTCTTACTTTAAAAAGAGAAGACAACCAGGCTCTGGTTCCAGGCCCTGAAAAGGTGTCTGGCACCTAAATGGCATTTAAAGGATGCCACTCTTTAAACCCGCCATGGACGTACGCACATTAGGGACTTGGACTGGCCACAGACATCTTGTGATACCAGATCCCCTTCTTAATGGTACCTGGCAAGACAGTTGACCTTTTTTTTTTTTAACGATTTGCGAAACAGTCTAACACTGGGAAGGACCGCGGCCCTCTCAGAGCTTGGCTGCATATCTTCACGTGGGAGACTCAGCAACCCAAAGGATAATCAGTTCCATTTACAATGTGGCCAATCATTCTATTCCACACTGATGCAACAGTCCATTGCATGATACTAGGGCACACCATCCTAATTCCAAACTCGAGTGGACAGTTGCAAGATAAAAAAAAAAAAAAAAAAAAATGTATATGTAATAATAATAATAATAATAATAATAATAATAATAATAATAATAATAATAATAATAATTTTCTCATTTGGCATAAATTGAGTATTTTATAGGGCACCATCTTTTAGAATACTATATCTGGCTTTAATCAACTACTTTTATTTTACATTATTTGAATTGCTGACCTATAGGTTTGAATAACAATGAAAACACTCAAAGAACAATGCTTTTAGAAAATGCTTGCACATTTCCCTTCAAATATGTTTGTCAGGAACTCAAATTATGTAAAGAAACATTTAGTTTGGCTTAGATTGGAAGCTCTTACTTACACTAATAGCTTTTGGTTTTCAGCCTTGAGCTCTACACACCGTAGGAATCCCTGACGTGGGTGTGGGAGAAACGCGAGCAAATGTTTTGAGGCATCTCGAGCATTTATTACAAAACATGGGAAACAATCATCAATTCCGTCAATCCCAAGGTTGACCGTCCGATTAGACGGAGAGCAAGCACGTGTGGGATGGGAAACATTCCCACCCTTCCACAGTGTCCCTGACAAGGCTGGGGAGAGGCACGCTAGACAAGACAAGGGCCTCCAACTCACCAAGGGTGTCCTGACCCTCCTGCAACACGGCTCAATTACAGACTTATACACCCAGACCAAAACAGAACACGGTCATCGAAATAGCAAAAAAAAAAAAATATCTTCGGTCTGGAATGAAGGTTACTATATGGATGTTCTGGTCAATAGAAACAAATATCATAAACCATCATTAAGATGCCATTATGATTTGAATTAGCACTCATTAGCATCATTTCTTTCCCCCTTTCAGTGCCCTCTCTGTTCCATTAAAACAGTGGGTGTACTCCGACGTCCTTAGGGTGTACTTAGCAGCATCTTACCAGCCAACAGGCCCATGGCTCAACCTTGTGCAAGGTGAACTTCTGCCCTCATACACACGTAGGTTCCCCCACGACCTTGAGCAAGACGAACAAAGCTAAACTGATGAGTGCCTACGTCAGAACTGAATGGAGATAAAATGGTCAGGTAGGCCATAGTGGTGTTGCCTTCGAACAATAACTGCATATTCCATTCCTAAAATACTCATCAGGAAGGTAAACTCCTCGATCATTCTGCCATTAAAGAGAAAGTGGGAGAAGGCAGCATCTCAGTAGCCAACAGGCGCATGGCTCAACCAATAAGCTGAAGAGTGCCTGCATTGGGACTGCATGGAGTTCAAATGGTCATGTACTGTACAGAACGCAGGGCTGTTACCCTCAAACGATGCCAGCATTTTTTTCCCCCCATTCCATTTCAGGATGCTGAAATCCTCACAGTTATTCTGCTATTAAATGTCTGTGGAGGCAGAAAAACAGTGACCCATCATTTTCCAAGTCCTGCACACGGTTCATTGCATGCTCACCAGTGGAAGAGCCTTAACTGGCATTCTGTCGTAAGACAAGATGCTCGGTTACATGAGGACATCGGCCAGGGTTGCGCGGGAGATAGCATGCATGCTCTCTCTCTCACACACACACACACACACACACACACACACGAGGCCTTCCTCTCCTGTAAAAGGTTCACCAGCCAAGAGCAGCAAGCCCAGTTCCCCTAAAGGGGTTTCGTTTCTGCACCTCAGTTCTGCCCAGAAAAGCGGTAGAACCTTGAACCTTGTATCTAACCTTGAAGTGGAAACTTGGTCTGTGTTTCCTCAAAAGCATTGTTGTGCCCTGACCACTGTAACCAAGAGAGAGAGACCACATGAAAATGTAGAATCACAACATAACAAAGCTCCAGGCCCAAATATTTGGAGGGACGTCAAGTCGTTTGTAAAGAAATTGTAACAGTGTAATTCTACAGAAGATAAGTCCAAGTCATGATGCGCAGTGAACAAAAGAAGTTAACTCAGACAAGGGTGAGGTTAATGTATCTGATGCTAAAACGTCTGGCAGACACCTTCACCGGAGTGTGGGAGTGTGTGTATGCTTTCATGACCAAAAATATCAGACATGGCTTGATAACCTACTGGAATAGGAGACAAATCAGACCCCTAGGGATTGAGTTTACACCCTCTGGCCATCACCAACATTGACAGAATGGGCTGGAAGCATTGGGGGGTGGAGGTTAAGCTGTGCGATGTCCTCATGAGCTTTCACAGTTAGCTGCGTGTCAGTGCATTCACAATGGCTTTATGGACAAGAGGGTTTGGGAGATATGGGACACAGGCCACCCGCCCCACACTCACACACACACACACACACACACACACAAACGCCATCGCACACTCAGAACACGACCATGCACAGTGTAGGGACGCAAACAACCATACACATCACGGATACACCATACAGAGTGCACAAAAACACAAACGCAGACACACAACCAACCTCCATACATACAGCAGACACAACACACACACAAACTTCCATCAACACTACACACATTACACAGCAGACACAGACACACACCAAACGTTCACATACACTACACACATTACACAGCAGACACACACCCAAACAAACTTCCATTTACACTACACACATTACACTGCACACACACACAAAAAAAAACTTCCATATACACTACACACATTACACAGCAGACAGACAGACACACACACCATTTCCATATACACTACACAGCAGACACACACACACACACACCACTTCCATATACACTACACAGCAGACACACACACACACACACAACCTCCATACACACTACACAGACATCATACAGCGCACACACACAGTCCAGCCCTCTCGTGAGTGATAGCTACCTGGGGATGGTGACACACTTGGTGTTGCAGTTCTGCGTGGTGATGGCCTTCTCCAGCTCGTCCAGCTGACCGGTCTTCTTGAGCTTCTTTACCAGGCTCTTGACGGCCTTCTCGCACCACTTCTCCTCCTGGCCATTCTGCTCGCCGCCGCCGCCACTGCCGGCACCTCCCGAGCCGCTCGCCGACTTCTTCCAGCCGAGGAGACGCTTCACCACCGGCGGGGTGAAGGGCAAGATGGAGGACATGACTGAGGAGGATGAAGAGGAAGAGGAGGGGGGTGGGGGGACGCCGGATAAACCAGGTGGGAGGCGAAGAAGGGGCAAGCGAGTTGGTTGCGTATGTGTGTGGTTCTCACTCCTTTTGATTGTTTTGTGTGTGTGTGTATATATGTGTGTGTGTGTGTGTGAGAGTATTCAGCCCCCCAGTGGGTAAGGAGCAGAGGGTGAACTCAGAGGGGGGCTGAGGGGAGTTGGTGAGGTGTGTGTGTGTGTGTCGAGTGTTTTCTTTTTAGGCCCCGTGTGTTTTCCGGGAGGGGGGGGGGGGGGTGCAAGAAGCCCCGTGAAGGTGTGTGTGGAGGGGCAGGGGTTAGGTGAAGTGGAAGGGGGCGGGAGAACCACGCAGGAAGAGGGGGGGAAGGGGGCCACAGGGTCACCTGAGAGGACAAAAAACAGAAAGATATCTCTGATGACTGGATGCTCAAACTGGGGTTCTTGATCATCCAACACCAAGATGTTTGGCTAATTACATGTTTCCATCTGACGTTTTTGTATTCAAGTTCAATCTGTGTTCATCTGCATACACCAAAAGACCAACACCAGCCTTCAAAGAGTCCAAAAAAATAACTTAAAGGGCATAGTAGGCTATGACATTCATTATTTTAACCATTTCCGGATTAGACCTCTGCCCAGTGCCCACGCAACTATAATTATCATTTACACACAGCCTATTATTACAGTTTAACCATTAGCCTAGGATGTGCTACCAGGTTGTGAATATGTTACGCTACAAAGTTTCTGCAAGTACACAATGGGTGCAAGCATGTGGAACGCAGCCATTCACTCGATGCTTAGGCTACTTGACTTATAACAACTCCCTCCTAGGCTATCGACCCATTAGCAGAGTCCCAAAAAGTAACACCGATGTGTAGAACCTTTCAAATTGTTTATTCTGTCCCGCTACCAACGCCCCGCCATTTCCAAGCGAGCATGGGACTTTTTATAATGCTACTGTTTACCGCCTCATCACAAGCCCGGCTAATTAATCTCTTTAAGCAAATGTTCATTTGGTGGTTGGGCAAGACAGCCCTTTGACTTAAATCAGAGACCTCCAGTCTATAGGCTATGTTGTTCCCAGAATGACGGATAATCTATGCTGGCAATCGTTCAATCCTACAAACATGAAATAGCCCAATGTTCACGTAGCATCAAAAGGGGGAAAAAATCTCAGAAAGTACGAGCAGAAATCATAGCTTGAGATAAGTTTGAAGCTCTTACCTTTACATTCTTAGGAAAACCTGCACGTTTGACTAGAGCAAGTGATAGCATTCACGATACAAATGGCTTAATCGGGAGCTATCTAAGAATAAAACAACAAAACCTCCGACTAATTATCTCTGGTAAGAATGTAGCCATGCATACGAAATAGGCCAAGCCGTTCCTGAAGAGCATTAGGTAGCCAGCCCCAAACAACAGGCTAGGATGTAAAAATAAAGCGTCCGATTTACCTACGATTGGAGCCAAACACTTACCTGGAACCAGTGGAATAAAGGCTTGAAAGGGTCAGGTGCTGCTCACTGTTGCATAGTACGATGTTCTTTTATGTCCCAGGATTCTGTGGTAGCCCTACACGGATTCCGCAGATACTCCCGATGCTACAATGCTACAATGAAACAAACCCGGGACATGAATATCTAACCGCCCCCCGACACAACATTTAACAATATTACTTTGCAATCCATCTAAAATACCACTTATAGCCGCGTGGGCATCACTCAAACATTCCATAAATATTACAATATTTCCCATGGCTCAAACCATTATTGTTTGCATGAAGAATTCATTTCCGAAAACCGCTAGCAGCCTTGCTACTTTGTTTGACAGAAAAATAAACAGGTTTGAAACATGTTTGCAGCCAGTTCACTATTTGGCTTTTGGATGTAACTCACCCTGTTTGTAAACGACAGTTTGTGTGCAAAATTACCGGCCAAACACTTCACGACAAAGTCAATATTTCCCTTGAAGATGTAAAAATCGATTTTAAACAGTATTTTCCTCCCTGTCGCCGAATTACACCAGTAGACGACGGCCTCTCACACTACAATCAACCTAACTTGGGTGCACGCAACGCGACACTTTCTTCCCTTCAGTCCCGCCTTCGCGTTTCCGATTGGAAATAAATATATATGGGGTATGTAACCCAATATAAACATCACTCTGAGATTCGTTCAAAATGGTGTCAGTTATGTCGTCCCCAACGTAATCTTTACGTCTTTTAGCTCCATTGGACATTTTGTTCTGTCAATCTGTCAGTGAGGCCTGGATTCCAGTAAAAGGATTCTGATTGGTTCAAGTGCCCTTCCATCTCCTGACTTCATAATAGAAGCAACCCGAGCAGGGGTGGGGAAATATTACAAGTGGGTTAGCTCCATCTCAAAACAACATTGCTGATGGAGAGTGGTGTTCCTCCGCCATTCACTAAAGAATAAATAGGGCTCCACATCTTCGCCTGCCCTCAGTCCTCAGTTCACTTACTACGATTGCATTCTTTCATACATTTGAGCAGTAGCCTAGGATAGTTATGAGAATGTTGCCTTGGCTGTTTCTGTTGGCAGGTCGTTTTACAAAACAACCAAGTGAGACAGCAGAAATATCTAAAAAAGGACAAAAAAGTCCAAGGTGTCAGCATCATATGCGAATAGCGCCAAAGATTTAATTAAAGCGGACTTTAGCTCTTAGCCAACTAAAGAGGCCCATCAGCAAAGAAGGACCATATTTTTAAGTCTTTGTTTCAATTGGCAGCATTTGTCTTTGTTAGTACCACACTGAGGCATATATATATATATATATATATATATATATATAATACATAAAATTGAGTTTATTAAATGCAGAAAATGCAGGGTAGTACCTCACATAATTTAGTTGTGCAAACATTGTGGTGACGTGAAGTCGCATCATTGGATGCATGAAGTGTATGCTTAGGGCTTTAAATACTTCCTGACAATTCTTTTAGTTGAGCGGATTGAGAAGAGACTGTCTTGAGGCCGATGAGGAGGAATTAGGCCTATGGTGGTGGTGGGCCTCTAATTGATACTGTATAATTCAACTGAAATGGACCAATAAACGAGTAATGTGTGTTTCTGTAGCCTATATAGGCCACATTCCCTGGAGTTTGAGCAGTTTAGTGAGAAAAAGGGTTTGAGGAACATGAGGAAGGGTTTGAAGAAGACAATATTCTGCCAAAATCCAGATCAGCCAATCCTCCAATTATCCAGTGTCCAGTCTAGACTGAAAATGAATAGATAGATACACAACTGTTGCTTAAATGTGCATACATGCATTACCTTATCTGTGAAAGACTGCATATAATACATAAATGATTTCTAATGCATTTCTTTGCATGCGTGCTGTTTCTTGCGTGTGAATAGTATAGAGAACATTAGAAAACATGACCCCTTTTCAATCCAGCCTTGAGTAGGTCAAGTGTTAGCCACAACAAGGCTTTTGTGTCATACATCACAACAGTGAATGCGTCAAACGATGTCCTTTCCAATTGCTGGATGTGAGATTTTATATATGCTGTAAGTTAAATATAGTGTAAATAAATGCATCCTCATCCTAACTCATGAATGTCTCTCCACTGATGGTGATAAATGTGAAATGTACAGCAAATGACAATTCTTGAGTGCCAGGGGTGTCCAAATTTCTTTTAGACAGGGGCCAGACTAGGTCTTATGGAGATCCCTGAGGGCCAGGTCTTGTTTTTAGTTTCACATGGCATACATTATCTTTCATTTTCTGTACATTAGGCTGGCCAGTGGATTTGTACACAAAATAATTAATCAGATCCACTATTTTACACTGCATGAATGAAGTAAATATATCAAAATAAGCCTTGGCCTATATGCAACTCCAAAAATAATCATATCATGATAAATTAAACTGTTATAAAGCATGATGATTTTCAACTCAAGTGTCACCCCTGAATCTACCTCTGTTAACTCCTGGATTAACCTCATAATTACAAGGAAACTGTCAAAGATGCAGTAAATGTCACCAAATCAAAACACTGTTTCATCATATTTTGCGAAAGAGGCCATGGGCTGTTTAAAACTGTTCGGGGGCCGCATTTGGCCCCTGGGATGGACTTCGGCTTCACTTGTTCTGTGTGTGCACTTGTGAGAACAAAATCAGTGTGTGTGTGTGTCTCTCTCTCTCTCTCTCTGTGTGTGTGTGTGTGTGTGTGTGTGTGTGCATTTGGCGCCTGGGATGGACTTCTGACATGGCTTCTGTAAGCTATAGATTCAGCAAGGGTCAATTAACACTGCAAAGTACTAAACATATTGAACTTTAGTTCAATATGTTTATGTGTATGTGTATGGAGAAGGCACAGTCTCTATCATGGTACTAAATGGCGTTTTTGAGTCTTGTGCTCAGGCTAACCCAAACAACCTAGTAAAGCAGCTTACAATCTCTCGTAATGGAACATCGCCCAGCCCCCATTCATGCCCAAACATTGTAGGACAGGACCAGTCACCCAAACAATGGCGTGGAATCCTGAGCAACTTCTAGTGATGAATTAGTGTGAAGTGAAGGAGGACTTTTGTTAAATAAAATAATCTAATAGGAAAAATTAATATTTTATGATTTTATCAGCATCTTACTTTCCCCTTTTCACATCATCATATTTTCAGAGAATTATCAAGGACATCTGCAAAGGTGGAACAACAAGGTTAAAATCCTATTGGATTAAATTCAATACAAGTGTTGAAGCAATGTTGCTTTTATGCTAAATTGCTGCATTGAACCTTTAAAACGACTTGTTCTGTGGGTCACTGAGACATTCTTTAGTGTGTCCAGAGAGAGAGAGTGAGTGGGGGACTGATTCCAACACACTATAGTAAGCCTAATTGTAGTAGCCCACAGTACCACCTCCTGGTAGTGTAGTGCAATTACTACAATTGAAGGTTGTAGTGCAGTTTAATGTAGCCTGTGCTATTATTCAACAGGTTTAAAATGATTGAGTTTCATTTTCATTTTCATGCCTGTCAAGTTCAATATCTATTGATATTAAATACACACACAGGTAGGACCACACATTGTCAAGATGTGGCATGTAGGCCAACATATTTCCAGAGGGACATCTCCAAGAAAATACCGGACCGACAACATAATACACTGTACACAATGACTGTATGTACATGATAAGTGATGTAGCAGTGATCCAATGTCAAGCTGCAATAGCACCGTAGGTCTTAAGCTAGTGTGTGGGGATGCTGGATTGAGACAGGCCAGTAGGTGTGGGACATTAGTCCCAAACAAAGAAGGAGGGGGCCAGACAGCAGAGCAAAAACTGTAGGTGATGCCACTGGCACGCACCACTTGCCTACTGTCTTGCCTAATATCAGTTGCTTACTGTCCAGTGGCACTGTCCCATCATGCCACTCGCCTACTGTCTTGTACTTGTCCACTGTCCCATGCCACTCCCCTCCGGTCTTGTGCTACTTGGTAAATGGTAAATGGACTGCATTTGTATAGCACTTTAATCGACTCCGAGCACCCAAAGTGCTTTACAATGTCCTGCCTCACACTCACCCATTCAGACACACTCATACACACCGATGGCAGAGGTTTATAAGGTGGAGGAACATTAGAGTTGGGGGTTGGAATAGTTTGCAAGTGGCACAGGACAGTGTCGCAGGACAGCAGGCGAAGGCCACAGGGTGAGTGGCACACCCCAGCAACAGAAGGCTACAGTAGAGTTTTTGCTGCCTCTTGAGACACCTGTGTAGGCCTATTACACCCCACCGTGTTACACCGTAAGGTGGCCCATTAGGGGTGAACAAAAACCCCAACACTGACCCTAATTCCTAATACACCGTGCATTTGGAAAGTATTCACAGCGCTTCACTTTTCCACATTTCATTATGTTACAGCCTTATTCCAAAATGGATTCAATTCATTTTCCACAAAAATTCTACACACAATACCCCATAATGACAAGATTTTTCTTTTTTAAACGGTTTCCAAATACATTAGAAATAAAGAACAAAAACATAATATGTACATACTGTAAGTATACAGCCTTTGCTCATTTATTTGTTGTGGCCTTTGGCAGCAAATACAGCCTAGTCTTTTGGAATATGAAGCCACAAGCTTGGCACACTGATCTTTGGCCTTTCCTCCTTACAGAACCTCTCGAGCTCCATCAGGTTGGATGGGGAGCGTCAGAGCACAGCCATTTTCAGATCCCTCCAGAGATGTTCAATGGGATTCAAGTCTGGGCTCTGGCTGGGCCACTCTAAGTTGTCCTGAAGCCACTCCTTCAATATCTTGGCTGCGTGCTTAGGGTCGTTGTCCTGTTAAAAGATGAACCGTCGCCCCAGTCGGGATAGCATTGGCCAGGTGATGAGCAGTGCCTGGTGTCCTCCAAACATAACGCTTGGCATTCATCTTTGTCTCATCAAACCAGAGAATTTTGTTTCTCATGGTCTGAGTCTTTCAGGTGCCTTTTACTAAAAAGTGGCCTATGTCTGGCCACTCTACCATACAGGCCTGATTGGTGGAGTGCTGCAGCGATGGTCGTCCTTCTGGAAGGTTCTCCTCTCTCCACAGAGAAACCCTGGAGCTCTGTCAGAGTGGCCATCGGGTTATTGGTCACCTCCTAAGCCCTTCTCCCCCGATCACTCAGTTTAGAGGGACGGCCAGCTCTAGGAAGAGTCCTGGTGGTTCCAAACTTCTTCCATTTACGGATGATGGAAGCCACTGTGCTCATTGGGACCTTTAAAGCAGCAGAAATATTTCTTTACCCTTCCCCAGATCTGTGCCTCGAGAAAATCCTGTCTCAGAGGTCTACAGACAATTCCTTCGACTTCATGCTTGTTTTGTTTTGTTAAGTGATTTCTTTTTTGTTTAAGTTAAGTGATTTCTTCATTTTTTATTTTTAACAAATTTGCAAAAATCTCAACCAAACTTTTTTAAGCTGTTATTATGGGGTATTATATGTAGAATTTTGAGGAAAAAAACAAATGTAATCCATTTTGGAATAAGGCCGTAACATTACATAACAAAATGTGGAAAAAGTGAAGCACTGTGAATACTTTCCATATGCACTGTAAATAATAATAACACCTTTTAAAATGTACCCAACCAGTGGGGTTTATTAACAATAAGACACACAGTTATTACAATTGATTATTATTAATATATTTTTTTAATTGTTCCCTGTTAAATTTAAGTATTATATTGTTTTATATTTGTATGTCGCTTTGGACAAAAGTGTCTGCCAAATCCCATAACCATGACAATTACAAGACACTAAAAAAAGATGTGACACAAGTCCAAATCAAGCTGACGAGACAAAATCCCAGGCTGAGAGGCAGCAAGACAGTCACCAGTGCCCCCACCAAAAGCCTCTCACAGGAACAGGATTCTCCAGCCTTTAACCCCAAATCAATCAGCTGGTCAGGTACTGCTATGCAATGCACCTGAGCAGAGGTAGAGAATGGAAGGAGAACAGGGACAAACAGCACTGGGAACAAACATACAGCACAGGGACACATACAGTAACACCTACAAAGAACACAGGATGTGTATCAGAGGTCGGAAAGACTTTTAAAGTTAGCACTTCTGTTGTTCAGGCTTGTATATGGGCCTTCTAGGTGTTCACAGACTGTATACAATCATGAATGCATTATTAAGCTAGAATTTGAACGCTAAAAACGCTATTATATCCTCAAAATAGTTGAGCTGGGCAAAATGTCAAACAAACATCGACAAACTAACTAAGCTGTCCTTCTTTTCTCTTGCTGTGAGTGGCGCTATTGAGTTACATTCTAAATGCGCCGAAATCTCAAGCTTCTAGCTAGCGAATAGCAAAACAGTACCGTAGACCTGTGTGCTAGGTAGCATACATCGCTGCATTTCAATTAACGGAACTTGTAGCTCAACTTAGTTTCACATCCAAACGTGTTTTTTTCAGGTAAAGTAACATCTAGGGCTTGTACTCTTTTAGCTGAAACTATGCATGTTTATTCTTGTGATAAAAGTCCTAGCCTGGTAACATAATTATGCTAGGTTAGCTAAGTTATGATAACCTGACACACTTCTGAGTTAACGTTAGTGCTAGTTTGAACAGGTTGATATTACTAGGTGATGATAAAGCCATCACGTTATTTCAGTCAAAGACACTACAGCATGTTTGCTAATACTTGTCTCTCCTTCGTTTGTATAAATGTGGTAACGTTAGCTGTCATAACATGTTTATAATAGCGATTAACGTTAATGTTATTCAACTGCTTAACAATAACGCTCATTTGTAACGCCTCCATGTCACCCGGTTTGTAGACATTCTCTGTCGATACCTTGGCGAGCAAGTGGCGCAGTGCTAATGTGATTGTGTGTTAGGGATTAGCAGAAGTTCAGCGACGTTAGCTGGCTATCACGGTCACAAATGCAACTTAACCAAACCTTGCATGGCTGGTGTCAGGTAACGTTATCCCTTGTTTGTTTCTCTAATGTTAATGTTGCGTTAAAGAATCCAACTCTGTGGGCACACTGGCGTTTCCCTGTGTTGATGGCTGCTACCTCCCTAAACAAGAAAATGTATTTGTCCATACGGTGCTCGACGAGCTGGATGCCTTTCAACAGAGAGACGACCAGAAGAGGTAACGTTAATGTTATCATATTATGGAAGTTGACGTTCAACGTGAAGTGTTTTTTATTTGGTCTAGAACTAGATTACTTTTGACCACATGTCGTTGCTATGCTGTGCAAAGTTATTGCAATCCGAATTACAGCCGTGGCGATATCCTTTACCATCCCCAGAGCCGTTTAGATAGATATGGCTCTGACCATCCCCAAACCACTCCCACTCGTGTCATATTGCTTATGCTTAATTTTAGGCTGTTGTAATGTGGGGAGACACCTGTGATTTGTCCGGACACAGTGGTAGGCAAATCGCTTGGGAAAATTAGTTTTAGGTTTAATATAGGTGATTAAATGATGAGTGGTTCCAAAATGATAGTTTGCAGGGTTTAGGAAGAGAAATGTGGATAGCGTTGATGAGCACTTGTTCGTCTGTCATGTTGGGTTGGTGACATTCCCCTTGTCTGGCATGGCTAAACTGTTCTGTCAGTGACTGATTTCTTTCGCCTTGTTTCCCCTCAGTGTCCTTCTCTTTCCACCTCTTCCAAGTCGACTTCGCTACTTGATCCACAGAACGGTTGAGAACCACCTCAACCTCAGTACTTTTTCTGTCGGGGAAGGCTGGTGTCGCAGAGTGGTAGTCTGCTTCTCCCACCTCAGGTAAGAAGCAGACTACCTTCACTTCTATCCCGATGAATGCACAATGAACAGTGAGTGGGAATTATGCCCACACAATTTGGAAGCTCTTAAAACAACAGGTTCTCACACTGTAGATTCAGGTGGATGAGATGTTTGAGCACTGTCACAGTTTTTGTTCAACTGCTTGCACGCTAAATCTTTGCTTGTCACACAATATTCTAAACAGATCTTCCAAACACCATAATCCCACACCAAATCTGCAAAACCATACTTATTCTCAGTCTTTGACTCAATTTCAATTTCGTAAAACACATTTTGCAAAACACCACACACAATTTTCTACCTAACACACAAAAATCTAAGTAACTTGATTTTGAGTTTTCAAACACAACCTATCAAAATACTACACTTATTCACCACTTATTCACATTCTGTCCTCGGTGTACAAACACTCATTACTTTACTGAACACCATCCGATCATTGCCTTAGTATAGACCTATGAATAGATATACTCTATATCTAGGATAGACCCTCTCAGTCTTTTCCTAGAGGATTTACGGTTGAAATGTTCATAACAAAGCAGATACTTTGAAATGAAAAAGAATTGGACTTTAGCGTAATGTTCTACAAAAAGTCGACTTCATAAATTCGTAAAACTCGTCTTATGTCTCCTTTGTACCATTAGCTCAGTGTTGTTTTCTGTGCCTCCGGAAATGCCTTATAGTCAGATAGAACTTTGTGGAATTTGGGCTTAAGTGTGACATAAGGTACTAATGCATTTTTTTTGCATAAATTGATAGGTAAGGGGGTGTCCTTTCAGAATCTGACGGGTGCCGCTCCGGCACCCTTGAGCATTTTCTTTAAAATGGCATCAGCTGCCACACCCCTTTTTTAATCATATAAAATCATCTAAATAGACAATGGGTTTAATATATAAACCCATCATGTATGGTATCAAATTAAAGCTCTTTTCATACAGAAATCAGCTTAGACCATAAAAAAGTAGAAAAAAATAGTTTAGGTCCCTCCAGAGAACAAAATACCTTTTGCAAAGTGACCTTTAAGGTCAAATTAGGTTCCTTTTTGCGGCATAATAGCTTATACCTCTAAATCGTGTCATGTTTGGTATTAAATTAAATAAATTATTGAACTGCCATGTAGCTTAATACAGGAATACAATCATTCAATAGTAATTCATTTTAATATGACTATTATAGCAAGTTTGATGTACCCTAGTTCACCAACTTGCGGGTTAGTTAGCACCTTAGCTTTAATTTCCCTTGAGTCAGTCGCTGAATTTCAGACAGCAATGTTGTGAGGTACTTCCCAGGTAGTAAGCACAATAATTATAACTGTCCTTGGATTTCCCCCCAGAATTAAAGACCACAATATTTTTCATCCTAACATTTTTTAATGCTTTAAAAACAGACACCACAGTCCAGGATTGATACAAACTAGTCTGAGTTATGAGGTACTTGCCAGTTAATCAGCACATTACATAACTATAACAGTCCTTTAATTTGCCCCCTTAATTACAGAGTAAATTGCAAAGTTGATTACAGGAGGAGAGGACAGAATCAAGAAAATGATTTCTTCCAGTATTCCATATATTCCAGCAAGGAATGAGACGTATAATTTGGAATTACAACAACAAATATAATTTATGTAAATCAGTTTTATAGCCCAAGTATACTTGCATATACAAGGAATTTGGTCTCTGCATTTATCTCATCCATGAATTAGTGAACACACAGTGAGGTGAAGCACATAATGAGCACACATGAGGTGAAGCACAAACTAGTGTTCACTTGCTACAGTGGCGCTCGGGGAGCAGTGAGGGGTCAGGTGCCTTGCTCAAGGGCACTTCAACCATGGTTGTGGGCATAAGAGAGCAGTGCTCTTCAACCACATCCTACTGGTCAGGGATCGAACTGACAACCCTTTGGTTTCAAGCCGGAAGCCCTAACCAGTAGGCCACGGCTACCCATGTATACTTACATATACCAGTACGGGAGCATGCCTATGTTCCCACAGCCCTATGTCCCCTTACCCTAACCCACACCTCAGGCCTAACCTTAACCCTGGGACACGGATACAAGGAATTTGTGCTCTGCATTTTACCCATTCGGGGGTAGTGTACAAGGGGGGAGTGTACAACATACCCACACAAACAGTGAACACCCATTCAAACACACACACCCTAGAGCAGTGAGCATACTAGGAGTACACATACACACCCGGAGCAGTGGGCAGCCCTTGATCTGGCACTCAAGGGCACCTCATCCATGGATATGGATGTGGGAGAGCGCTGTTAGGTCACTCCCCCTACCTTCATTTTTCCTACCAGTCGGGGATCGAACTGGCCACCCTTCAGTCACAAGTCCGATTCCCTAACCAGTAGGCCATGGATGCCCAGAGTAATTGACATTAATGCTATGGCTGACAAATTAAGAGACAAATGTTATGATTTGTTGGCTGTTCATGTATTGTTTGGTTGTGACAGTGTGTCATATCCATATGGCAAAGGAAAAAACTCAGCGATCAATTTGATGTGCAAGAGGAATCTTGATTGGAAGAATTTTACAGATGTACTGTAGAAGCTGATGAGCATGAAGGCAGGAATGGATTCCCTTTCTTGCCTCTACTATGGAAAGACTTTTGAAAGCCTCAGTAACTTGAGATAAATGCTATTCACCAAGAAAAGAGACCATCCTGAAATAAAGAGTCTTCTTCCAACAAGAGAATATGCAGTGGAACACATCAAAAGTCTTTCTGTGGAGAGCAGCTGACAAAAAAAAAACACCTCCTGTGCCTGTTCATGGCAACACTGACATTGCACCCAAAACAGTTCTACAGCTTGTTGCTTGTGGACCTGGGGCCTCTTGCTGCTGTCAGTCAGATGGACTACCATGCACCACCTACTGGCATGGCAAAGGTGGTGAACAGTGTGCAAATAAAAATTTGAAGATGGCTACACTTTCAGTGGAGGATACTGATGACAGCGAGGGAGAAATGTCTGATTGAATGAATGTTTTTTGGAGACATTTGATGTTTGTGATGTGTACAAGGCCAGCCTGGCAACATGTTCTGTATATAGTTGCTTTCAGAATCTGTGAGAAAGTTCTGCTTTGTTCCTTATAACTTTGTCTATTTGACTAATTGTTGAGAGTTGATACAATTTGTTGCTCAGCCTACCATTTCAGCGGTGTGACCTTACCAGGCTTTAGAGTTATTATGTTCTCTGGAGGGACTTGAAATAATTTAGCTTGTTTTATTGACATAATTGATTTCTGTTTGAGAAGAGCTTTCATTTGATACCGTACATGATGGGTTTATACAGTATTGTGCATCTAGTTATTTTTTATGGTCAAAAAAGGGGGCGTGGTCATAAAAAAAAAATGCTCAAGGGTGCCGGAGCGGCACCCGTCAGATTCTGAGTCTACACCCCCTAAACTATCAGTTTATGCAAAAAAAATTGCATTAGTACCTTATGTCACACCTATCCTGGGGTTCTACCTGACTATTAGGAACCCACATGTTTGTTTCTGCAGTTGATAGAGTCTATAGGCCTATGAATAACCCCCACACACACACACACACACACACACACACACATACACACACACATACACAGTAAGTAATTTGATAGTAGTCAGTCACTTCTTTCTTTGGAAATACAGTCATTTCTGTCTTTGGCAAAGACTCCATGTACATCTGGTGGTCCTTGTATTTTGCTTCTTTTTTTCTTGTTGGCTATAAAATACTGTATTCACAACAGAAAATCTCTGAAGATGACTTTTACTCTTGTATGGAAATATAAGCTTACATAGAAGCCAATGAATGACATAAGAGCTTTAGGTTTTGAGCATCAGTGTGCACATGATGTCATATGTCATATTATGACAAAAGTGTATTGTATTGTTTTTTGTTCACCCTGTATGAGTTGGTAATTTGGAGGTAATGCCGCTAAGAACTAGCCTAGAAATCTAGACGCGCCCCTAGCGGCAAATTACATTTGCTGCCAGGGCTAGTCTAGCAACTCTCCGTTGGCTTGTGAGTTCCAGAAATCGAAACTCAATCAGGCCAATGAAATCGTGTATAGAGTCGTTAGGTGGGCCTAACATCAGGATTGATGGCAGAGTTGCAACGGTTTGGTTTGAATTCCCTGCTACTTGAAAACAAATAAGATGGATGTTGCTGTTGGCGAACAGTGTGACACGAGTTAAGCTTTTATTAAGTTGGCAAACGTTTGAACTAGCCAACTAGCTCCGCTGGTGGGAAACGCATGGGACTCATAGCGCTGCCGCTGTCCTATTGCATGCAGAGGGAATTTGAAAGACAACTGATTATCCCGTCCCTCGGACTGAGCACTGCGAACGGTGAGTGCCCAGACCCTACATTTTAATGTGGGTCTGGCTCGTCAGGCTAGCTAAGAACAGCAAAGCCAATCATGAATTTAATATACAACCAGCACACATACTGATAGAATGTATACTTCTGTGTGTGTGTTTTAAGTGTTTTTTTTATCAGTTACTGTGTTTTTCTGATTTGCTTTCTTAGGTTGCCATCTGAGGACGACAGCGACACCGACTCCAGTGCATATGAGGCTCCTCCCAGCCGGTACGATCAGCCAATGGAGAGCAGCCGAGCCGGGGAAGGGTTGTCGGAGCGGCGGCATTCCCGCGGCCGAGGGGCACGTCGTCCTGACCAGGCCATCTACGTCCCGCGGGCGCTGAGGGAGCGCAGTGGCGGCGGCGGGGATCAGCAGGGGGTCACAACCTCATCTCCTGCGGAGCGCGCGGAGAGCGTCTCGTCCACCCTCAGCCTCAGCACCTCCGACACCTCGGAATCCTGCTCCGACTCCGCCGCAGCCAATCAGCACCCAGCGCTGGACCCGCTCGACGAATCGGGCGGTCAGGAACTGTTTGTGCAGTTGTCGGGCTCGGACCCCTGCCCCTGGCCCCCAGCGTGGGACCAGACGGTGTCGTACTTCGTCAGCATGAGTTTGGACGACCAGGTGGATGAGGAGCAGGAGGAGGAAGAGGAGGAAGACGCGAGTGTTAGAAGCAGCAGCAGCACAGGCGCGCCTCCCTCCATCGCCTCCAGCAGCACGGAGAGCACAGCAGGAAACCTGACCCACGAGGTGCGCATTTGCAGTCAGTTTCTCTTAGCACCAACACAGAGAAAAATTCCACGCTTTTATATATATATATATATATATATATATCAAAGTCAAAGTCTGCTTTATTGTCAATTTCTTCACATGTCAAGACATACAAAGAGATCGAAATTGCGTTTCCTACTATATACCTATACATACCGGTGTGTATATATATATATATATATATATATATATATAATATATATTAGGTGCGGATTTGCAGTCAGTTTCTCTGACTCCGGAAATCCCTTAGGAACGCACATGTTTGTTTCTGCAGTGTATAGAGTCTATAGGCCTATGAATGTACTTGCAATAATTATAACTGCCCCCCTCCAAAACACACATACACACACACACATACACAGTAATATATTTTCTTTGGAAAAAGCAAAGTAATTTGATAGTAGTCAGTCACTTCTTTCTTTGGAAATACAGTCCTTTCTGTCTGTCTTTGGCAAAATCAGCTTTTTCAAAACTCCATGTACATCTGGTGGTCATTGTATTTTGCTTCTAGCAGCAACACAGAGAAAAATTCCACACTCTTTTTTTAAAAATATATTTTACGTGTGGATTAGTGTTGGTTTTCTGAAATGCACTGCACAAGCGCACAGACAAGAGTGTGCCGCCACGGTCTGTGATTTCCCTGTACACACCAGAGCTGACATTTCCAACCGACCAGCATTTGATTGAAAAAAAATGTATTTCACTGAGTGGTCTAAAAGTGAAAGTAACAAAAAAAGTGCCCACCGTCCATGTCACTGGGCTATCTTTTACACACATTGTAGATGGTCATTGCTGCTGTGTATTTCTGTTCCTTAGATCCTGGCAAAGCTGACGGAGGAAGACATCGGCATTGAGCCAGTGCAGCATGATTACTCTTCCTTTGAGAACGTGTGGCTCAACGAGGAAGATTTCTCCCACGTCATTGAGATCTATGACTTCCCTGCCATGTTTAAAACCGATGACCTGATGGACGCATTCAGTGATTACAGGTAAGAGAACCTTCACTCCACCTGTGGAATATTCTATTGTTTTTTTCTGACCCCTGAGTGTCCGGCCATGTTTGCCTTCTGGACACGGGTAGAGATACTCAAGCCTGTAGTCAAAGGATTATACTTCCGTGGATACTTACTTAGATTGCACTTTATTAATCCCCAAGGAGGAAATTCTTTTGCAACCACACACAACACCATAACAACAACAACATACTTACACTTTTGTGGGTCATGTTTACACTGCAGGTCTTTAAACAGACTTCCATGTTTTTTATTAATTTATTTGCTTTGTTCCATGCCTGACTTTATAGAGTCTCTTGTTACTGGTATCTATTAAGTATGTAATACTCGTATGTAATAACTGCATTTACACCTCAAGTTCAGATTCCTTACACATTTATGCCGTTTATACTGACATAACAATCCACTAGCCCATTGTTCACCCATGAGTTTAGGAATTGGATTATATTTATCATGCAGTGTAAACACTGCTTTAATAAATGTATCATAACTTTTGAACAAAAGGTGACACAGTCTCTATCTACAGAACAACAGAAATTGTGGAGAAAATTAAATGAATCTTTACAATCTGATATTTTTGTGTTTTTGGGGGGTTGGAATTTGAAGATTCCACACAGTGGTGGGTGGTGGGTATATTTGTGGTGTGTGGTGGGTATATTTTATCTCCGTCATGTAGCATAACCTTTTTGTGCCGCAAGGGCATAGAGTATGAAAAAATTGACTGTTCCGTGCAGGCTGCAAAGGGTTAAAAGCATGTTTGACGTTTGGTGTGGCTCTTCACTGTAGAAGGTGCGTTGCATATGCGTATAAAAATATACATGTGTCTCTGTCTGTCTCTTAAAACAGCGGTGGAGGTATGAAGATCAAGTGGGTGGACAACACGCATGCGCTCGGCGTTTTCTCAAATGAAACAGCAGGTATGACCACATCGCAGCAGTGGTGTGTGTAGGAGCCGTTGTTTTAGGCTTGTTAATATAAAAGAATCATAGCAAAGGATTATAACTTTTTGACTTTTTTTGGCATCATAAGAACAGTTGTTGATGTGCATTGGAAAGTCTCATTCGTCACATCGTTATTTGCAAAAATCTTTGTTCACCTTAATAGCACCAAAGATCACATGATCCTGTCATAAATGGTTTATATCAAGATTTTCTGAAGATTTGGCTTATTTTTCTGGTATTTGATTGGTGATCGATGAAGATTGGTTTTGATAAATTTCTTGTAAGATAGGTGCTTAATTTCTGCAAGTGGATGCTGATTGGTGATTGATGACTAAGTGGATGCTGATTGGTGTTTAATGTCTAAGTGAATGCAGATTGGTGGTTAAGGTCTGTTAGTGGATGCTGATTGGTGTTTGTGTGTTTAGCTGCACAGGCCCTGTCCATCAGACACCCTCTACTGAAGACCCGCCCTCTCTCAAAGGCCAGCAAGAAGTCCAAAGGGAAAGCCGTCAGGCGAGCAGGTATCCGCTCCGGCAACAAACCAACCATTCACGCTAACACACACAGGCTTACAAACACCTCGCCTGTTACCGATCATGTTCAAGTAGACATCATATACAATCTTACCTGTTACTTGCCATGTTCAAGTAATCGTCACATACTACCTCATCGGTTACCTGTGGAGTTTGAGTAACCGTCACATACCACCACATAGGTTACCGGTTACTTTTATTTATATAGCGCATTTTTATATGCACAGAGTGAAACCCAATAGCCTGGATTTTTCCCAATGCTGCCTTACGTGCGCGATTTTATTCTAGCAACCCAAAGCACTCAAGATATAAATCTCAGCACTACTCAACAGAATATATCAAAGCTGTAGTAAAATTGTTTTGAGGTTCTTCTGAATAAAATTAAGGGAAGCTTAACCCTTCCTTCTTAAGTCCCTGCACTGGCTTCCAGTAAGTCACAGAATTGACTTTAAAGCACTACTGCTTGTTTATAAATCACTTAATGGAGCAGGACCTAAATACCTCTGACATGCTTCAGCAGTACACACCCTCCAGACCTCTCAGGTCCCAGGTGAAAAACCTGTTAGTAAAACCTGCTGTTAGAACTAAACATGGTGAAGCAGCTTTTAACTGCTATGCGGCTCAGCTCTGGAACCAACTTTCGGATGACATTAAAAAGGCCCCAACTGTAGCCAGTTTTAAATCTAGACTTAAGACCAAACTGTTCTCAGATGCTTTCTGCTAACTGCACTGAGCTATAATTTCTGAATCTGTCTTGAAAATTATTCTACCTAGTGTCTTTTATTTTGTCTTTTTAATCATTCTCTATTTTTGAATGATTTTACCTTGTGTTTATGTTTTCTTTTTATTATGATCTTTACCTTTTGAACTATTCTTTGACTATATTGCCCTTCTATGCTTTTATTTGTTATTATTATTTGGTTTTGTTTATGTAAAGCACATTGAATGACCTCTGTGTATGAAATGCGCTATATAAATAAACTTGACTTGACTTCCCTCTCTCTCTCTACTCCCTCTCCTCTTTCTCCTCCTCCTTCTCCATCACCTCCTCCTCTTTCTCCTCCTCCTCTTCCTCATCTTCCTCCTCCTGGTGGTCCAGAGTTCATCCAGCCGGTAAAGGAGCGGCCGCGCACAGACACGGCAGCAGCACGCCGCATGGTTACCCGAGCCCTGGGACTGCAGCGTGGGGGAACCAGAGGCAAACGCTTCTGATGCACTTGCACAGGTGAGATTCCTCACACACCTGTCCCCCAGTCTACACACCTACACAGGTGAGACCCCTCCCTCCTAACTGAGACCCCTAACTGCACACCTGTCCCCTAGTCTACACACCTACACAGGTGAAACCCCTCCCTCCTAACTGAGACCCCTAACTGCACACCTGTCCCCCAGTCTACACACCTACACAGGTGAGACCCCTCCCTCCTATTTGAGACCCCTAACTGTACACCTGTCCCCCAATCTACACACCTGCACAGTTGAGACCCCTCCCTCCTAACTGAGACCCCTAACTGCACACCTGTCCCCCATCTACACACATCATTTGTGCTGTCTTATGACTGGTGTCCTCTGAGAGAACCTGGAATAGATGAGATGTCTTCATGATCTTAATCCAACAGGGTTGCCCAATCTGGACTGTGACATCAATGGAAATTCTTGTCTGTAACTCTGTGATCTCCTTCAAACTGATGTGTTCAACCATCCCCTAATGTATTTTAAATGTAAGCCGTCCAAAAGTTTTTGTTTTTTTTTGTCATTGGATTTCCGGACTAGCTCCATTAGCTGTGTACCCATCCCCTCCACAATCCACATAGGACATATCATAGGACATATACTGTTACCGTTTCTGACAGTTGAGAAACCCTCAATTTAGTTACTTCCATTTTTAACAGCAATATACCTGTATAGCTAACACCACAATGATGGCTCAGACTGCCACATCTCTTTGTAGAACAATGATCTTGCAAAACCTTTAAAAACATGGCCTCAAGGTATTTGCACTTTTAATGTTTCTAGTCGTTCTGGAAGCTCTACCAAATGTAGCTCTACTTTTGAAAGGTGTGTGCACTGGCATCCCTGCTGATCAGGGAGTAATTAATTCTAATGACTAATGACCTTTTAATGTTGGGTTTCTCTTCCTGTAAAAGCAGAATGTCACGATTGTCACACCTAACCGACTGGTATATAGTGTTTTTAAACCACAATTAGCTCAATTAATATAGGCATCCTTTCAACTGGAAGACAAAATGTTTTTTTTGTTTTCATTTCCAAAAGATTTGACTTTGACTTTATTTTTTAAAGTCTAATGGGAATTATTTGTTTGTTTACTTAGTGTATTTTGGCTTAGTGTTTATTTTGGCTTGTTTGTGTGTTTAAAAAAAAACAAAAACAAAAAACAGGCAATCCCTCATCCTCCACCTGGCAAGAGTCCCACCCATTTTCCTGGAAACTCGACAAATTAACTCGCAGAATGGATATTAAATGGACCGTGTAATTCACACAAACACAACTTGTCACACAGTATTTCTTCCCCTTCTAGCAGATACACTAATTGATTTTGTTCAGTCTTTTGTGTAACTAAGTATTTTTATGTCGTTATTTTGTACAGTAAAATAAAGAACATATTCGATTTTTAATTGTATGTCTGATATTTTCACACAAGGACATACTTATTAGCTGTGCAGAGGTGCTGGAACGCCGCTGTCGCCGTTTTACTGTGTGTGTGTGTATACTGTATATGTGTGTGTGTGTGTGTGTGTGTGTATCACTGCTTGACTATCGTTTGGCCTGTGTTCAATTCCCTAACTCATTGTTGTGGGTATGTGTCGCCCTGGATAAAAGGGTCTGCTAAATACATCATTTTACTTTTACCTCACTATGCTGTTGCATGGTAGCCTGACGAGCCAGACCCACATTAAAATGTAGGGTCTGGGCACTCACCGTTAGCAGTACTCAGTCCGAGGGGCGGGATAATCGGTTGTCTTTCAAATTCCCTCTGCACGCAATAGGACAGCGCTGAGTCCCATGCGTTTCCCACCAGCGGAGCTAGTTGGCTAGTTCTAACTTTTGCCATCTTCTTTGTTTTCAAGTAGCAGGGAATTCAAGCCAAACCATTGCAACTCTGCCATCAATCATTATGTTACAGTTTTTCTCAGTCGCTTTGGTGCTTTTCTCAGATCAGAATGAAAATTATCATAACTATTTGTTCAACCTCCACAACATTTAGTCATTTGTGCACATCATAGTAGCAATTTCTCCTTCCTCTGAACAAATTGCAAATGCTTTTGAACATGTATCAGTTGCTTTGTCATGTCAGTCAAAATGAACTATACTTATGGATGCTGAATAGTCGTTCCCAATAAAACTAATAGTCTTCATTTCATTGCTTGAGTCATTACATACGAAATTGGTGAACTAGTTATCAAATTCTGTCACAATGCTGTAGAATTGCAAAGAGCATATACAGTAAAACTATGAAACACTACATATTCAGTGTCTTGTACTCACTCCCCTAACTACAGCAATTTGTAACTTTACTGTAGTTTTCAAATGGCTGTACAAGTACTGTATAGTGCTGTCTGAGCATTTTCAGGTAGTGTCACCGAGTTCTGATCTTTTTTTGCATGGGAAAACACTGAGAGCATAAACTGTCGTAATGAAAACATGACAAAGCCATTTGACTATCTTGTTCATAAATGATGGTGTCAAGACTTCTCATTTTGATGACACCGGCAGTTTCATTGACAAATACTTGCTTTTGAGGAATGGACCATCCATTTTGAGCAAGTGACGTGCTTTTGCAGGTTATCCACTAGGTTTTGCAGTTTGCACTAATTGTTTTGAGAAATGCACTAACTGCTGTGCAAATGTTAATAGTGATGTGAGAAAAGCACCAAAGCGACTGAGAAAAACTGTAAGCCCGCCTAACGACTCTACACGATTTGATTGGCCTGATAGAAGTTTAATTTTTCGAGCTCACAAGCCAACGGAGAGTTGCTAGACTAGCCCTGGAAGCAAATGTAATTTGCTGCCGCTAGGGTGCGTCTAGATTTCTAGGCTAGTTGCATGGTCTTATTGCCATAGAAGCCCGTATCTACCATTTAAAAATAAATCAATTACACAGCATGTTAAACTAATCAAAAAGCTGATAATTATGACTATCTCATAATAATTACGATCCATTATGTCAATTATCACATCGTAATTGACGTGATTTAGTATGCCGTATATTAACTAGAACGTTCCTCAAAATTATGACTTCATATGTCATTATGACAGAGGAACTCATAAGAACGTAAGTAAAAAGTATGATTATGAATAGTATCTCGCATTATGAGAAGTCATGAGGTTCTCATGGCATACTATGTGTTTTTTTTAAACAGGCTTCCAACCACAAAATAGAAAAACTGTCAGTCATGGTGTTGTTTTCTTCACTGCTTACTCAGATAGAGAGATAGATAGATAGATAGATAGATAGATACTTTATTGATCCCCAAGGGGAAATTCAATACTCCTTTACTTACTCCCCTCGCTATAGATTTTACTGCCCCGTGGCCCTACTGCTTCTCTGGGCTCTGTAGTAAAGCACTTGGAGACAATTGTAGTTGTGTCGACTCTGCACTACATCAATAAAATTAAAGTGATGAGCCTAGCACCCATGCAAGACAACCTTCAAAGGACATGTTACCTGTGTGCATTGTGGTCTTTGACAGATGTGTATCATTCAAAAAGGAGTGCAAACATTTTAACTTTTATTACAGAAAACAGTACATGAAGCACAATGGGATTCCTCCTCGTTGTCCCATTGAAGTATACACACTCCGTGCAACACGTCACGATTTATCACGACCATTCAACTGGTCGCAGGGCGAAAGGCCCCCTCCAAAACGGAGGGCCCAGGTGCACAACGACATGACCCACAGAATGCATACATACAAGGTGAGGTGGTTTCACTTCCTGTCAACTCTACAGGAGAAATAAACAAACAAAAATACTCAAAATCCCTGACTGATGTCAATAAGTTAACTTGGCATGCTCGTTGTAGAAAAGAAGAACTAGGAATAACATGAAACATGAGGAGGAGGCTTAAGGCTGAACGCTGTGAGCCTATCGAGCTACAGCTGTAGGGAGGATGAGTGTGATTATGAGAGTCTATGCTGCGTACAATGACAAAAGGCAAACTAATGCAGAAATATGAATGTATTTTTTAAAAAATGGTAAGATCTCTGACTGATGTTAGTATCATATCATAGATGATTCTCCAGTGCTTAGTGGTGTCTGGGGCCATGGTTGGGAGTATTCCCTGCTGTTTCTTTGGTCTTAGCCATGGAGCCGAACATTCAGAGGAAGGTCTATCATCACACTGGTAGGTGCAAAGAGGATGACCCCTCATATGAAGAGGTCAACCAACGTCTCTTAAATAAGGCAATACAACTCCAAACGTGGAGTTTAGATACGAGATAGCACCCATTTTCAGGTAATACACACACACACTCACATACAGTACACATTCACTTTGCTTGTTTTGTGTGTAAGTGTCCACATATTGTTCAAAAGGGGGTAAGGTCGTAGAGTCTCTAACATTTCATCCATATTTAGCACCACAAAGATGGTAACACAGTCCCTCTAGTGGTTGGGAATGCTCTTGATCTCTAGAGTTGCACCGGTCATTTCAAGGGACTCGTTTTCAGATTGTTCTCTCCGATCTCTCCTTCAGGTGGTCCAGGCGTGTTTCTCTACCTGTATGACAGCTGGTTGTTCGTAAGTCCAGGGTACTGACTGTCATCCATGTCAGTGCTTAGTGATCCACCTGCAAAACACAGAGACAACACCCATCACCAACTACCCTTTGAGTAAATGACCCACCCACAATGCCTCTGATGTAGAACACAATTTCTTTTTGCATTGTACAAACATCCATTTTGAGGAAGAAAAAAAAGGATTTTTACTTGTAGCCATAAGTAAACCAATTCCCAGATCAGTGACAGAACCCACCTATATGGCATTGGTACGTCCATATCCGGTAGCCGTCATATCGACATTTGCACTTCATGATGTTGTTGGTGTAGTCCGACTCAGCCACCTCATAGTTGGGGTTAATGACCACCTGAAGGACAAGGGCAGCCAATCAAATCAGTTCATGATGATCAGTTCAGACAATCAAATCAGTCCATGTTAAGTTAACCTAATTGAATCAGTTCATGATGATCAGTTCAGACAATCAAATCAGTCCATGTTAAGTTAACCTAATTGAATCAGTTCATGATGATCAGTTCAGACAATCAAATCAGTCCATGTTAAGTTAACCTAATTGAATCAGTTCATGTCAAACAGTTCAGAGAATCAGAAATGACAGGTGACCTGAAAGAGAAACTGAGAAAGGGAAATCTACGAGGGAGGAAAGTTACCTGGAAGATGTAGTCTCCCGGTTTCACATCGGTGACGTCTATCCACTGGCAGTCAATGTCATGCCTGTAGGTATCCCAGCATCCAACAGTGATGCCCTGCTGTCCAAAGTTGGCACAGACGTACCTCTTCTCAATACCTGCAAAATAATTATGATAATCAGAAATAATCAATAAATGTGTTTGTGACCCGGTTTGTGTGTGTGTGTGTGTGTGTTGTGTGCTTACCCTCGTCACACGCTGTGTCCTCCAGGCAGAAGCTGGCCTTGTGTCCCTCGGCCACCTTGGTGCCATTGAGACTCAGCAGGTCGTAGTGGGTGAATACCTCCATGCTGTGGTAGTGCCTGGACAGGACAAGCAGACAGTCGGCGCTCAGCTGGTGGGGGGGGAGTAGGGGCTCAGCAGTTTGGAGTAGAGATGCTCTAATGTTAGTGGTCAAGCTGATGTGTGGTAAGCTTTCTGGTGCATAATGGCTCCCATGCATCAGCCAGGTGGGTGCTACACATTGATGGTGGCTAGTGAGGTTCCCCCTTCACTGTAAAGCGCTTTAGGTGCAGAGAAAAGCGCTATAAAACTTGCAATGTGTTGTTGTTGTTAACATGTATAGTTATTGGTATTGGTTGTCTCAAGATAAGATGGTGTGTGTTTTTAATGGTATAGTTGTACTATTATGTGACAATTTATTGATGATATGTTGTCACCTTTATTATATCGATTTTATATTTTGATGTTTGGACCCCAGAGTTTCCTCTTTCCCACTGTAGCCAGGTTTAGACCTGATCTGGTTCTGATCTGGCCCTGAACTGGCTCTGATCTGGCGATGATCTGGCTCTAATCTGGCCCTGATGTGCCCCTAATCTGCTGTCCAGTGAGAGACAGTTGAGGCATACCTGTGACACTCGTGCCAGACCCATGCGTGATGTCCGTTCTTGGGCCTGAAGTCCGACTGTCCGTTGTTGTGGATCTGGGAGGAGAAGCGGAGCAGGCGGCGGTACGAGCCGTGGTCAGCAGCGTTGGCCGTGCTGGACAGGCAGTGCTCTTCATGGGCACACTGCAGAGCGTACATCGGCCGGTCCTCCAGGTACGTCGTCTGCTCCACCACCTCGGCGTTCAGAACCAGGTCGGGGGCCGCTGAGGTGGGGAGAGGAGAGGAGAGAGAACAGAAAAAGAGAAGAGAAAAGGAGGAGGGGAGAGAGAAGAAAGGAGGAGAGGATAGAGAACAGGACAGGAGAGGAAAGGAGAAAAGAGGAGAAGACAGAAGAAAGAATGAGAGGACAGATGATTTACTGAACACCCAACACACTGATTTACACCCAACACACTGATTTACACCCAACACACTGATTTACGTAACACCCAACACACTGATTTACACCCAACACACTGATTTACGTAACACCCAACACACTGATTTACACCCAACACACTGATTTACGTAACACCCAACACACTGATTTACACCCAACACACTGATTTACTTAACACCCAACACACTGATTTACTGAGCACCCAACACACTGATTTACTGAACACCCAACACACTGATTTACTGAACACCCAACACACTGATTTACTGAAACAATACTGTGAGATTCATTCATTCAATCAGTCACTGATTCATCCATTCATTCAAAGATTCATGTTTAAACCTTCTTTACGTTGAGATGATGAGTGAGCGGGCGAGTGAGTAAGTGAGGGCTCTTACTGTCCGAGCAGGATACTCCAGCGGCGAAGCGTCCGCCTCCTTTGGCGCACTTCAGGTGTTTCCCGTGGTGGAGACACTGGGACAGAGACATCTCGGTGCCCGAGCAGCCACTAATCACCCGTCCCGCGGGTCGTCACCGGCCCAGTACCCGTCTCCTGCAGGACACCTTCCGTCAGTCATATTCACTCACAGCACCACGTCACAGTCCACTCACACCGGCCCAGTACCCGTCTCCTGCAGGGGACACCTTCCGTCATATTCACTCACAGCACCACGTCACAGTCACACTCACCGGCCCAGTACACGTCTCCTGCAGGGGACACCTTCCACGTCCAGTCATATTCACTCCACAGCACCACGTCACAGTCACACTCCACCGGCCCAGTACCCGCGTCTCCCTGCAGGGGACACCTTCCGTCAGTCACATTCACTCACAGCACCCGTCACAGTCACGCTCCTGGTCACACTCACGGCCCAGTACCCGTCTCCTGCGGGGACGCACCTTCCGATCAGTCACATTCACTCCCACAGCACTAAGTCACAGTCACACTCCCAGTCACACTCACAGTCACACTCACAGTCACACTCACAGTCACACTCACAGTCACACTCACAGTCACACTCACAGTCACACTCACAGTCACACTCACAGTCACACTCACAGTCACACTCACAGTCACACTCACAGTCACACTCACAGTCACACTCACAGTCACACTCACAGTCACACTCACAGTCACACTCACAGTCACACTCACAGTCACACTCACAGTCACACTCACAGTCACACTCACCGGCCCAGTACCACGTCTCCTGCAGGGGACACCTTCCGTCAGTCATATTCACTCCACAGCACCACGTCACAGTCACTCCACCCGGCCCAGTACCACGTCTCCTGGGGGACACCTTCCGTCAGTCACATTCACTCACAGCACTCATCACAGTCACACTCACAGTCCCTCGCGGCAGTACCACGTCTCCTGCAGGGGACACCTTCACGTCAGTCATATTCACTCACAGCACCACGTCACAGTCACACTCACCGGCCCAGTACCACGTCTCCTGCAGGGGACACCTTCACGTCAGTCATATTCACTCACAGCACCACGTCACAGTCACACTCACCGGCCCAGTACCACGCCTCCTGCGGCACTTCCAGGTGTTTACGTGGTGGAGACACTGGGACAGAGACATCTCGGTGCCCGAGCAGCGCACGCCACTAATCACCACGGCGTCCGCAGATACGTCACCGGCCCAGTACCACGTCTCCTGCAGGGGACACCTTCCCGCGTCAGTCATATTCCTCCACAGCACCGCGTCACGAAGTCACACTCCACCCGGCCCAGTACCCGTCTCCTGCAGGGGACACCTTCCGTCAGTCATATTCCTCCACAGCACCCGCGTCACAGTCACACTCACCGGCCCAGTACCACGTCTCCTGCAGGGGACACCTTCACGTCAGTCACATTCACTCACAGCACTACGTCACAGTCACACTCACAGTCACACTCACCGGCCCAGTACCACGTCTCCTGCAGGGGACAACGTTCACGTCAGTCACATTCATTCACAGACTGACTGTACAGTACAGACACATGTACAGTGTGACTGACTGTACACACTGTACATGTGTCTGTTGTAAATGTGAACGTGAAATATGAATGTAGTTTTGTCATCTGGCCACTAGAGGTCGATGTCTCACAGTTTTTCTCCTATTTCATAACTGTGTTGAAGTTGAGCCAGAACAGAACTACTTGAGGATGCATTTTTCCTGTTTTCTGGGAGTGCACACATAACAGTCTCAGAGAGGTTGTAAAAGTTACAAAATAAGCCTTGCACTTTCCATCCACAATCCATCACTTTATGAGTGCGGGGTGTTTTGCATGTCTATGTGCTTCGGTATCTGCATCAGTGTGTGTGTGTGTGCATGTGTGTGTGTGCGTGTGTGTGTTGGTGGATGGTGGTCTGTTAACATTTACTTTTGTGTGTAAATCTGTATATAATTGTATATTGCGTTGTGGCTTTTCATGTAGCTGTATGTATATACTATACATTTGTATGTGGTGGTCTGTGTGTACGTGTGCAGTGCACGTGTGTATGTGTGTGTGCAAGTGTGTGTGTGTGTGTGTGTGTGTGTGTGTGTGCGTGTGTGTGTGTGTGTGCATCCCACGCAGGAATTCCCACACGTGTTAATGGGCACATGTCACCAGACCTGCACTGACTTACTAGTCCGTCCGTGGCCAGTGTGTGTGCTGTGGTTTTAATGTGTGTGTGTGTGTGTGTGTGTGTGTGTGTGTGTGTGTGTGTGTGTGTGTGTGTGTGTGTGTGTGTGTGTGTGTGTGTTTCCATTTGGTTGGTCATATGTTCCCATTTAAAGGAGCCTCAGAGCTGAGGAACACTGATATGCTCAGGAAACTCCCCTGAGATCAAGAAGCAACACGAGTGTGTGTGAAGTGTGTGTGTGTGTGTATGTGTGTGTGTGTGTTTGTGTGTTGAGGGGGCGGGTGGTTTCTGGGGGTGAGCTCAGTGTCAGATTTTCCACATTTTCCCTTTCTTTTGGTCTGCAGAAACACTTACATGGGAGGAAGCGTGAGAAGGGGGTTCAGACAAACTGAGTAGTGTGTGTGTGTGTGTGTGTGTGCGCGTGTGTTTATGTGTGTGTGCAAGTGTGTGGGCCCATGCCTGCTAAGGGAGCGAAGTGATGTTTAATGAAGGGACCCTCCACCATCTTGTATGTGTGTGTGACCATTAAATGTGTGTGGACTCGCGCGTGTGTGTGTGTGTGTGTGTGTGTGTGTGTATGTGTGTGTGTGCAAGTGTGTGTGTGTGTGTGTGTGTGTGTGTGTGTGTGCGTGGCTGTGTGTGTGTGTGTGTGTCCCACGCAGGGGAATTCCCCATCGTGTTAATGGGGCACATGTCACCAGACCTGCACTGACTTACTAGTCCGTCCGTGGCCAGTGTGTGTGCTGTGGTTTTAATGTGTGTGTGTGTGTGTGTGTGTGTGTGTGTGTGTGTGTGTGTGTGTGTGTGTGTGTGTGTGTGTGTGTGTGTGTGTTTCCATGGCATTTGGTCAGCCATATGTTCCCATTTAAAGGAGCCTCAGAGCTGAGGAACACTGATATGCTCAGGAAACTCCCCTGAGATCAAGAAGCAACACGAGTGTGTGTGAAGTGTGTGTGTGTGTGTGTATGTGTGTGTGTGTTTTGTGTGTGTTGAGGGGGCGGGTGGTTTCTGGGGGTGAGCTCAGTGTCAGATTTTCCACATTTTCCTTTCTTTGGTCTGCAGAAACACTTACATGGGAGGAAGCGTGAGAAGGGGGGGGGGTTCAGACAAACTGAGTAGTGTGTGTGTGTGTGTGTGTGTGCGCGTGTGTTTATGTGTGTGTGCAAGTGTGTGGGCCCATGCCTGCTAAGGGAGCGAAGTGATGTTTAATGAAGGGACCCTCCACCATCTTGTATGTGTGTGTGCGGCCATTCGTGTGTGTGGACTCGCGCGTGTGTGTGTGTGTGTGTGTGTGTGTGCGGACCTCGTGTGTGTGGACTCGTGTGTGTGTGTGTGTGTATATGAGTCTGGACGGGTTTCCTGCAGACATATCTCACACACTGTAAACACTGCTGGGAGTGTGTGTGTGTGTGTGTGTGTGTGTGTGTGTCACGTGTATGTGTCTGGCTGGATGAGGAGAGAGAGTGTGTGTGTGAGACAGAGAGAGAGACTATCACATGTGTATGCATGTTGATGTTAGGGTGAGGGAGTGTGTGTGTGTGTGTGTGTGTGAGAGAGAGAGAGAGAGAGAGAGAGAGACTATCACATGTGATGTTAGGATGAGGGAGTGTGTGTGTGTGTGTGAGAGAGAGACTATCACATGTGTATGCATGTTGATGCTGGGGTGAGAGAATGTGAGTGTGAGTGTGTGTGTGGGGGTGCCCACAGGTTGAAACACGCTTCCTCTGTTTCTCGGCACGTTGTCTGGTTTATGCACGAGGCGCCCCAATACCAGACTACTTCTACCTGCAGTAGCCATCAGCCCTACCTTAATGGCATATCATTTACCGGCCGGTAGTACACTTTTCTGTACAATTTGTGTGTGTGGACTCGTGTGTGTGTGTGTGTGTGTGTGTGTGTGTGTGTGTGTGTGTGTGTGTGTGTGTCGCGTGTGTGTATGAGTCTGGACGGGTTTCTTGCAGCAGCAGACAGATCTCACACACTGTAAACACTGCTGGGAGTGTGTGTGCGTGTGTGTGTGTGTCTGTGAGTGTGTGTGTCACGTGTATGTGTCTGGTTGGATGAGGAGAGAGTGTGTGTGTGTGTGTGTCTGTGTGTGCGTGTGTGTGTGTTTGCATGTCAGTGTGTGTGTGTGTGTTTGCATGTCAGTGTGTGTGTCTGTGTGTGTGTGTGAGTTTGTGTGTGTGTAATGTCTAATTTCCAGCTGAGGCGAGTATTACCCAATCGTCATAATCATGCCTAATCAGACCATTATCCTGAGAGAACACTTATGGCCATTCCAGTTTCCACTCGTAAAACTCCCTATCAAACCATTTCTTCCATACCATAATTTATAAATTGTTTCCATAGCCATGTCATCTTCCCATCTTCCTGTTACAGGACAGCTAATTAAGGGACTGAGAGAGGATGTTATGAAGTACTCGCAACTCTCAGTTAGGTTTTGTTACACCATCTGAGTGGTAAATCTCCTATCGTGCTAAAATGTGTCTCATGAGATTGGATGAGATTTAAGGCAATAGAAAGAACAAAGAAACACTGGAATAACAACAGATACCTGTCCTCCAACTCTGCATTCACTGCATGTGTTCCAACAATTCGGAGAGATTTATTTTACACCAAACGTCTGAACGCTGTTGATTGAGGCAGCCGATGCTGAGGAAAGAAATCCCTGACAGCAGTAGACCAATCTGAGCTTCTCAGAGTTGGGCCAACTAAGAGGACGGCTCCTTAACAAGCAGGGTGTGTGTGTGTGTGTGTGTGTGTGTGTGTGTGTGTGTGTGTGTGTGTGTGTGTGTGTGTGTGTGTGTGTGTGTGTGTGTGGTTCATTCACACCCTCTGGCTCCCTCGCTAATGTGAAAGTTAAGTGTTCCTGACAGGAGAGACACTTCGCACGCCTTCCACCGCCACACAGCAGCTGAGTTCATACACTCAATCACACACACACACACACACACACACACACACACACACACACACACACCAGGAAAGATTCCAACACACCCTCAAATAGCATGCAAAAGATAAAGGGCAGGGAGACTTCAAAAATGCATGTACACTCACTCACACATAAGGACACAGAAAGATAGAAACACACACAAATACACACACACACACACACACACACAAACACACTTTTTCTCTCCCTCTCTCTCAAACACACACACACACATACACTCTCTCTCTATCTCTCTCTCTTTTTAACACATACACAAACACACACACACACACACACACACACACACACACACACAGGTGGGCTGCGTACCTGGAAGGCGTGACTGGCGAACCCGAGTCCGAGCTGGCGACACACCACCATGGCCTCCATGATGCCCCAGTTCTCGCTGCACACCGTCCCCCACACCAGCAAGCCGTTCCTCTCCGCCAGAACCTCCACGCGGCCCTCCGTCGGGTTGCGCCCGCCGTTCAGACGCAGCTGGAATACACACACACACACACACACACGAAACGTGAGATGACAGTTCAATATAGGGTCTGTCCTCCCTATGAGAGCTCTGTGTAATCAGAACAGGGATTGTTTCCCCCCAAAGATCAGTTTGTTTGGGTATATCTGAACACAACTATTGTACACCCTTTGGTAGCAAAACAAACAGACCGAGACCGCCTAGAGCCATCCCGGTTACAGTCAAATTCTAAAGCGGTACGTTATGTCTGGAATGTCAAAGCAACAATCTGACCAGTGTGAGAGAATTTTAATTGTGTGTGGAGTTTTATTTTATTTATAAGTTCTGCTTAAATGCTGCCCATGGACAGAAAACAGACCCAGGGACAAGCTCAAATGTTGTATCAATTCAATGCATGATCCAAAACAAAGTAGGTACGAAAGCACCCAAAGTCACATCTTTTACAGTAATAACATGAACAACTCTGTTCCTGTGTTTCCTTCAAATCTATGCTGTAGTGTGACATGTGTTGGGTTCCCCGTGTGGTGTGTGACGTGTGTTGGGTTCCCTGTGTGGTGTGTGACAGTGTGACATGTGTTGGATTCCCCGTGTGGTTCTCACCCGGTTCTTGAAGCCCATGGCCGGAACGTTACACTTCACACCGGCGTCTTCCTCGTGGCTACAACCGATGGACTGCTGGTTGAAGCGGCAGTCGGTCAAGGACTTCTCGAAGCCGGAACACTGCACCTCGTTCATGTGGACTGGGCCCATGCCTGCAGAGAACGCAACAGAATTTCACAACACTCCCAGGAAGAGAACCAAAACATGATGAGCTCATCTGTTTCTGATGTTCCAGCACTGGTCTCCAAGAGACCCACTGACTCATCGCTGACTCCATTGAGTGCCATTTTAAAGCTCAAAGCTCAGAACTGAGATCAGTATTTCACAGGAAAGACATATCTGTGCTAGCAGCAGGGTTTCAGGAATCGACCATGGGATCACAGGAGACATTTCACAGGAGTCATTTATCACAGTTTATCACAGGAGACATATCTTGCAAGGTTCTTGGGAACCTGACCTGAGACCAGTATTTAAAGGAACCGTATGTAAGAAATGTATTTCAATTAATCATAAAATGGCCCTGATATGTCACTAGACATTAAGAAATCATGTTCATTTCAAATACTTATATCACTGACAACAGTAGTCTGGCCAGGATATTGTCATTTAAAAAGTGAAGTTGCAGCCCTCAACTGATGTTGATGTTGTGTTTTGTCATGTCATGTTGTGTTTTGGCCTGATGCGCCACCCTCTACCTATCTACTAATCACAAAGTCAGTAGTGTTTCGGCATCTGGGTTGGCAACCTCGAGTCAGGAGGGAGGGGGAGGGGATACACTGCTCTAAAGTAATTTGAAAGTGATTGCAGTACCAGTTTTGGCCACAATCTTACATACGGTTCCTTTAAAAGGTGAGACATATTTGTGCCAACTGCAGTGATGTAAAGTTTTAAAGGTATCTAAACAGTTTTTTGTCACATACAGCAAATATCTCCTCACCATCCGCTAGATGCCTGTCAACGGCAACAAAAACAGCCTGGTGCAGCCTGGACCAAGAAACATAACAAACTGTTCCGGCGAGATGCACGTTCAGGAGGGTTTCAGTTGCATGGGAGGGAGCGAGCTAGCTCTGTTTTGTTTGAACGTCAACAGAAGTGAGGTCGCCTAGAGCACCTTTAAAGTGCTTGGCACAGCCCCTAATGACTCTCTGCTCCTCTGTGTGTATATATCCACTCAGCATGAGCACTGTGAGAGGAGACAGTGTTCTGCTCTGTGTACAGTGGGGAGGGCTTGTTGTCGATCAAATTTGGACAAAGATGGGGAGTCTCCGGAGTATTAAACTTGTTTCCCACAATTCCTTTCTCCCTTCCCCACTCCAGAGTCTAGTCAGAATAATGTTTGTGTGTGTATGTGTATGTGTGTATGTGTGTGTGTGTGTGTGTGTGTGTGTGCGTGTGTCGTAATGGATTTTCCACAGCAACAGGGAACATTTCCTCTCCCCTGCCGGAGTTGATGTGTGTTGGAAGTCTGATTAGGGTTCTTAGTGTCTGACACTCCAAACACCACAGCTGATTCCCCTCATCCCCACTGGCCCCATCACTCCTCAGAATCTGAATGGGACGTGGGAGGAACAGACGAGACCGTAGCAGGTGGTCAATAACGCTCGAGAACTGCTCATCTGTTATAGAGAGTGGTGGTCAATAACGCTCGAGAACTGCTCATCTGTTATAGAGAGTGGTGGTCAATAACACTCACGATTGGCTCATCTGTCAGGGAAAAGTCGTAAATAACAGTCAGGATTGGCTCATCTGTCAGAGAGAGTCGTGGTGGTAAATAGCACTTGCGACTGTCTCATCTGTCAGAAAGCATCATCCAGGTTCGTATTTATGACAGGGAGGATGAGGAGGAGATTACGGGCTCAACGATGCTGTTCAACTCTCCAGCTCTGGACGAAACACTTTCACTATAAATCCCAGAAAACCGCGGAACGCCAAAGCTAATCCAAAGAAACAAGTCCCGGTGGAGCCGTGCTCAGTTACTGGGGAATGTTGCTGACCAAGGGGGATGACTGACCACACATTAGAGAGTCTCTTACTGGGCATGTGAGGCAAAGCCCTCATTTGGAGCCTCCACAGGCGGGTAGAGACCAGCTCCAACAATGCCAAGAGTATGGCTTCAATTACAGAAGCACAGAGCATAGGTGCAGATCACGTAAATGACCTTGGGCACGTAAATGACCTTGAACAAAAACATCTATTAAAGAAAAATACTAATACGGGAAATACTCTCTGCAAAAACATTTATTACAGAAAAATACTAATATGGGAAATACTCTCTTCAAAAACATTTATTACAGAAAAATACTGATATGGAAAATACTCTCTTCAAAATAATATACTAAATATAAAAATACTGATATGGGAAATACTCTCTTCAAAATAATATACTAAAGAAAAATACTGATATGGGAAATACTCTCTTCAAAATAATCTATTAAAGAAAAATACTGATATGGGAAATACTATATTTACTATACTTCAATAGTAACGACCACCGCAAGCATCTGTCATGTCAAAACAACAACCTTTAAAGGGACACCAGGCAAGCCTGATGCTTTTTCTCTACGAAACTTCCCCTCGCTCGGTCTGAAGCTCTTTTCCATTTCTTTGCATCTTCCATCAAGGTGTTTTCGCTGCTTCTTCGCCGGCTCTGCCATTGTACACACGTTTGCAACAATCGCTAGCGTTTCGTTAGCCTGCCTCTGTGCTGTGGATGCAGGATGTAAATTGATCCTGCTTCGGTCGGTGGGTAAGATACACTGAACTTGCAAGTGGGATATTCTTGCTACAGGCAGTAGGGGCGGGCGAGAGAGTCTTCATTCGCCCCGTAATGAGTCATTTAACCATATACCGACTTACGAAGATGAGTAATTAACACGAAAACGTTGCCTGGTGTCCCTTTAAGCTGAAGAGTTTTCAGACATAAAAGCTTCACCAAAAGACTGCCTGTATGCTGGTGAGAGTTCAAAACAGATGGGGAAAGTATCTAAATAGGTTTTGATAGCCTGAGTCATTTTCTCTGCAAGAACAAAAATATTTATTTGATGGTGGGTGTGGGAATGGAAGTGTCACGTTTTTTTTTCTCGTTTTGCTTTTGTTTTGTTTTGTTTGCGCTTCGGTCCAGTGCACATGTGCATCAAATCACTTCCTTGGCATATCAGCACGCCGGTCATTTGGTGAACAGATGTCACAAAAACAGACCTGCCCAGAGATCTACCAGGCACTTCAAGGGCTTTTCATGTTTTCCTTTGGACTAGTCGGCCTCCTGGGCCAGGAGGGGTCTGCTGAAGCCAGCAGTCCTGCAGCTGCTCACAGCTCAGACTGTTCTGCTGAGGTGGGCTGGATCAGTCTATCCTATAGACTCCCCCGACAGACAGACAGACAGACACACAGACATAATACTAACACCACACTCAGCAGTCATGCCCAGAGCTCCGCTGGCTCACACCTTTCCAGTGTGTGGTCAAGCCAAGGTATCTCCTGGCTGGAGTCTATGTGCTAACCGGACAGATCTTTTGCCTATCAGCTCACGCTCTGCCAAGTCAAGCTAGACTTTATGCAAAGCCCACATATTAACCAGCCATTCATCTAAATCTAGAGTTTCAATCTGAGATGAGCTGAGTTGAATCAAATGGAATGGAATTTAATTAACTGCAATAAGGAGGGAAGGAAGTTTAATTAAGTAGAAAGGAATGAAATGGAATGGGATGGAATGATACAGCTGTGGAATGGAGAGGGATTATATGGAAAGGAATGACATAGAATGTTGTGCAATGATATAGAATGATATAACATGATGTGGAATGATATAGAATGCTGTAGAGTGATATAGAATGATATAACATGATGTGGAATGATATAGAATGCTGTAGAGTGATATATGCATGGATATACTGTAGAATGCTGGATTGATATAGAATGATGTGGAGTGATATAGAATATTGTGGACTGATCTAGAATGCTGTGGAGTGATCTAGACTGTTGTAGAGTGACCTAGAATATTGTGGACTGATCTAGAATGGTGTGGGGTGACCTAGAATATTGTGGATTGATCTAGAATGCTGTGGACTGATCTAGAATGCTGTGGAGTGATCTAGAATGTTGTGGACTGATCTAGAATGCTGTGGAGTAATCTAGAATATTGTGGAGTGATTTAGAATATTGTAGAGTGATATAGAATGGTGTGGAGTGATCTAAAATGTTGTGGAATGATCTAGAATGTTGTGGACTGATCTATAATGCTGTGGAGTGCCCACCTTGACCCAGTCTGCCTCCAGAGAGGGCCTCCTTGGCACTGCCGTAGCCCAGCTCACGGCACACCACTGAGGCAGCCACCATGTTCCAACTGTCGTCGCAAATGGTTCCCCATTGGCCATTCTTCAGGACCTCCACACGACCCTCTCCAATGTTGGCACCGCCTCTCAAACGCACCAGGGGTTGCTGTGGAAACATAACATTTTGCAAAATGATAGATGTTATTATATGATAGCTTAGGCGTATATAGCCCTTATCACAATCACAAAAATACAATTACACTCTCTCTAATAAAGGTATGAAGTTCCTGAAGTTGAACATTTTTCCCAGGCCACCACTGGAAAGAGAGTCAGGAAATCATGGCTGTTTACATAGCGACAGATTGAGCAAAAGTGACGGCTTGGCTTTTATGTGTATTCCTCTCCAGCTGTTGTGCGTACAGAACAGCCGTAGTCTAAACACAGAGACGACCTCCAGAAGGGAGACTGATGTTGGTTAATATTCATTTATCCCCGCTTTGCCCTCACCCCCCACCCCCAGCACTCAGTTCTCTGCTTTGTGGTCTGACTGCTTTGATGGCAGATGAATCCCAAACAATGTGTGTGTATGTGTGTGTCTGTGTGCATGTGTGTATGTGTGTGTCTGTGTGTGTGTCTAAATCAAAGCAGGTGTTTACTTTGAGCATGACAGTGAGACAAAGGCATTGTAGGTGGTTCGTTTTTGGCTTGGGGTTGTTGGATGGGGTGAATGCCCCACAGAAGTAATGAGTATGTGAAGTAATTGAAAGCCATTAAAGACATTAATACATTTCATTACATTGTTGAGAAAATGAGAAGGTGGGGAAGAAGTATTCGAACATGTGGACAGAGGGAGACAGAGAGAGTTCTGTGTGAGCGAAAGTGCAAGAGGGAGGTACCATGTGCGCTCGTCTGATTTTATGCAACGGGTCTGGCATTTGGCTAAACATGCTTTGGCGATGGAAGCTGTGAGAGCTCAGGGACTGGACGGAGCGAAATCTTCCTCATCTGCTTCCTCATAAATCACAACAAGCTGGACATGTTGGCTCTAATCTGAGCTCCACAGTTCCACAGGACACCTCGTAGCCCCTGCACTGATGCCATATGTCTCAGCTACGGACTGGAACACGGGACTAATGTGTGTGCGAGATCCGTGCGCTTTGTGTTGTTGTGTCTGGTGATTCACGACTGCGGCTGGCCAAACGCTGACCTAACGTCATGACAACAGGCATTCCATCAGCCCGTGACTCAGCGGAGGGGGACAGATGTTGTCACGGCGTCTCCCCGCCTGGCTAAAGGGAAGTGATTCGCTGGAAAAAGAGTGATGTCGACTGATCTACCACGCTTCCCAGCAAAGTCAGGGTGGAAAGATTGAAAGCAAAAAGTGAAATCATGAGAGGGAAACCTGATGGAACTCAGGTTTATATGTCTAGCAAAAAACACGACACGTGTTCCTTTGGAGGGCAGTGCTGGAAAACAGAAGTGCAGGCACGTTCCCTGGAAGCTCAGGGGAGTCCTGCTCCTGCACTCAGCCAGACGAGAGGAGGGGGGGGGGGGGGGAGGAGTCAGGCAGATGTGGGAAGTCACTGCTGCCTGGGATCCCCATCATCCCTGTGTTTCCAGAACACTAGTTGTCACGGAGCCCAATCGAAAACATTCCCCTCCTTCTCATTCGGAACCTGGCGTCTACAGTTTGTTCCCTTCTAAGCCCCACAAACAGCCAATCTGTTCCAGGTTCTCATCACCATCCAATCATCATAAGTGCTTGTAATCTGTATACAACAGAGAGCTTTCTGATTAACTTTACTTTATAGGGAGCTCTGTATGGAAGCAATATGGTTCGGTGAAAACATAATTAAAGAAACTTTGGCCCAAACCTCAAAGTGTCAACTTTTCAGCTAAATCTAAAACACTCAGTATGCATAAACAGTTGAAGTGTCTAAATATGCAACTTTAAAAAAGTAGCTTATGCACAGTACACATAAACAGTTGAAGTGTCTAAATATGCAACTTTAAAATAGTAGCTTATGCACAGTACACATAAACAGTTGAAGTGTGTGTGCTGTGTAAATATGTGTGTTGTGCGGGCACACAGTTTTACCTCGGCACGATAGGCCTTGCTGTAGCCAGCGGAGTGTGTCGGGGCAAAGGCTCTTCCAGGAACACAGCTGACCACGGCGGGCATGCCACTGGGGCAGGTGTTGTTGCCCTTCTTGGGCACGGGGCGACCCATCTTACAACCGGTCAGGTGATCCTCATTCCCTGTGCAGTTCACCAAGAAGCCAAAGTATGTGATCTTACGCTTGCGAGCCAACAGCCTGCACAGAGACAGAGAGAGAGAGAGGAAGAGGAAGAAGATTGATTATGTATACTGTATGTGCTAATCTGTGAGGCTGCAAAATGCTAAAAAATGAGGTAGAAATTTATATTTTTTGTGTTTGTTTGTTTGTGTGTGTGTGTGTGTGTGTGTGTGTCTGTGTGTGTCTATCTATCTAAGTGATTTTTGGCATCAATCTACCAATTAAACCCCACAGAATTATTCTCATTTATTTGCTTCTGTCCTTGATGAAAGACAGTTGATGGCTGTTTTGGTCAGACAATGACCCCTATTGGGACTCCAGTGGCCCGGCGGTTCCCACGACCCCTCTCCCAGGCCTGGCAGGCAGACTTCACTCACAAGACGGCTCTACATCAGGGGTCAGGCCACTGCTTTGTGCAGACAGTGGAGGGTCATGTAGGTTTGTGCTCCTGGAGTGAATCAGAGCATTTAATTACCCCGCCCTGGGGGTGACTCTGAAACGGATCTGGCTGTGATCTGACACAAGCCTGTGCCGGGTCTAAAACGCATCTGAGCCAGATGGGGTTCTGCTGCCATTTGGATCGGTGAGCGTATTCCAAAATTAAAACTAGCAGCTTCATATCTCCAGTCTGAAATCTGACTGGAAGGAAGTGTGATAATCCCAAACACAAAAGTGAGTCTGTTTGGGAGTCCAGACGTCTTGCTCGGTTAGCCAGTGAATCAGACAGACGGTGGGGTCAGTCCTTTCCTACTGGGGGGGGGTGGGGGGGGGTTGAGGGCATGCCTTTGGGGTGAGTAAGAGGCAGAGAGACTGGGAGAATCCCACAGATAGACCCACAGTGTGAATGTGGATTGCAAGGCTTTGGAGCATCACATAACGCCAGTCAATCAACTCGCACTGGTAGCAGACAACTGAACGACACAGAACAGCAGCCTGACTGTCTGTGGTGTTAAAAAAGTGCCACAACATAATGTGTGCCTTAGTGTTAGTTTACACTTATGGTCTATAAGGCCCTCTGTGATTGAGAATGTACTGTAGTGTGTGTTTCAGAAAGGGATATGCTACATGGAATACAACAGTGGAACATGGAACACAAAAATGTTCCAGTGCTTGGGAACAAATTCTTCTGGATAAGTGCTAGGCTACCATTTCTATCCTTGTAAAAAGAAAAGACTATAATCAACAGCATTACAGATTTATGGGCTGTGCTTCTATATCACACAAAAAAACTATGGCTGGAACCAGTATACACTTCCACATGAAGGAAATAGCTAGTATTTTATTTCAGGCTTCTAGACATAAAGTAGATGGTCATTTATTCCTGACAATGTATGGCATGGAACTGTGAGCTGCACCACACAAAATGTACTAAAGCCCCGGGCAAACGTCTATTAATATGAATGGGAGGACGGCAGCCAAAGACTTTGGTGGGGCACGAAAAACATTTAAGGGAATGCAACAGTGTCAACATACGGCTAAATTATTCCCGTATATTTGCATTACAAGACCAGCCAAAAGGCATGTTTTAAGGTCACCCAGTAAAAATGGCCCTTTTTTCCGGCTCTGTGGAAGCTTGAAGTGGAGTTTTGAAAGAATTGTTTGTTTTGGATTTCTGAATTTAACGGCTATTTGGGGGCCAAACAGGAGAGTGTGTCATGAGGTTGTGAAAGCACGGGTAACGCAATTAAATAGAGGCCTCGTGCTTAACAAGTAGTGATTGTGTTTGGACAAACAGAAACTCACTCTCTCCCTCTCCCTCTCAGGCAGACGACCTGCGGGCATTACGTGAGGCTGCTTATGCTCCTCTTCCGGGGAGAATGCATGGCTACAGAGTGAATCATTAAACGAAGAATTATGTAGTTCACCCAAGAACCGCAGCCCCCACATCTGGCTCGAGCGTTCCTCAGTGCTCTCCTCACATTCCCCAGAGCCTGAGACTGTACGAAACACTCTGTTCCTTAGTGTGCGAGACAGGGGAAAGTGGAGGATTTATGTTGGGGAGACGCTGGGAATGATTCGTATTGAGGGAGAGGTGGGGCCAGGGGCAGGTGGTGTGTATGTGTGTGTGTGTGTGTGTGTGTGTGTATGCATGTGTGTGTGTGTGTGAGAGGAGTGTGTGTGTGTGTGTGTGTGTGAGAGAGAGAGAGAGAGAGTGTGTGTGTGTGTGTGTGAGAGAGAGAGAGAGAGAGAGTGTGTGTGTGTGTGTGTGTGTGTGTGGGAGGGGTTTTTACTGTAAGTTTCTCCCCCCTCTGCTATCAGTTAGCATGAGGTTCAGAGGGAGGTAACAAAGCCCCACCCCAGAAGATCAGGCATCCACATCAAGCAATGAACAGAGAGCTCCATAGGAGAGCCTGCACTGTGTCCGTTTCCGAACCAGCTGTGGTCTGAGGATGTCTGATTTTCATCAGGCATAGCCAGCCTTTCTTTCTCGCATTGGAGCCTGCATTGCCTGCATCGCTGACTTCGCATCATCAATGATGTCTTGAGTTTAAATAAATGTCTTTTCATCTCTCAGGGCATAAACTTTAAACTTAAACTTACTCATTTGGCTGGCACTTTTATCCACATATGGGCCAGCATTCCCAGAGCAACTTGGGATTAATTGCCTTGCTCAAGGGCACAACGGTGCTCTTTAGCCACTAAACTACCACAACTTCTCAAGCCACTGCATGCTAGCCCAGCTCCTTAGCCATGGTCGTGCACAGTGCAGTACTGAGCAGGACAACCCAGGGGGCAGTTGTCTACAGAACCGGTCTGAGCCTGATCCGGCCCTGATCCGGCTCGGATTCCTTGTCTGATCTGCTTTCTATCCGGATCACGCAGCAAGCTCTCAGCGTGGAGCTGGAATGACTCACTCTCTCCGCAGCCAACTTCATCTATCTTCATTGAGCATGTTTGCTTAAGCCTCCCTGTCATGTTTCAGACGGAGACGTTCACCATCTGCCTGCCAGAGCTCGCAGACGCAGAAACACAGAAACAGAGAATGTGGGTGGGGGGCTGAACTTCCTGTCCACAGAACTCAGGTCCAAAAGTCAACTATTTTTCTTTTGTCAACAATCTTGGTTTGATAATTAGTGCAATAGATGGGTGCAGTGCCAGTTGCGTGTCTGCTAGCATATGGTGTTGTTACTTTTCGTATACCCCACACATTCAAGGAGCAAACTGCAGCCCAAAGATTATCCAACAAATGAGAGTTAACAAACATGTGCAGGATTTCTGGTAGTTGTGATTCAGAGTACAATCAAAGTGTAATTTGTAGAACTGATTTCCATCCTTGACTTTTGGGTCCACTAAAACACACTGTCAACATCAGTCTGCTGGATTCTACTTCTGCCATTTGGCTAGTAAGGTGGAACTACTGTGTGAAATCTTATTTGTACAAATGTCTCATGGGTGGTTCAAAAGCCTGGAAAGATACCTTATTTTCTGGAGCCTGAACTTTTCCCTCTTGTTTTGCTTGTTGTTGTTTGTTGGTGTTTGCTTGTATGTATAGTTTGTTTTTATGTCATCATAATGTCTGTATAATCTGTTTATTGTCCTTGCTTGAGTGAAGGCTTTGGTGTCAACATGACCAACAAAGCTGATTCTGATTCTAAGCTGGATTCTGATTCTGGTTTGATTCATGTTTCTGACTCTGATTCTAAGCAGGATTCTGATTCTGGTTTGATTCATGTTTCTGATTCTGATTTGAAGCTGGATTCTGATTCTGGTTTGAGGCATGTTTCTGATTCTGATTCTAAGCAGGATTCTGATTCTGGTTTGATTCATGTTTCTGATTCTGATTCTAAGCTGGATTCTGATTATGGTTTGATTCATGTTTCTGATTCTGATTCTAAGCTGGATTCTGATTCTGGTTTGAGGGCATGCTTCTGCTTCTGGCTCTGAGTGGCTGTGTGGGGTAAGTGTCGGTTGGCTTACTTGTAGGGCCGGGTGTTGTATCCCTTCTCTCCGGGGAATCCGTACATGCCACAGATCACGCGTGAGTTCATGCCTGACCACTCTTCGTCGCAGATCTGCCTCCACTTGCCTCCCTCCTTGACCTCCACGAAGCCCTCAGTGATGGGCACACGCTTCCTCATGGAGTACAGAGCCCTGATGCGCACCTCCTCTACCTGCACATTTAGACTCTGGTGGGGGAGAGAAGAGGGGGGGGCAGGAGGAGGGGAGGAGGATAAGAAGAAGAAGAGGAGAGGAGGAGAAGAGAGGAGAGAAGAAGGGAGAGCAGAGGGGAAGACAGGGGGAGGAGAGGAGGAGGGGAGGAGGATAAGAGGAAGAAGAGGAGAGGAGGAGGACGAGAGGAGAGGAGAGAAGAAGGGAGAGCAGCGAGGGCGCGGAGGGGAGGAGAGGAAAGGAGAGGATAAATGAGAGCAGATGGGAGAGCAGAGGGGAAGACAGGGGGAGGAGAGGAGGAGGGGAGGAGGAGAGGAGGAGAGGAGGAGGACGAGAGGAGATGAGAAGGGAGGAGAAGAGACAGCAGAGGGGAGAGAAGGGAGGTGAGGTAAGGGAGGAGAGGTGAGGACAGGCATTAACATTTCGTCATGGGAAAACAGCAGAGACAGCAAAAAAAATAGCAAAAACAAAATGTTTAGGAGCAACATGTGTTATTGCTTAATCATCAACCAGACCAGAACACTTCACAGAAACCGAAAACAACTTGGGGAAAGTTGCAGGAAAGATGGCAACAATTTAAGGCCAGAAGAATGCATAAAACCTAAATGTAATATAACGCTCCACTGAGCTCAGAGGAGAACAGGGGATAAGGGGCTGGCCTTATGACCCTTGCAGTGTTTCATAACTCTGCTCTTCAGCATTACGAAACACATAACATTGATGCGCTTTAAGCACAGTGTGTGTGTGTATGTGTGTGCCTTAGGCATGTGGCAGAGGTCACCCAGTCAATCAGTGAAGCCTGTGAGGGCAGATCAGGGTGGAGCGAGGGCGGGACAAAGGCCATCACTCAAACATCCACTTACACGCACACACACACACACACATACACACACACACACACACAAAGAGTCTACCTGCCGTGTGGGCAACGGCATACCTGAAAGTCACTCAGAGGGATCTGTAGATCTCTCCCGCCCCTAACCTTTGACCTTGGCCTCGCTCTCTGACCTGAAAACACAGGGGCCGAGCGCAGGTATTCTCTAGTGTGTGTGTGTGTGTGTGCGTGTGTCTGTGTGTGCGTGTGTGTGTGTGTGCGTGAGCATGCATGCATGTGTGTGTGTGTGAGTGTGTGTGTGTGTGTGTGTCTGTGTGTGCGTGTGTGTGTGTGTGAGCATGCATGCATGTGTGTGTGTGTGTGTGAGCATGCATGTGTGTGTGTGTGTGTGTGTGTTTGCACTCTGGGCACCATCCTTTAAAGACCCCGCCAGCCCCCAGCCCACAAACAGGCCCAAGGAGCATTCCTGCCGGCCTCTCTGGAGTGGAAGACTCGTACGAGGGCCAGCTCGCTGCTCAGAAATGCTGACCCCAGTGCTGTTCAGCGTCCAAGCAGGGATCCGCTGCACCCACTGCCCCCACACTCCAGCCTCCGATGGAAACGGGTCGGTTTCCTGCAGCACGGCATCAGCGCGCAGGAATGTCTTTCCAGAAATGAAAATAGGGGAGTGTGAGGGAGGAGGGAAGAGTTGGGACTGAGCTGGGCTTCTATTAAGCCACCACACCAGCCACAAAGTGCAGGGAAGGATATGGGGCTTCAAGGATGGGGAGGATGGGACTTCAAGGATGGAGAGGTGCGGTGGTCGGATGGAAGAGGAGGTGTAGTGGGATGGGGTTGAAGGATCTTGGTGGAGAGGGATAACAGAGTGGGATGTGTGTGTGTGTGTGTGTGTGTGTGTGTGTGTGTGTGTGTTATATTTTCATAAACTGAAGGCAGCGTCTGTACCACAGCTCCGCAAGATGACGGTAAGTTTCCATTACGGGCTGTCGGGTGAGGAGTAGATGGGCGGGGTTGTGGGGATGAGGAATGTCAAACACGACTCAGGAGCAAAGAGCGACACAACCTGCCTTTAAAGCAAAGCCAAGGGCGGCTGGGCCGGTCAGCAGGAAATGGGGCAGCAGGACACTCGAGCACGGCACCCTGAACAGGACCCTAAAATCTGTCTCCGCACTGTTTGGCTTAGCAGGGCAGACGGGAGAAAACCGCAAGGCCTGTGTCCACAAGGTGAGAGGGCCAGGGTGTGTGTGTGTGTGTGTTGGGGGGCAGACAGGGCCGACTGTAGAACAAACACCCCCGTTTCCCTGGTAGCAGGACCACTGCCTACACAAAGCCCCCAGACCAGACGTGAGCCCCTCGCCACCGCCGTGAAAATGACACCCGGCTTAATCCAACACAGACGCGAGGTACGGCACAATACGGCACGGCACAGTCGGAGACTGGAGCGAACAGAAAAACAGAGTGAACAGCCCTTCAGAGGCCCCGAACAGAACGAAAGCATCAAGAGATTGACAGAGAGAGAAACGCACGTCATGTTTATCTAAAGTATCCTATGCAGTTCACATGTCATGTTTATCTTCAATATCGTATATAGTTCACCGAGGGTTCGCAGTAAGACATAACCAGATGTGCCAGATGTACCAATGTGTTAACTTGTGTGTTTGAAAGTGACACTTCTTTATTGTAGTCAGTTATTATTCTTATATATAATTTATAGCGCTTGTACCGAATAGGTCATCTATAGCACCATAGCAGTAGCAGACTAAAGGCACAAGAGTGCAAAGGCTGTCGTCTTTTATTTTCGTTCTTTTCATAGAGAAGTGGGCACTGGGCATGTGCTTTGTGACTGGTCGTGCTGGTGTGACCAGCCGGTCATGTGGGATAAAGCTGGTGTAAGATGGTAATTATGGTGACCAGCCTGCCAAGTGTGACATTGTTGGTATAAGATGGTCAGGCTGGTTTGCTAGAATGCCCAACATAAGCTGGCATGGCCAGTTTAACCAGCAATGTAAGACCAGCAACACCAGCTAAAATTACCATCTTGAGGTGGTACAACAAGCAAAACCAGCTGAATTACCATCAAAAGCTGGGTAAACCAGCTGAAGGTATGTTTTTGCCAAGAGTTTTCCTGGTCTAGCTGGCCAACCATCATTGGGTGGTCAAACAAGTTGGTTAACAAGCTGGTCAACCAGGTAAACCGCCAATGTGCAAAACCTGTGGCTACGCTGATGTGGAGCTCAACATGCACGCACAGGCCAGCCTGCAGTTGAGACGTTCGACCGTGAAACGCTCTCTCTCTCACACACACACACACACGCACACACACACACACACACACACACACACACACACACACACACACACACACACACACAAGCGCACTGTAGCCGTCAGAAAGAGGGAACTCATCCAAGAGCGCTGGGACACTCCAGAGGCGTCACTTCACAGACACCCAGCAGAAGTTCTACTGATTGGATAGATAGAATTTGAAAAATTTCAAAGGAATGATTATCACTGATTGATTGTGTGGTGGCTATGACCTACTGTATCATTACATTTCTCCTCTAAATCTGGAGTCAAAAAAGGAGAATAATTGGAATGTAAGCAACATGTCTGAGCCATATACAGCGCATGGGGTCGGGCCTGACCACTATGTAAGCTGGCCCCACCCGATGGTAAGATATGCTGTATATTTACACAAACTAGGTATGTGTGTGAGCGCCTATGTTTAAGTATCTGTGTGTGTGTGTGTGTGTGTGTGTGTGTGTGTGTGTGTGTGTGTGTGTGTGTGTGTGTGTGTGTGAGAGAGAGAGAGAGGGAGAGGAAGAGGGCAGAGAGTGAAAACAGAGCACCATGACAAAAATGTAGCAGCCCTTCCTAAACAACAACACCAACTGTGCTATTTTTAAGAAAACAAACAAATCTGGGCAGTGTTGGTTAGGCAGTCTATGGTGCAACACACAAAATGGCTGGTGTGTTTGCGTGTGTGCTTGTGTGTGTGTGTCTGTGTGTGAGTGTGTGAGTGTGTGTGTGTGTGTGTGTGTGTGTGTGTGTGTGGGGGAGACCCAGAGCATGTAAGGCATGATCTGCATCGCCAACCAGGCACCAGCTCAGCCACACTCGACCACATCGGCTTCTCAGATGGGGACAAATGAGAGACCGGCCCAGCGGACCACAACCAGAGAGCGACCACACTTCTGCTCTGATTCTGGGACTCAGGGGGGCCGGCATGGCTGTGGGCCAGCTCCGCACCAGTCCTGGGTCAAAGGCCGACCAGTCCTGGGCCAGAGCGGCACTGATGTCAGAGGCTATCTATCCCGTGTGGGAAACAGACCAAAACCACTACGCTAGCCGATCGCTATCAACCATGTCGACGGCAACGTTAGGGCACTGTAATTATCTCGTTTACCTCTGTGAGAACTCGCTCTCCTTCCTCACCAGACGCACGCTTCTGCCAGGGGTCAGCCAGACAAATACTAATTCACCATGAGCCATACTACGTTTATTAAGCCAGCCTGGGTGACTGCACACCCACACCCACACATACACATACACATGCACGCACACACACACAACGCGCCCGCACACACACGCACACACACACACACACACTCTCACACACACACATACTTTTAAGAGGGCTTGAACTAGTGACTGGACTGTCCTTAGACTGGACTGCCAGGCCAAACGTGACACACACACTCACAGAAGCTGGGCACAGTCATGGCAGTGTGTGTGTGTGTGTGTAAGGCATTCCTCTGCATGCTCGGGGCATTGCTCACAGGCTTCGTCCAGCCAGCCAGTCTGGCTGGCATCAAGGGCACTTTTCAGACTTTTCACAGTCCAACCTCCAAATGTTGATCCTCTCACAATGTTTATCCTCTGCTGTGCTTGTTTTGCACAGTGGAATAAAAAAAAAATAAAGACCCTGCAGCTCCCGGATCCCACTCAGTGAATCAGTCATGCTCGAAAAAGTCACGGACATTTTTTTTTTTCTATTTCTTTTCATTTTTTCCCTCCTTTTTTTCCTTCTTCTCCGCTCTCTCCCCCTCTGACTGACTTCCTCGGCCCGTGGTGCACGTTGGGCCAACACGTGCCTTGTTTTGAAAAGCGCTGCTGTGTGAGCGGCAGCACAGCCCAGTGGCAAAGGGGAGCGGAACATAACAGGGCGTCTCATAACACCAACCGCCCCACAAGCCCCCGAGACTGGCTCTGGGACAAGAGAGGGGGGCAGGGGTAGAAAGAGCAAGAAAGAGGGCCAAGAGGGACAGAGATGGAGAGAGAGAGGGAGAGACGGGTAGAACGAGACGGAGAGAGAGAAAGGGGTAGAGGTCTCGTGCAGTAGCTTTTCCTAAAACTCCCCGGACTGATTCTGGGGAGAGATGATTAGGGAAATGGAGAATGTCTTTTACAGGGGGAGATGAGATGAGAGGAGAGAAGGAGAGGGTTTCTTTAGAGGGGGAGAAGAGCGGAGAGAGGAATAGGTTTCCTTAGAGGGGGAGAAGAGAGGGAGAGTGTTTCTTAGAGGAGATGAGAGGAGAGGGAGAGAGAACCTGTCTAGCAGCTGGTCTCGCAATTCCTTTCCAAGTGTCCCCCAGGGAGAAGGTACTGAGGAATAACAGCAAAGAAAGAGAGACTCATCCATGACTCACCTACTCCCACTAAGTCTGTGTACACACACACTCACACAAACACACACAAAACCACAGGAGATAACACACACACACATAACCAAACACACATATGCCTCACACACTCATACCCATGCCCCTTTAGCATACACACACACAAAAAGACAAACACACACACACCCATGCCCTCTAAAGAGAGATTCTCAGCATGTCTCCACATTCCTGGCCGGCTTTGCTGTCACCCAGACACACAGCACAGTGGAGGGCGCCACGGTCGGCCATCGCACTTCTGAGCACGCTAATCAGCGCGCTAATCATTAGCATCGCGCCACAGGCGGCCATCACACTTCTGAGCACGCTAATCAGCTAATCATCGTGCTTGTCAGCGCCACGGTTAGCCATCACACTTCTGAGCAGCTAATCATTAGCTTTGCACCCGCGGTCGGCCAATCTCACTTCTGAGCACGCCAATCATTAGCATCGCCGCTAATCAGCACGCTAACAATTAGCATCGCGCCCACAGTCATCCATCACACTTCCAGAGCACACTAATCAACCGCTAACCATTACATGTAATCATTAACTATCGGCGCCACAGGCGGCCATCACACTTCTGAGCACGCTAATCAGCGCGCTAATCATTAGCATCGCGCCACGGTTGGCCATCACACTTCTGAGCACGCTAATCATTAGCTTTGCACCACGGTCGGCCAATCTCACTTCTGAGCACGCCAATCATTAGCACGCTAATCAGCACGCTAACAATTAGCATCGCGCCACAGTCATCCATCACACTTCAGAGCACACTAATCAGCACGCTAACCATTCGCATCGTAGCGTTCAGCTTAACTGCTCCATCTCACACAATTGATCCTCTACCAATGTTTATCCTCCAATGCACTTGCTCTGCACAATACAATGGAAAATATCCTGCACGCCATTACAGACCTGGGGATGGGGGTAGTGTGTGTGTGTGTGGGGGGGGTGCTCTGGCTAGAGTGTGTACACTGTGTGTGGTGTAGTGTGGTATAGTTTTTATAAAACAGAAAGAGAGAGAGTATGTGAAAGAGAAAGTGTGTGTATGTGTGTGTGCCTGCAGATTAATGGTCTTTGTGCAACAGCCTTGACAGCTCTGACTGACTGCCTGAGCCCTGTAGGCCCTCAAGGTCGCGATGCACCCATCCTGACCCACGGAAACTTCTAGCACTGGTGACCTCTGAGCACAGGGGTCAAGCGAGAGCCACGTAACAACAGGAAGGGGCAGAGCACTCTACAACTGGCCACAAAGAGTTCTTTCAGCGCAGTAAGAACAGCCATTACAAAGTGCCTGACCCAACACAGAACAAAGAGCTTCCCACATCTAAGGGTTGACCGGAGGTTTATCACACTCATAGTCTCCTTACAGGTTTCCGACTGGGGCTATGGTAGTGTATAATATCTCTATGGGGAGGTGGTAGTGTAGCGGTTAAGGAGCTGGGCTACTGTGCAGTAGCCTGAAAGTTGTTGGTTCGATTCCCTGCTTCCACCGTTGTGCTCTTAAGCAAGACACTTCACCCCAAGTTGCTCTGGGGGAAAAATGTAATCCCTTGTACATATGTAAGTCACTTTGGACAAAAAGTGTCGGCTAAATGTAATGTAATAATAATTAATGTAATTGCTATGGAGATGCATTGACTGTGAAGTATGTACAAGTTGCATTCATTATTGCATTGCTTTCGTTATACCGCATTCAAGTGCGGTATAACAAATCACAGACTCATACTTAAGACTTGAGTCATGAACTGGTTGACTGTTCTCCAAGGCCGTGTTGCCTCATTGACTGATTCCAGGACCTCAGCTCCTCGGTAACGGTGAAGCAGTTGTGCATTCGTGCGAGCGCATGTGTATGTACTGTGTGTGTATGAAAGAAGGAAAGAGAGAGTAGATAAAAGGAGTAGAAGATTGAGTGAGTGAGAGATCTCCAGCATGTTGAAAATCTCATGGTGAAAGTCGACACCTTCGCCTCCTGCAGAAATGTGCCCTTTGACCCCTCGTGGCTGATTTTAGAAGGAGACCATTGCTGTCATTGCGTTTTGTTATGACAACTGGCTTCAAAAAATTAGCTATGCACGTGGAAGCATATGTTTGGCTAGGAGCGAATACTTCCTTTATGGTCAGCCCTACATCAAAGAGTTAATGTATGGGTACCATTATACATTCCTGCCATCCTGCATCACATCCTGCAGTGTGAAAATGAAAGAAAACAACAGAACATTCCCAAAAAACCCATCATGGCATCTAAGTAGTGTTCCCAGCTTTGGCAATGACATACTTCACTACATCTAAAGTCTTCCGAAAGAAACCACACATTTAAACTGACACTTAGACATCACACATAAAGGCCTAAATTCAGACCTCTTAAATTATATACCATAGATTACTGGGCTCTAAATGGAAATTTAGTGAACACTATTCAATGCGGTACACTGTGTCCAGACACTCTTTCCCAGCAGGATGCTGATGTTTTGAGAAAGGCTTACTGCTCAGACAAAAGCCAGCTAGCCCTTTGAACAGAAACGTAAACATCTGAAAGGACATCAAGTTGTGGCATGCTCGCAACCTGCCCAGTCCATATTAGGTGCCCCCAGCGAGACTAGCATTCTTCACAGCGGAGTTCTGAGCTCCGTGTCCCATGGCAGGTCCTAGCAATGGTTGCCGAGCGCATTCTCACGTGCAGCCGGACACCATGCGACCTCTGCTGAGGTCATGCTATTCTCCGAGAGTAAACGACTCCTCCCTCTCCCACTGTTTGTGTAAACAAAACTTCTCCATCCGCACCTTGTGGAACAAACACAGCACGCTGGGAGTGTGGGCCAAGAAGGAGACATTAACCCCCCCCTCTTCAAATGAGAAGCATCCTGGGCTTGTTTTGGATGGTCATGTCATCATGCATGCACCTGTGGAAACAACAACTAACTCAAGGGTGTAATGAGCTGTTGTGCTGCATTTATGTTGTATTTCTAAACTTTTCCAAATTATCTCATTTCAAAGGCTCCATGAAACAATCTGTTTCCTAATATCCCTGCGCATTCCACACATGTTGTATATTGTGGTGCTTTTCAACACATAGCGTATGCACTAAAAGTGCTGGAACAGGGAAAAGACGCATATAAATATATCGTAACACTCGGCAACACACATGTTATCATGCCTTCAAGGTAACATCACTGAAATTATTGTACATTTTCAACTAAGATTTTCATGATTTGACCATTAAAAAACTCTGTTTTGGGGGGCAACTTTTAAGCGACTTTTTAGATAAACTGTTTTTGCTTTGAGGTGTTCGTTTGTAAGTCATGGATAGTGACTAACAGCTGGCCTTCCTTAACGTGTGTTCCTGACGCTACTTCCAAGTGCATGATTTATGACTGCGGACGTTTAAAGGAGCCAAGGGTTAAAAAGACTGTAGTCTTTTATGAGGAATCTCCACAGAAGACAAACAAGAGGCGATGTTCTAGGGCACTTTCCAACCAGAGAAGAAGAGAGGAAGAGCTTACGTGTGTGTAGGATGTCTGCACTAAGAGAGGGAGGACTTACGTGTGTGTAGGATGTCTCCACTAATGTGTGAAATATACATACGGAAGTCACTTAGTCTTGTCTGGGGCCTCTCTGTTTCACCTGTCCGCTCAAACCCAACCGCTGAGAGGGATAGAACAGCTGAGCTGACATCCTACTGATGGAACTACTTGTAGAACAGACTCTGAAATGTGCTGGAAGTGAATTGAAGCTTGCCCCCCCCTCCTGCCGCTTGCTATGTCAAGCGCTTCTCACTCAGTTGTTAATTTCCAGACTACCATTTATAAGTGGAGTGGCCAATGATGGTATATACGTAGATATACAGTATACAGTCATTGGGAGAGACTATCCGCAGTCTCTGAGGCCTTTGTAGACTTAACACTTGTGCCAAGTTCAGGAGGGACAAAGTAAGTGCTGGGCGTTCACAGATCCGGGTAGTGACCTACCCCTGCTGCTCGCTGCTCACATAAAGAGGGCCCTCGACCAGGGCCTGTAAACTCTTGTTTTCCAGGGCCATAAATGAGAGAGGGGGGACCACACGCTGACGTGAAGGGGCGGTTGTGTTCACAGGCCTTAACTTTGGGCTCTGGGCAGTGACCAAGGGTGAGAGAGCCCGAGAGAGGTCAGCAACTAAAGACAGCACAGAGAAGTTAGAGGCATCTCAGAGGAGAGGCCTAGGGCCAGTTTAAGAGCAGGGGCATACAAAATAATCAGGCTAACCGGACTCTGAAACATGGCAAACCAATCTTTGGGTGGGACATGATTGTAATTGTTTCAGATGATAATCGTGCTTCGTTTTGAGTTTGGAGCCCATTTAAATGGGATATTTCCCCCCATTTCACTAAAAGACTTTACTTTATGTATAAACCAACCTCTTTCTTACTCATGAAATGTAAACACATTAGGAAAAGATGACCTCTTCAACCTCGACAAATCTAGTAAAAGAATTTTGTTTAAAGGAAACACCTTCATCATAGTTGTCATTAGTAGTTATGCTCTGAAAATTGCCCGACATAAATCCTACCGTTGACACAGTCGGGCGTGACCTCCTCGTAAGTCAACTGGAATAAAATACCACCTCATTCCACAGACCGACAGCAGAGAGAAGGTGAGCTTGTGTTTTTACATCTGCGTGCGACTGAACCTGGTTGAAGGTTAAACTCAGTCTCTCCCCAACACTCCCTCGCACACATAAAAGGCTCTGGTCAATCAGTGGAACATTAGCCAGGGTGGGGAAATGCTATAACATCCCACAGGGGACAGAAACAAACACTAAACACTCAAATAAACAGAGACGCACAGAAAGAGGGTGTTTGTCCTCAAACACAAATAGCAGTGAGCTGTGCTTAGAGTTGTTCTGTTTTCATAACAGGTCCGAACCTAATTTGGGGGAATATTTCCGCCCCATCAAACAGCCGACTGCATGAACAGCTTCTCAATCCAGACAGCCAAATACCACAGCTATTCTGTGCATTTTCTTTGGAGAGCGAGCTATTCTGGCCAACTCTGGTCACTATACACAACAGATTCTATAAGCTTGGAGTGGGAAACCAGTTTATACTTAGAATTCTTAGTGGTGTGTTGCCTATCCTCAAATTTCCTCCAGTTGGATTTTACAATGTTAGTGATTCTGAGATCCTTTCTAGGATTGTTTACCAAGGCATGAGGTTGAGATGTATGTATGTAACATACTGTATGTAACGTTTAGTAATATAGAACATAAAGTTGAAATGTATGTATGTAATGTATGTAACGTTTGGTATTATAGAACAAGGTTGAGATTTTTGTATGTAACATACATGTATGTAATGTTTAGTAATATAGAACATTTTTACATGTAACATATGCAATGTATGCAACATTTTATATTATAGAACATGAGGAGGTGGAGATTTTTGTATGTAACATGACGTCTGTAACATTTGGTATTATACAGTAGAACATGAGGTTGAGATATTTGTATGTAACGTTTGGTATTATAGAACATGAGGTTGAGATTTTTGTATGTAACGTTTGGTATTATTGGTATTATGGTATTATATGATGAGATTTTTTTGCTTCTCTAGCAGTGTGCTCCTGCGCTGACTCTGACTCTGTCTCTATCTCTGCGTTGTCTCTGAGTGAAGTGGTCTGCGATGGGAAAAGCACACAGCTCTGTTGAGATTCTGCCCTGCTGTGTTACATCCTCAGAGTCCTTGGAATAACACAGAGACTGGGGGGGGCTGAGGCTCTGTGGGGAGGGGTCTCTTGGAATTTGTGCTGTCTGTCTGTTCACTTTCAACCCGTTTCTAAATTTACAGTTTTCATCTTCCCACTGGTTCCTGTTTTTAAAACTCACAAACTACAAAAAAAGGCTTCTGGGTCTTCTGGGTGTCGCTCTGGGGATGGTAATATGCATTTAGAAGCTGTGAGGCATTCTGGAATGTGCCCCTGAGTTTGGAACACAAACGCTTCTTTTTCGCCTGGCCTCCCTGGCTGGCTAGCCCCTGCTCTGGGAGAGAGAGCCTCACACCCGTGGACCGCTCCACAGGCATGCACTCACTCACTCCCGCTGGCCTGTCGTCCGATGGGAGGTTTTACGTTACTTGGGGGGGTGGGATGGGGGGTGACAGGGGTGACTACGAGGTGACTGATGATGATCTGCATACCTCACCAGAAGACTTAAAACTCCAACACCCCACCACCACCACTCCCACTCCCACTTCCCCTCATCTTACTGAACTAGTCACACCCCCCCCCCCCCCAGACACACACACACCACTTTTTCTTCATCTTACTCAACACCCCGACAAGACTTTCCACCGAGTGCAGAGAGGGGTGTCTCGTGGGCAATGCGTGGGCTGGACGGTATAGGAAGGGATTCCCTCGTGCTGGTGTCATCTGCTTCCCTCCACAGCTGGGACTCGTTTCATTAGAGTTACGCGGGCGCACAGACAGCCGCACGGCAGGCAGGGGGCCCCCACTATTACACACGGGGCCCGGGGGTGTCTGAGGGTAAAAACAGCCCCAGAAACTGCCCTGCTGTGGTAAAATCATTAACCCCCCCCCCAAACGGAAGGGGAGGGTGCGTGCAATGGAAAAGCACACAGCAGACAGCAGCCTAGTCATCAGCAGAGCATTTGCGGACTCAAGAATGCTGCTCACCTGGGTTTCCATGACGACTCAGTAAACACTCGCTCTTGATTTTGTGGTATCTTTCTTGCGTACCAGTCGGAAACACACTTGCCCGTACTTTACGACCTTTGAGGGGGACGTGCAAGCTAACACACTGATAGATGTAATCTACAGTCACCACTGGAGTCGCTATGGCAACACAACCTAAATCACCATGGCAGCAGACTGTAATGTTTGACCAGATGTTCTGACCAGCTGTGATAAGGCTCTTTGAGAAGCCCCGTTCTCCTACATTCGGTGTGTAACGTCCAGTCATGAGTGGGAGACCAGAGGATTGCAGCCAAATCTGTGCTACCATTCACGTCTCAGTTACAGGAAACCATACCACTGGAACTCCCCCCCCCCACACACACACACACACACCTGCCCTCCAAAATCTTGCTAGCTGGATCTTTGCTGAAGCCTCCAGAAGGAAGAACTACACAGGCATAAAGAGATTCTTTCAGTGGAGCCACTGAGATGTGTGAGTCATTTCCCAGACAAATAAACCTCCATTAGTTCTGTAGCTCTCTACATTCTGTATTCTATTCTAGAAGGTTTTAGTTCTATTCTCTATTCTATTCTATTGCTTTTTTGTTTTGTTATGGTTATGGTTATGGTTATGGATTTAGCAGACGCCTTTGTCCAAAGCGACACATAAATACAAAACAACATAATAATATTTAAAATTGAACAGGGAACAGATTAAACTGTAGGTCAAATATAGTAAGGAGAATAGTTGTAGTACACAATAATATCAATTCAAGCAATAGCCTAATAAAAAGCAATGTAAAAAAGGGGAAAGGCAATAATAAAACAATAATGTCAATTCAATCAATAATATAAAAACAATGACATGGTAAGACTACATTAAGGAGAATATCAATACTAAACGATAATGTCAAATTAATTAACAGCCCAATTAAAATAAAACAACATTATATAAACCATAACACATAAGCGCTTAAACAACTAAGTATATGTTGAATAGGAATGTCTTTAGACCCCTCTTAAACGACCCAAAACTACCACAGGAACGGAGAGCACTGGGCAGTTCATTCCACCAACATGGAACCACTGAAGAAAAGAGTCTGGAATTAGACCCAGTTTTCATGACTGAGTCGACACAACATATCACTCACCAGAAGACCGCAGTGGGCGGTTGGGGATGTAAGGCTTGATTATTGAATTAAAATAACTAGGAGCAGATCTAGTTAGTGTCCTATAGGCCAAAGTGAGAGATTTAAATTTAATTCTGGCTACTATAGGGAGCCAATGGAGAGTAACTAGGAGAGGAGTTACATGTGTCCTCTTTGGCTGATTGAAGACCAGGCGTGCTCCAGCATTTTGAATCAGCTGTAATGATCTTGTTACACAAGCGGGTAAGCCAGCTAATAGTGAATTACAATAGTCCATTACAATACTATTATTATTATTATTATTATTACAATACAATAGTTTTGTGTTCCAGACACCACCAACTACACATCCTTCTAGGGTGTTTCAGTGCTCTAGTATGGACGAAAACTTTTGAAAAATGATACGAAAACGATAATATGGATGGAGATCATTTTCACCTCAAATATGCGTATTTCTATTTACCCGGCTTAATGTGGAAATGGCCTACATTTATAAGCCCTTTAAAGGCACGTTGAACTTCCAAACCAAACATGAAGACTGTAAGACCAGAACCAGATCACAAAGGACTCCTGGCATGCCCAGACCAGATTACCTGATCCTTTCAGTTCCTTGAAATCCACCAATCATATGTTATCTTCTGTCAATGTGTCTACCTGCATTCAGGGTTATACTTATCATGGATTCTCTCTGTAACTGTAAAAGTTATAGCCTACATACCCCACTGTTACATCATGATCCTTATTCCAACCCTCTTTTTGAAGTGATCAAGCATTTTTTAATGATTGGTAATGATGGGACATCTAAAGAGATATATAGTCCAACTGTGCTGCACAGTGTCTATGATTAAACTCTGTCCTGCACTGTCTTCTGCAGTCATGCAGGAATGTGTGCTGATAGGCCTGAGGCGAGGACAGACACATTCATCATCTCTGGTCAGAGGAATGCACTCTTTAAGAGCCGATAGGTACATAAGTACAGAACTTTCACCTGTCAGGGGTCGGGAAGGGGTCCGCCCAATACAAGAGTCCTGTTATTTTCTGGTAGCTGAACAGAGGCAGTCAAAAAAGAGGAATTTTAAATAATCCTCTGAATGACTTGCTGGTGTGGGGCTTGTTTTGTTAACCCAGACACTCAGCTGAATCACTCACTGGACGTAACCTTGGTTAGCCTACTATGTTAGCAAGTGTTCCAAAAAAGCATTCCGTAATTCCAAACACACCACAGAACACTAGATTGGTAGACGCCACTGTCAAACATGAGAGAGCTGAGAGATTCTGGTATCTTTATGGTACTTGCACACACATCTGCTCTGGGTCTCAGTGAAGGTTTGACCCTAAACAAGCAAATGTGAGACTAAACACCACATAAATCTGGACCGGCTGGAGACCGGATCCGAGTCAGTTCTGCTCGCAAATCAGAATCAGAGGCGTAAAAGTCTGGCTTCAGAAAGTTAAGGTCCTAGCACATATTTGTTCCAACCATTCACTAAACCAGCTGAATGCAAAACCACCACACCTCAGCCAGGTAGACCAGCTAATTTGTGAAATCACCTGTGTTTATTACACATGTGGAAACCAATACATTACACTTCTTGGGCTTATACTTTCTGAAGCCGGACTTCTACAACTCTGATCAGAATCCCATCTGGTTGAGGGGCAGATGCGGTGGGTTACCTCCACGTGGTTGTCGACTGCGCTGATGTACTGGAACCCCGGGATGCGTTTGGCGCTGCAGACGACCCCAACGTCCTCCGTGTGGCGGCAGTCTGACACCCCAAAGCCGTTGGACGGGCACTCGGCTAGCGAGCGCTCTCTTCCCGTGCAGTGGACGTTGTCCAGCCAGATACGACCTGCAGTAAACACAGAGGGACAAGGACATCAGGGGGACAGGAGATACTGGGGTTGGAGGGGGCAGTTAGTCTGGACAACAGCAAATTCTTTTTTACTTTTGAAGTATGTTTTTGGGGCTTTTTGCCTTTATTTAGATGGGACAGTGAAGTGTGACAGGAAGTGAGTGGGAGAGAGAGACCTTGGTCCCTGTGGGCACTTGGACCTGAACATGCAGCCAATTTTGGAGAAGTCCTTTCGTATCCTGAACATAACTGGGCCAGAGTTGGACTAGAACTTAGCCAGACCCTAAGTCATCCCCTTAGAATTATAAGGTTCTATCTGACATTTTTCTCATAATTGAGTTATGGAATTCTCAATATCTAGCTCAATATCTCAGAACTACTCAGAACCTTATAATTCCAAGGGGACGAAGTGTGTTCCAGGGGCAGGTGCTGTTCTCATCTGACCAGCAGACATCCCCATAAGATGATCCTCTCATTAAAATGTTTAGACTAAGAGCCCCATTTCACACTGGGATAGAGTTTCAGTTATGAATGGAACCAATTGCATTTTCCTAACTGTTATGTCAAAATAATTCCCCTACACAAATTAAAAATGATGGCTCAACGGGAAATCACAAAGCTTCTGGAGGGTCTGGTCAGTCAGTCTAGCCTCTCAGATTTGCTTTATAGACGGCTGCCTCTTTCGTTGAGGGGACTCATGTGAGATTTACGACCCTGGGTCAGTGTTTTTGCAGATCAGTCAAACCCTATGCCCACACTCTCCGACAGGCGTGCGGCAGACGGTGGAGGATGACATTACGTCTGCCTGTCGGGACGCTTTACCTCCAGTTTCCATCATCTTTCCTGGCCTGGAGTTTGACTGGTCTGCTGGTATGAACAGTACGGGCAGGAGATAGCCTTTCTAATGGCTAAAACACCACTTTCCAGGGATTACCCGGCAAGAGACAAGCGTGTGTGTGTGTGTGTGTGTGTGTGTGTACGGGGCCGAGGTTTCCATGAAACACCAGGAGAAAGGGCTCCTCAGAGGCATCATCAGTAATAAATCAGCTCCTCAGGTTTCCCTGTGTGAGCTAGTGCCTCTGGCCCTGACCGCGCTGCGCTGTCTGGCGTTACTGCTCATTTAAAGCCAGCCGCTCTAAACTGCTTTCATAAAAGTTTTTATTATTATTTCATAAAAGTTTAATAAATGCTGTGATATTTACAGATACACATAAAGCTGCTGTCTATTAGAAGTCGGTAGAGACTCTCTGATTAGGAGGATTTTGATGATCTGATTAAAATAACAGATTTGCTTCAGTCATACTTACCCCCTGCCTAGTTCATAATTACCCCGAAACAGAACCTGTGCTAAACCCAACCCCGTCCCGGTCGGATCTCCACTCACCTTCCCCTCTGCCGTACTTGGAGGACGGAGACCAGGAGACGGCCTCGAGGAATCCCAGCTCCCTGCACACCACGTGCGCCGCATAGATGGAGAAGTCGTCGTCGCAGACCGTGCCCCACTCGCCGTTGTAGTAGACCTCCACTCGGCCCTCGTAGTGCTTGCGGTGGTCCCCTGCCAGGCGCAGCTGGATCTTGGGGGGCGGTGGTGGGCGCCTGGGCCTGGCTGACCGCAGCCAGAGCCAGAACCAGCAGAGAGACCAGTAGGCAGAAGAGAGAGTGGGGACCACGTAGCATAGCCATGCTAACTACAGTGCTTCTTCACAAGGCTGGGGGGCGAACTAGAGAGCAAACACACAGTCAGATCATAATGTGGTTGGCATCATATATTATTGAGACAATGTAGCTAGCTGCTCTCTCTCTCTCTCTCTCTCTCTCTCTCTCCACACACACACACACACACACACACACACAAACACTATCATACATTTGTGTATGTGTGTGGGTAATATACATGTAACTAAAGCAACAATCCACTGACACTTTGTGACAACATTACACAATTAGCACAAACGCTCACACATGCACACCCGGAGCTTAATCCTGGCACCCGGGGAAACATGGATTATGCTTTGCTGTAATAACCACAATATCAGTGAGATGAACATAAACAGCATTTGGGAGAGTAATGACCCCATCAGAGACATATTGTTGTCTTTCTGGTATGACTATTCTAAATAAAAAAAAACAGTCTTTGCTGTTATGAAATGAAAACAAAAAAGCCTGACCAGAGGCAGCTTTAAATAGGAAAACCATTAAATGTCTCACCTACATCCTACATTAGTCTACACATAACCAAAAAACCTTGGTTGGCATGACGATGCCTCCTGAAAATACTCATTGTGTTCTGGGGGGTCGTGCGGTCAGCCAGGTTTGAAGGAAAGCCTTTCCATGGGCTGAGACTTTGAAGGCCTCCATTATATTTTGCTGACTCATTAACTTGTCGTCATGTCATGGCAACGGGCGTGCAATGCATTACAGTCACTTTATTATGAGATGCCAAGTTAGCGTGGAAGGACTTTCCACTGTGTGTGTGTGTGTGTGTGTGTGTGTGTGTTTCTCTTATGACTAATGTCAAACACATGCGCGAGCATGCTCAACTCCTACTCTTCCTCTCTGTGTCTCAGAACTCTCTCCATCCCTGGGAGCGCCATGGAAACCGATAAAAGAGCCCTGCTTGATGTTTAGCTCCTCAGGCGTCTGCTGTGGGGTTCTGGGCCATCATTCTGTCAATAAAGTGATCTTTGAAGGCTAGGAATGAACCCCCCTCCCCAGGGGATTAGCTGCAAGGGTCCTTGTCCTTGTTAAAGCTCCCTGTGTGCTTCCTCATCAAACATCACTGCAGTGTGTGTGTGCAGGAAGGATAGTCAATTAGCAGCTGGTTAAACTCAGCGACGTCACATTGGAGAGTTACGCACACAGACTGCAGAGCCAGCAATCTCTTTCATCATTACAGGGGCATTCCTCAAGACAGTAAACCTGACTCATTAACTCATCTATACTTAACACTGATCTATAGTTAGCACTAACACTTTCCCATTAGCTCCTAAGCTGAGGGCTGTCCTTCACTGATGAGAACTGAGTTTGACATTTTACTGTCTCTCCTTGAGTATGAACTGAATGAACTTGAGGCCATGTTATCTTGACGAGGAGAAGGCTATGGAAATGCTGAGACTAGCAGATTTGAACTGCCAGCGGTCTATGCATGTGGTGTTCAATAAAAGCAAGAGATGTACGACCACAAAGCCATGGTTAGATTCCCCTGACGGTGTTCCAGACGTGAAAACCGAACCACTGAGACCCACTTGCTCTGAAGAATGAGTCATAAAAACACGAGGATGGCCTGGACAACATGCCTTGGTGGTGAAGATGATAACCCCAAGTTTGCTTGGAGATCTTTGTCCAAGACCAGACCACACACTGTAACACAGATCCCTGGCGTGACATCACCCCTAACATCCAAGAAGTTTCTTGCTCCAAGGTATCACAAATTATACACTTCAAACTGTCTATCATAGCAACACATTAACACACCAGACACTTTCATTAACACCAGACAGACAGATAATCTTCTGTGCAAGGAAATGATTAACTAAATGAAAAACGCAGGAATTACAGTATTACTAGGCCAACCTAGCCTGACGAGCCAGACCCACATTAAAATGTAGGGTCTGGGCACTCACCCTTCGCAGTGCTCAGTCCGAGGGGCGGGATAATCAGTTGTCTTTCAAATTCCCTCTGCACGCAATAGGACAGCGGCAGCGCTATGAGTCCCATGCGTTTCCCACCAGCGGAGCTAGTTGGCTAGTTCAAACGTTTGCCAACTTAATAAAAGCTTAACTCGTGTCACACTGTTCGCCAACAGCAACATCCATCTTATTTGTTTTCAAGTAGCAGGGAATTCAAGCCAAACCGTTGCAACTCTGCCATCAATAATTATGTTAAGCCCACCTAACGACTCTATACACGATTTCATTGGCCTGCTTGAGTTTCGATTTCTGGAGCTCACAAGCCAACGGAGAGTTGCTAGACTAGCCCTGGCTGCCAACCACGATTCTATCAGATTAGTCTCCTGTACATCAGTTTGACAAGCTTGACAGTGATAATGAGTTTGGCACAGTCCTGTATTTGAAATGTCTTTATGGTCTAATGTGAGCTTAAAATTAGTTATCATAGTGTACTAACAAACAGAGGGTCCTTAAACCTTTTTTAGCCAATAAGCAGCTGACTCTGTTCCGACCACAGTCGGAAGTCGAGTGCTCGCTCTCTAGGATGATCAGGCGAGATGTGGGTACCACACGTGCGTGCCTCACACACCTATAACAACACACCCAGGTAAGTCTGGACATGATACCAACACCTGGCTAAGAGCCGTCGCTGAAAGACATCCATCACATCGCCTAGCAGCCTACCCCACTGTAATGCTATCGCTGAAAGGCATCCTTCAGTTCGTCTAGTGGACTGCATCACTGTAAAACCACGTCTGTCAGCAACTAATTTTAATTAAAGCTTGTCACGTTTGAGTCTATGACAGTTAATACTTTAGTTATGCTGTTAAACTGCATCCTGCAGTAAAGTACAGATAGTGACACTCGCAGTTGCTATATCGCTAAAAAAAAAGTTATTTGAAGCCTAATTAAGCGTTGAAAACGCTGCTGAATAGGCTACTGACAGCTTCATGTTTCATTTTGGGAAATGCATTCATCAAATAAATATTTCGTTAAAATACGACCACTTTTACCAAATTAAATAACAGTCAAAAGGCAAGTTTAATCAATTACCAATTCAGTCGGAGCTGGAGTTGCTGGTCAGTTAGAAGTCAAATTCAATTATAAGTCAAATTATATCGGACTTCGGAGACACTTACGGTTGTTGTTCCTGTTTGCCAGTGAATTCTTCAAATATGTTGCCCGTGACACCAGTTTCACGCCCTTCGAAGTGTCTTGTCCGACTGCTCCTGTTCTGTCTGGCGCGACTAGCGACCCTTCTCTGTGCTTTTAACGCGCTGCGCTGTCTGTAGAGGAACTTTCACCACCTCCTGCAATATCAGTGGAATTTGAGACCAACCCCAGTCCAGGGAGTGGGCGAGAGGAGAGGGCTGGAAGGATGAGGGGAAGTGTGTGTGTGTGGGGGGTTGAAGAGGCTTCACCCCAGCCCTCCTGTCCACGCGTATCATGGAAACCGCCTCCATGCGCACCGTAACATCGTAAATAAAACAAGAACAACGTCAAGACTATCAATTAAGGGGGCCCCCTGGTTAAGCGTGAGCGGCTGGCAAACGCTCAATGAAGGCTACTAATTAGATAGATAGATAGATAGATAGATAGATAGATAGATAGACATTCATAAATAACACATTTGTTATTATTTGGTATAATTTATTATGAATTGTAGTATCCATAAAATCCACGGATGCAAGTTGTTCCAAGTATCCACGTTTGATGTGCAGTGTACATTTAAATATTAACATGGGCATACAATAGTCTTTCTCATTCTCTTTAAAATGTATTCCATAATAAAGTGGCTTTCTAGACATAGATCATACGTCTGCAGAATAATAGTATTTTATCGAATATTTTCAGATTCTGGTCTAACTTTTTCATAAACCCTTCAGATATTTTTAATATTACATTTCTCAGTCATCCTTCTGACATCACACATTTGTTAAAAAAGAGACTAATAGTACAGGCTACATGTTCCTCACATCCTTATGATAATCATTATATCAAAATGATGCTTCTCGGGTAGGCTATACTCCAGTTATGTTTCTGGATGGAAGTATATAGGTTACTAGAGCTCGAGGGTAAGATTTGATCTACAGAACGCTGGCTGCCAGTCGGATAATTATGGCTCCCATCACGAGCGTGGAGCTCGAGGCGACAGTCGTGGCTCCATTGAAGCTTCCGTAGCTGTGCGAGCGGTGGGGTCCATTGCAGTCGTCAGTGAAGCAGCACTCGAGCTTGACGGCTCCGTTAGACATGTGGGCCTTGTCGCAGAAGGACTTGTACGAGCAGGATTTCATTACCGAGTCTGTGGCACACGGGGACAAAACATGATAGGGAGAGAGATTGTGAGTGAGTAAATAGATAGATAGGCTACTTCATTGATCCACAAGGTCCCAGTAGCTTAAGACATCACACACACAACATACACTACAATATAAACAGGATGATAAAATAACAAATCTACATGACTAATAAGGACAGTAAAAGATACTAAATCAAGGATCCACATGAATGTAAGGATGTATAAGCATGAGGCGCTTGCAGTGACAGGGCAGGGACTGACTGTGTTTCAGTATGCAGTGGTAAGGTGCTTAGTGAGGTGTGTGTCATGGTGGTAGTGCAAATAAGTCCAACAGTGCAACAGTGCAGGGATAAAGTCTAGAGACCAGCAATAAATATGAACAATTTAAGAGAAGAATGTAAGCATAGTAATATAATAGTATAATTATACAATACAATACAAAAATGTAAACTAATATACGGATTATAGCAGCAGTGCAAGGATAGGTTTGAAGTAATAGGCTATCAGCACCAATGGTCAAGTATGAAGTTGGGAGGAATGCAAGGAGGAATGCTACTGTGTAATGATAGCCTGGTGAGAATGCGAGGGTTATGGAGTACAAGGGCACTGTCGATTGCTATGAGGTTTTTACCGCCCCTAAAATCCCCCCTTTATCACCCCAAAATATTCACAATGGCACACGGCATTCGATTAATTTCCCCGTTTGCCGCTATTGATGTGTATCTTAAGAAATGTCTAAACTCTCTATGATGGTGTGACATGTTCAACAGCTGTAACTTGAATATGTAAATAGGCCTATAAACATAAACATAATCTATACAAAATATAAACGATATAAAACGTAATCAGATATGTTGTTCTCCTGGGGGAAATAAAATAACTGTAAAGTTGTGTAAAATGCCTACAGATGTGTATGACGATTAGGCTACTGCATTCTGTTCTTCTGAGGGATGTGTAATTGGCGTCCTTGAGTTACCTCTCCCCCTATTGGACTATGGAGGGTATAGCACGTTGTGCACGTAGGTCACGTTCAGTACTGCGCGCCACCTAGTCATTTAGCGAGAGAGGGCAGGATGCCGGTACCGTCCGGTTAATGCATTCTGAGTGAAATGTTCCCGTCTGGGGTCTACAGCATAATTCTTTCCAACTGAGCGGGAGGAAAGAACATCTCTTAAACATGACTCTTTTAAGACAGTTGTTTTATAGATCTCATAAGCATGGTGAACACACCTTCCCTCCCCCTCTCTCTCTTTCTCTCTCTCTTTTTCTCTCTCTCTCTCTCTCTGTGTGTGTGTGTGTGTGTGTGTGTGTGTGTGTGTGTGTGTGTGTGTGTATTTCCCTAAGGGAAGAAGCTGGCACTCAGAATAGATGGAGAATATGAGTGGGGTCAGACATATTTCGTTGGGACTATCTGATGGTAGATTCATCAAAGACAGCCTGCCCTGGAATGTGGGATACCAGATAAGTATCAAACACAACTGAATGACTCTCATGCTGCCTGACTCCGGTGGTTTCCATGGCTCTCTCTATGACCTGTTAACTGATCTGATCCACATTGAAGCTGAGCCACTGAGATGCCGTTCTACAGGAGGTTCTACAGTTCTACGTTCTACAGGAGGTTCTACGTTCTACAAGATCCTCTCAGCTACAGCATGGCAGAAGAGGAACAACACTTCCCTTACGAAAAAGAACTATACAAATCATATAGTATTTTGGGACAAATGTTATAGTAATCTTAGGAATACTAAAAATATCACAGGAATCTTATAGTATTTTGGGACATAGGCCTACTGTAGAAGTGCTATACGACTATAGAAATATTTTGGGACATACTAGAAGCACTATAGGAACACCATAGAGGGTAAAGATATTATAGCGGTACTACAGAGCACCATATTATTAGAGTTATTATATAGACTTTATTCATCATGGGGGGAATTTTAGGCATCCAGTAGCTTATACAACCATAACACAACAGACACACAAACACACACATCTCTCACATACATAAAAATCACTCACAGAAATGTAAAAATTAAAGAGCGTGTGAAGTGATTACAAAGGTACCACAAAGGGGCCGACCATGTGATGCATTGACCATAATTAGGTGCTATGGTGGAGTGTGTGCAATGGTGGTAGTGCAAGTGAACAGTGCAGAGATATTATACACTACCATAGAACTATTTTACAACTATTTAACAAAGGCCTTAAGACGTAAGCGTAAATCGTTGTTGGACCCTAGTGCAAAGATTTTCTACCTGAACACTCCATTGTATCAGTTGTATGAGTCTGTTTGCCCATGTATCTGTAGAGGACAGGATGATCTAGCTATGGACCTCCATAGGTGAGTGGGTCGACAGTGGAGTTTGGCTCAAATGCCATCTTCTTCTGTGTGTTTTTATATGACTGAGGGAGATGAAGAGTCTGGAATTTCTGTACTGTATCTGATGAGTCAGACAGAAGACCCAGAACAGCTGTGTCATCAGCAATGCAACATGCAATGTGACATTAGTGTACAGGGTAAACAGGACATGGGCACTAACACACCCCTAGGGGGCGCCAGTGCTAATGGTCAAAAATTAGGGGGCAGCCGTGGCCTACTGGTGGAGCAGCCGTGGCCTACTGGTTAGCGCTTCGGACTTGTAACCGGAGGGTTGCTGGTTCTCCGACCAGTAGGCATGGCCCTTGAGTAAGGCACCTAACCCCTCACTGCTCCCCGAGCGCCACTGTTGTAGCAGGCAGCTCACTGCGCCGGGATTAGTGTGTGCTTCACCTCACTGTGTGTTCACTGTGTGCTGAGTGTGTTTCACTAATTCACGGATTGGGATAAATGCAGAGACCAAATTTCCCTCACGGGATCAAAACAGTATACAGTATATACTTACTTATACTTAAATGTGAGGGCATGTGTATGTGTGTACTCACTGGGCCCAGTGATGGTCGAGCAGGCATCAGCATGGTTGGGGCACACGGTGGACCCCTGCTTGTTGCACTCGTCCATGTTGCTGGACACGCAGGTGTGGCATTTCAGTGCCTTGGCTTCACATTTTGCCGTCGAGCAAGAAAACACACCTGATATGAGATTAAACAGAAGACGCGGCAGACCTACCAGCACATCACATGGTGTATGGCCGGCACACACTCCATTGCCCAAACCACATAACAACACAGCAGTGATGCAGAATTAAATAATTATAATTAATCAAACCAGTGGAGTGTCAGGGACTAAAGGAGCTATTCTAAAGGAGTGTCTGACTGACTGTGGTGTGTTTGCTAGATTCATCTTAATGCTATGCAGTAGTCCCAGGTTTAGAACGGTTTAACAGGACAATATCAGTTTGCTGTAAGCTGTATTGACTAAAGTTCAATTACACTTTAATGACAAACTAAACCATAAAACTGTGTTTGATATCTTAATGAACATTTAGAGCTAATAACTACATATTCAAAGTCTACACTGAATTACTCAATGATGAACACTAATGGTGCAAAAATTAAGTTAGATTATCTGTCCACTAGAGTTAAAATCTTGATAGGTTACTTGTCCTCATAATATTCAAAAATAACAATATGAAAATTGCTTTCAAAATACTTAAAAGTACTTACCAAATACTTCTAAATATACATAAGTATGCTTATAATACAAAAAATAAGTTTAATAGTACTTATAAGAGAACTGATAAGTTAACTCCAGGCATTTGTGTTTTGTCTTGCGGAAGGTACTCACTGTTGGCTGCGGCAACCAGCACGAGGAGGACGGACAGTAGAGTCTTCATGTTGGTGTGTGAGGCTGCAGCGCAGGTCTGGATCAACAAAAGACTTGCTGTCCCCCGCACCTTATCCCTAATCTGCAGAGGGACGATGCTTTAGTCATCCAGCAACACATGGCCCTGGTAACACAGATTAGGAGCCTGGAGGGGTCGAGCTCTAAGCCGGTGGATGACTCGGGCCAGATCAGGGCTGGGGTCGTGTCACGTCAGCAGAGATGCATTCTGGGAAGGGAGGGAGTTAGGGAGAAAGTGTGCCTGCCAGGAAGGTGACAGAACATGTTCCTAATGTCATGCCACTTCATGCACCTGTATAGGAGCTGCAGCTACTCATCATCCAGTGCACTGTGTTTTAACCGGTTAAATATCATAATAATAATAATACATTTTATTCATACAGCGCCTTTTTATTTGTAGTTTGGTACTGCTTCCAAGAATCTCCATAGAGTGGTGCTGTACACTGGGTTCTTGACTAGTATAATCATTCTATGTTGTTTTTTTAGGTTTTAATTATTACTTTTAAATTATTGTCCTTTGATGCTTTTATGTACTATTGCCTTGTATGTTTTATGTTTTCATTTTTATTCTTTACTTTTTAAACTATTCTTTAACTATTGCCCTTCTATGCTTTTATCAGCTATTCCTGTTTGCTTTTGTTTATGTAAAGCACATTGAATGACCTCTGTGTATGAAATGTGCTATATAAATAAAGTTGACTTGACTTGACTCAAACTCAAGGATGCTTTACAAACAAGACAAAATGTCATTAAATCCAGCAGGCTCTTAAAGCTCAGTGACAATGTCTTGGAGATGGTGGGGTTGTGTGTGTGTGTGTGTGCAGAGGGAAGAGAAACAGCTTTCCGGTAGACGTCACTGACGGGAAAGTGGGTTAAGTGTGCATAGCTTTTCTGAAGTCCACTGAGTCAGCATCTGCAAGCTGCAGTCCTATAAGAAATCAGTGTGCGTCCCCAGAAGCTGCAGTCCTATAGGAAATCAGTGTGCGTCCCCAGAAGCTGCAGTCCTATAGGAAATCAGTGTGTGTCCCCAGAAGCTGCAGTCCTAAAGGAAATCAGTGTGCGTCCCCAGAACGCCCATTACCTCACAGTGAGGGGTGGAGGGGAGTGATCTGCTATGAGGGCTGCTGCAGATGCTTCTGTCTCTGCCCTTAATGACAAAGACAATTACAGGCACACACACACACACAGCAGACCTGTGAACAACTTGTAACTGAGATCCTGCTCTGAGGGCCTTAATTATAGACCCTTTCAAGAGAGTTCAATTATCAGCATCATAGTTGGCCCCACAAGGCTTCCGTTTTAACATTCCATATGTTATCTTAATGCAGAGGAAGTAGATTGGGAACCAAATAGAACGTTCAAGCATTGTTTTTGTTTTTATTGTTGAAAGGGTCTATAGGAAATCAGTGTGCGTCCCCAGAAGTGTGTGTCCCCAGAAGCTGCAGTCCTATAGGAAATCAGTAAAAGGCCCCCAGAACGCCCGTTACCTCACGGTGAGGGGTGGAGAGCAGTGATCTAGTATGAGGGCTGCTGCTGATGCTTCTGTCTCTGCCCTTAATGACAAAAACAATTACAGGCACACACACACACACATACACACACACAGCAGACCTGTGAACAACTTGTAACTGAGATCCTGCTCTGAGGGCCAGTGCTGGTGCCTTTCTCTGCCCTTAATGACAAAAACAATTACAGGCACACACACACACACAGAGACCAACACACACACACACATACACACACACAGCAGACCTGTGAACAACTTGTAACTGAGATCCTGCTCTGAGGGCCAGTGCTGGTGCCTTTCTCTGCCCTTAATGACAAAGACAATTACAGGCACACACACACACAGCAGACCTGTGAACAACTTGTAACTGAGATCCTGCTCTGAGGGCCAGTGCTGGTGCCTTTCTCTGCCCTTAATGACAAAAACAATACACACACAGCAATATCATTTGGCAGTTGATTGCAATACACAGATGCAGTAAATAGCATATAGCACAGCGATATAACACAGTAGGAATGTTTGACTATTGGGGTAATTCAGACAAAATGAAGGCAGGTTGTCAAAGGTTTGCAACATCTTCTAAAACAGGCACATGGTAGCAGGGGAGACTTGGCATCACCAAAACACACTCAGCTTGCCACAGGTGTGGTAGTAATGCCGGACTGACGTTTGGCATGATATCAAAGCACTGTGAGGAAGCCTGGTGCTGTTTGGCGTTTTTGATTGTTTTTATGTTTTTGTTTTTTTAACATTTTTTTATTTGTGCAGGTTAAGTGCTCTTTGTCAAGTATTAAAAAATAGTGTTATTATTATGCAAGTACGGAGAGAGATGCTAAAGCCAAAACAGCTTGCATCAGCAGAAAAGGCCATACGTCGGACAACTGGACAGTCTCTTGACTTTTTACAAGAATGTGCCATTTTGTAACACATGGATTATGAAATCCAGCTAAACTCTTCATATACACATTAAATCAACAACAGTTTGTCTCTCTGATAAGGAAGCAATACAAAAAAGATGCAGGTAACCAATTAACTGAATGAGTCTACGACTAACTGAACATAAATGTTTGTGCTAGTAGGTATACAACTTAACAAAAATTAATTTGTTCAGTACGTCAACTTTACAGTGATAACCTGAAGTTTATCAGACAGCTGATATTCCAGACTTCATACTTTGAACAAAACCATGAATATGTGTTCTGCATTAAAGAACCAAACACAAACAAAGTGACACGTTCAAATATCTAGTCTTACAGAACCGAAATAACAGAACAGAAGTGATGAGCTTTTGGAGAACCGAAATAACAGAAGTGATTAATTTGATGTTCCCCACACACACACACACACACACATGTAGATTAGCAGCAGTCATGTAAACTACAAGCAAACAGCCCCTCAACATACACTAGTGGGCAGTCAGAAGGAACAAAAACACACACACATGCATGCACGCAGGTACATGCACACACACACACACACACACAAACAAATATGTCCTCTCTCTCTCTATTTCACTCTTTCTCTCTCTCTCTCACTCGCTCTCTCCCTCTCTCACACACACACACGCGCGCGCACACACACACGCACGCACGCACGCACACACACACACACACACACACACACACTCTTCCCAAACCCCTTATTTGAACAGCTGTCTCCACAGCCAAAAAATCTGGTCCACATCACTAGTAACAGATGCCCTCTGGAGTGGTCAGTAGATTAAGATATGCAGGAGGATATGCAAGACTTTGGTCTACTACTCCCCCTCTTTTGCATGCATGCATACTGTACAGAACTGGAGGGCTTGTCGGACACCAACAGGGAGGTGCTCTCTTCCCTACTAAAACCTGTTCTCTAGTTTGCTTTCTTGCGTATATATTTTTATTATGTCTGATATTTAGTTATCAGATTGAGTTTGTATATATTAGATGTCTGGGTCTGGGTGGGGTTGGGTGGGGGCTTAGTCCGCTTGTTTTGGAAAAACATCAGCAAGAGATCCAGATGGATTTACAGGTGTGTTCTGGGGTATGAACTGTAAGCATGTATGTGCATGTGCGTGTGTGTGTACAGGGTTCAGTTCTGTTGTTGGTAAGGTGTGGAGAGGGAACAGTGTGATGCAGGGCTGGGTAGCTGTCGTTGCAGCTGTAGCGCTAACTCTACTGTACACTGCAGGGGTCAGTCAGTCCGTCTTTCCCAGCTTAGCGATCAGCTCATCGCAGATCTTAGTCAGCTCCTCAATCTCTTGATTCTGCAGAAGGAACACACAAACACCAGAATGGTTTAAAGTAACCCACTGAACAGACATAATATAACATAATATCAGTAAATATCATTAGACTGGATGGCTTTTTGAATGTTTCAACACTACAAACTAAATGTTTCAATTCTTTCAAACACCATAACCCCACGCCAAATCTGCAAAACCATACACTAATTTTCAGTGTTTGACTCAGTTTTCAATTTCCTAAATCACATTTTGAAAAACACCACACACAAACCTACCTAACACACAAAAAATTTAACAGGAAAATACAGTATTCACAACAGCAAATTACTTGGGAAAAATCACTACATTTTGGTTTCAATATTGCTTACTACATGTTAACATACTGTGTATTTCAACTTCTCTCTGTAGATGACTTTCACTCATGTATGGAAATATACTTGAAGCCCATGAAAGACAGAAGAGCTTTAGGTTTTGAGTAACAATGTGTACATGACATCCAAAATGTCACATTATGCCAAAAGTGTTTGCAATGTGAGGTGAATGTTTGCTTTAGATGTGTTTATGATATTTTGAATGTTATGTGTCATTTTGCTGAAGATTTGATGCATTTTGGATTTTGTGTGAGCAATTGTGGGTTTTGTGTGTAGAGTTTTGTGTGTAAACAGTTGTAAAAAAACTGTAAAGGAATGTGCAACTCAAGAAGAATGCTGTCATAAAATACCTGAATAAAGTAAGTGTGTACGCTAAGGTAAACTCTATAAAAACAGACTAATGACACCCTTTTGCTATAAGGGTCTCTCTGCCTGTCTGTCTTTTAGTTTGTCTGCCTGTCTGTCTGACTGTCTGTTGGTGTGTCAGTGTGTCTGTGTGAGTATGTGTGTGTGTGTGTGTGTGTGTGTGTGTGTGTGTGTGTGTGTGTGTGTGTGTTTCTTTGTGTATGTATGTATGTATGTATGTATGTATGTATGTATGTATGTGTGTGTGTGTGTGTGTGTGTGTGTGTGTGTGTGTGTGTGTGTGTGTGTGTGTGTGTCTGTCCATCAGACCTCACCTTCTGGTGCAGTGCCCTCTCCAGGGACTCAGCCTTCATCTGCTCCTTCCTGAGGCTGGCGTTCAGAGCCACACTCTCAGAGTTGGCCTTGGTGCGCACCTGAGCAATCTCCTCATTAGCCCTGAGAGTGTGTGTAAGAGTGTGTGAGTGTGTGTGTGTGGAGGGGAGATAGAGAGAGGAAGACATGGATCAAGCTTTACTGTCAGTATCAACACACTTTCGCTCACTAATGCACACATGTAATGTATGTAAGGTCATAGCAGCCATCTCCATGGAAACTGACGGATAGCAGCTGAACTTGGGACATAGCAGCTGGATTAGCAGCGTATCAGAGGATGGAAAGATCTCAGCTGAGGAAGAGCTCTGATATGGAGGAGGAGTGTTGAAGTGTTGAGCTTCTTCACTGCGTACAGTTTGAGTGTGTGTGTACAGTATGTGTGTGTGTGTGTGTGTGTGTGTGTGCTTGTCGTGCAGTCTGAGTGTGTGTGTGCGTGTTTGTGTGTGTGTGCTTACTTGTTGAGTTTCTCCTTGGCCTGCAGTCTGAATGTGTGTGGTGTGTGTGTGTGTGTGTGTGTGTGTGTGTGTGTGTGTGTGTGTGTGTGTGTGTGTGTGTGTGTGTGTGTATGTGTGTGTGTGTGTGTGCTTACTTGTCCAGTTTCTCCTCGGCGTGCAGTTTGAGTGTGTGATAGCGCTGTTCCTCTTGTCTCACTCGGCCCAGATACTCCTGTGCACACTTCTTTAACACCTCCTCATTCTGTTGGACACACACACACACACACACACACACACAGGTTTCAGATAAATACTCTTATGTGTGACATCTCTGTACGTGTGTGACATAATATAACCATCTCCACCAATGAGACATGTTAATGCTTAGAGACAATCCAAACGTCCTATCCGGGTAGACAGTGTAAGAGAGCTAAGGTAGTTCCTACATCCTTTTCATCAATAGGGACTGTCAGCAAGCTGCCAACATCAACGAGGCTAGCAGAGAAGAGCGTCTGAGTCTCGACTGAGGCTCAAGCTATTTACATTGACACACACACACACACATCTCTGGGACTCAGGTACTCAACAGGTGTGACACAACATACAAAACCACATAAACACACACACACACACACACACACAGACACACACACACACACACACACACACACACACACACACACACACACACACACACACACACGCGCGTCTCTGGGGTTCAGGTACTCAACAGGTGTGACTGTATCAATGTACAGAACCAGGTGTTCAGTCCCTAAATAATTACTGTTTTCACTGTTTCCACATGATGAGCCGTTTGCAGTCCTTTAGCGCTATGAACTCATAGTAATGAATGGGCATTACTACACTGTTTTTCCACTGATTTACTATAGTGACACAAATATGTAGTGATAAAGAGTGTGTGTTTGGTGTATGCATGTGCTTGTGTGTGTAGGCATGTGTGTGTGTGTGTGTGTGTGTCTGTGCAGTGTCCCCATATCTGTGCGTGTTTTTCCATTGAGTTACTATAGTGACAGAAATATGTAGTTTGTGTGTTTGTGTGTGTGTGTGTGTGTGTGTGTGTGTGTGTGTGTGTGTGTGTGGGGTGGTGGTAGTGTAGTGCTGGGCTAGCATGCAGCCTTAAAAGTTATTTGTTCAATTCCCGGCTTCCACCGTTGTGCCCTTGAGCAAGGCGCTTACATTAACCCCAAGTTGCTCCAGGAACAAAGTAGTCCCTTGTAATAGAATTATGTAAGACACTTTGGATGAAAAGTGTGTGTGTGCATGTGTGCGTGTGTGCGTGTGTGTGTGTGTTATTGCGTTCACCTTCTTGAAGCCCTCCAGGACAGTCTTCATGTTCTCGTAGCGTCTAAAGAGGTCGGAGAGCGAGCGCTCTACAGAGTTGAGGTCAGCTAGTGCCTGGTCCCGCTCATTGATCAGCTGCTGGACACTCTTCTGAGAGCCCATGTTCTTACGCTGCTCGTCCTCTGAAAGGGGCACACACACACACACACACACACACTGCGCACGCACACACACACACACACACACACACACACACACACACACACACACACACACACACACACACACACACACACACACAAACACACACACAATTCAGTTAAATTCAGTCCAGCCACAAAGATACTGATGATATTCTGTTGTGTAAATTAACTCATGTGATGATATTTTATGATAGTGTTCTAGTAATTCTAGTATGGGCCTAAAGTTCTAGAATGGGCCTAAAGTTCTAGTATGGGCCTAAAGTTCTAGTATGGGCCTAAAGTAGAATGGGCCTAAAGTTCTAGTATGGTATGGGTGGAGGACTTGGAGAGCATTTTCTAGTTTATCATTGCAGGTCGATATGTTCTTGTCATGCTTCCAATGTACCTCAGGGTCACGTATTCGTACACAGATTCACACACAGAGCAAACTCACCGATCACTTGTGTGAGGTCAGGTATTCGTACACACACACACACATACACACAAACTCACCGATCATTTGTGTGAGGTCAGGTATTCACACACACACACACACACACACACACACACACACACACACACACACACACACACACACACACACACACACACACACACACACAGCAAACTCACCGATCATTTGTGCCACTGTCTTCTCATACTCTGCAACTATTTTCCTGCAAAGAGAGAAAGAAACGTTAGCCTCTTTAACCCCCACAGTGTGTGTGAATGTCTGCATGTCTGCGTGTGTGTGTGTGTGTGTGTGTGTGTGTGTGTGTGTGTGTGTGTGTGTGTGTGTGTGTGTGTGTGTGTGTGTGTGTGTGTGAGAAGAGAGAGAAAGAGAGAGAGAGAGAGAGAGAGAGAGTGTGTGTGTGTCTGAGGGAGTGATGGAAATTATGATCAGTGTGTGGGTGTGTGAAGCAATGATGGGCATAGACCTCATTCCGATGACGGTCAGTGTATGTGTGTGTGTGTGTGTGTGTGTGTGTGTGTGTGTGTGTGTGTGTGTGTGTGTGTGTGTGTGTGTGAGTGTGTGTGTGAAGGTGTGTGAAGGTGTGACAGGAACCAACCTCATCTCGATGACCTCCATGTGACTCTCCTCATATTTCCTCTTCCACTCGTTGGCCTCGATCTCCTTGGTGATTATCTGCATACAGAGACAGAATGCTGTTGAAGGACACACACACACAGTACAGTCCATACACAGAGTGCACAGTGTGACATCTGTGCATCTGCGTTATTATGTATAACAGCAAACAACAGTTAATACCTAGTTCAAAATACCATCGCTAGTAATCAAATTTGTTATAGTTTGCTGCATTGAAGCATGAAATAAAATATGTAGAAATAAGATAAAATAAGTTTTATCAGCTGGTCTTCCAGAGGTTTAATCACAAGGAAGCAAATACTCAAGTCCTCCAAGTCTCTTTGAATGTAAGTGTCACACACACACACACACACACACACACACACACACACACACACACACACACACACACACACACACACACACACACACACACCCTTTGTATGTAAGTGTCATCTTAGAGAATAATAAGCAGGAACATATTGTGTTTTCTGTTGAAGGCACATGCAGTCAATACGGAAAATTCTGTATCGGACACAAAATGTTGGCGCATTATGAAAAGGCCTTATGGCTGGTGTTGGTGACGCTATTGCATCATTCGCACCGTGCGCAGGCCGCATTCACAGAACTACACTCCAGCCTTAACAAACTCACAGTCCCTTAAGTGTATATTAGGATTAGGCTTACAGTAATGTCCTGTATGAGTAATCCCCACAGGAACACTCTCTTGAGAATGTCAATGCTGAATGTGTGTGTGTGTGTGTATGTGTGTGTGTGTGTGTGTGTGTGTGTGTGTGTGTGTGTGTGCATCCTAGACCAGAGGCTGAAGAGGGCTTTTGTGGAACATCCTACTGCATCTTACAGTATAATGCATATTTTCAGTGTCCATGCTAGTTTTGGTTGTAAATACAAGTCTGACTGGTTACTTATAGTAGTCCTCCCCTACAGTTTTAAGATCACGGATGGACATGGTGTTGGGTTAATGGGGGCTACTGCAGTTAATCTAGACAATATGGGGTCATGGTGGCTACTGCTTCTACTGCTTCTAGACAATATGGGGTCATGGTGGCTTCTGCTTCTAGACAATATGGGGTCATGGTGGCTTCTGCTTCTAGACAATATGGGGTCATGGTGGCTACTGCTTCTGAGAGAAGGAGAGCCACCTGACCAGCCAGGGAAGTTACTGACCTCCTCTCGGATGAGTGTGAGCACAGCTGCTTTGTCCATCTCACTCAGGGGTATGGAGTCCAGACCAGGACTTCCTTTCTCCATGAGGTAATTTCCTGTCTTCCCCAGGCAGTGTGTCTTTATGGGCTCGTCGCTCTGTATGTGGAAAAACAGGGAAGTTTGCTTAAGACTGGCACACATCACACAACCTGAACAACCTGAGCAATAATATCATACACACACACACACACACACACACACACGCCTCAGGCACTCAAAAGTAGGTCACAAAAACTTCATGAGATTGCACTCTAACCAGCATCAAGGCTCTTAACAACTGAGTTTTACTTTCAGTGTTTATAAAATGCAGTCCCTATGGGACTATGCAGGCAATGAAACACAATACCCCACATCATGTTTTATTTCTGCAAAATGCAATAATTGCAATCGTTCTGGGAAAGTGAGATATAAAATGTGTCAAATAATAAGCAGCTTTTTGTTCTTTGTTTGGTATGATGTGACTGTGAACTCTAACTTTCTCTCTCTCTCTCTCTCTCTCTCTCTCTCTCTCTCTCTCTATTCTTCTTCTCTTCTCATTACTTCTCATTATTAATCTCTTGAACACTCTTCTGATCCAGCATTCGGCCTTCACGTGTCCTTGGGCAGATTATGAAAACTCTAATCCTCTTTAAGATGATACTCATATCATACTGTCTACAGTGACACAAATGGTATGGAGACTGTGTGTGTGTGTGTGTTTGTGTTTTGAAAGCTACAGTTCTGGTAAAGGACCTGATGGCTGTATGGTATGACAACCTGTAAATCTTTAACACTTGCTTTATTCCTTCTTTGATGTCCATTATAGACATCTTTTTGGGACAGTTTAAGTCAGATCTCATCACTTACGGGGCTGCAAGAGTCTTTCTCATCAAAGTGGTCGGTTATCCCATCTTCAAGGTCTGCAAGGAAGGGGGGCAGAGGGAGAGAGAGAGAGAGAGAGAGAGAGAGAGAAAGAAGAAAAGAGAAGGAGGGGCAAGAGAGGAGAGAGGGGGGGGCAGATTAGCATTGGCCCTCCCTTACGGTGTCTCTTAGAAGACACTTCAAGGATGGTACCATAACAAAGAGTCTCTTGACTCTGAAACAGTTATCTTGAGAGCTAGAAATAGGATGTGACTGTCTGCTAATGAGTGTGCGTGTGTGTGCGTGTGTGTGCGTGCGTGTCTGTGTGCGTGCGTGCACACTGCAGCAACCTCTGACAGAGTTGCATTAAGCCTGACTATGATGAGTTCACACACTGGATTATGTTGTGAGACAACTGTGCTTCTCCCAACAGCCACCAGAGGGCAGTAGTTGCTAAGATGCTGATTTGTTTATTTATTTTTTGTTATTTGTACATTTGGACCTGACTGACCTGAGACCAGGATTCATCTGCAGTTCACTCCTCTATCAAAGCCCACAGCAGACCCTGGGTCTGCACCAGAACTTTCTCTCAGACCTTACAGACATGTAATGCGATGAACTGAAGACTGGACGCTAACGCTGACATATGAATGAACAGAGAGGCAGGACCCCCACAAAAGCCCATGCACATCTGAGGGGGGTTGGAGTCACTCTTTAAGTTTCTCCCTTCTGTCTCTTTCTGTGTGTGTGTGTGTGTGTGTGTGTGTGTGTGTGTGTGTGTGTGTGTGTGTGTGTGTGTGTGTGTGTGTGTGTGTGTACAGTATGTATATGCATACCAGATCCTCAATGTTTGTATCGGTACATTGTTTACATAATGTTCACGTGCGCGCATATGTGAGTGTACGTATGCACACATTCCCGTGTGTGTGTATGTATGTCTGTGTGTGTGTGTATGTGTATGTGTGTGTGTGTGTGTGTGTGTGTGTGTGTGTGTGTGTGTGTGTGTGTGTGTGTGTGTGTGTGCGCGCGTGTGTGTGTGTATGTGTGTGTGCAGTGTCCCCGCATCTGTTCTGCCAACCCCATTTGGTCTCTCTCATCTCATGTTGTGCAGTAGTATTAGTGGAGGAGCCCGCTGGCCTGCTGGCCTGTGCTGCTACACTCTGCAGTGCTGTTAGCTGGGCCAAATCAAAGGGGACTATTTGCCCAGTCTGCCTCTTCAACAAGAACAGAGAGCCTATTCACCTCTTACCGTCCAGAGAGAGATAGAGTGATAGAGACAGAAAGAGAGAGAGAGAGAGCGAGAGAGACAGAAAGAGAGAGACAGAGAAAGGGGGGGACAGGGAGAGACAGAGAGATAGAGAGGGGGGAGATGGAAAGAGATCGAGAAAGAGAGAGACAGAGAGAGGGGGGGTGAGAGATAGAGATATAGAGAGGGAGAGAGATAGATAGAGAGGGGGTGATGGAGAGAGAGAATAATGGGTCACATAAGAGGCCGGTTCTGTGTAGGCTTCTGTTTGCATAATGGACTGGAACAGACCATCAGAACCTCCCGCTGAACAAAGAACCGTGTGTGTGGATTCGCCTCGCACCCAACTGTCTCAGTAAGGGAGTGTGTGTGTGTGTGTGTGTGTGTCTCAGTAAGGTAGTGTGCGTGTGTTTGTCTCAGTAAGGGAGTGTGGAGAAAGCCCCTAGACTAATGGCCTAAAGTTCTACTAAAAACTTTTACTTGACAGCTAGAAATATTGCTTGGATAGAATCCTAAGAAGGGGTTCTACGTAGATGCCTTATGGGTTCCACTGAAACAGCCTGGATAGAATCCTTACAAGACGTTCTACGTAGATGCTTTACATGTTCCACCAAAACCCTCTGGATAGAATGTAGGGGTTCTACAGTACGTAGACGTGTTCTGGGTTCCACTGAAACCCTCTTCCATCATGTGGAGACCTGGACATGCTCTGGGCTGGGATTGTACTGAGCATGCTCAGTAGTGTAATGACCGAGAGGATGTGTGTTTCATGAGTGCATAGGGATGACGTCAGTGATAATGACCAGTAGGGATGACATCAGTGATAATGACCAGTAGGGATCACATCAGTTATAATGACCAGTAGGGATGACATCAGTGATAATGACCAGTAGGGATGACATCAGTTATAATGACAAGGCAGGGATATCAGTGATAATGACCAGTAGGGATGACATCAGTTATAATGACCCGCAGGGACATCAGTGATAGTGACCACAAGCCAGTGAGTGCGCTGAGGAATGAGTCTGTCCACTCACCGGTAACCGTTTTGGTCTTGCCACCTGAAGAGCCTTTGGAGCAGTCGGACAGCTCGCTCTCCAGCTCCCCCTTGTGGCTCTTGGCGGTGGAGGCCAGCTTCTCCTCGTCAGTGGCGTGGCGGACCCGGTGGGTGATCTCGGGCACCTGGCTCTCCTCAGAACCCTCCTCCTGATGGGTCGCACAGCACCACAACAAAACAGAGATGGCTCTTAAACTGGCTGTTAAATTCTAATTCAATTCTTGAATTCCACTTGCATTTCAATTGAGGTAGCAAACAGGAAGCAGAATTGCAATTCGAATTGTGCACAACCCCGGTTACAGGAGGGTCAGGAAAAGGGTTCATGTCCTAATTACGCTTCAGGCCACATGAGTTTGTCATCCTGACCATTATATACAAACAAATTCAACTAAGAATAAACTAAAACGGCCCCAGCCGTGGCGCAACTGGCTGGGGCACCTGCACCGCACGCCGGCGACCCGGGTTTGATTCCCGCCCCGTGGTCCTTTCTGGATTCCACCCCTGCTCTCTCTCCCATTCACTTCCTGTCACTCTCCACTGTCCTATCATTAAAAGGCATAAAAAGCCCCAAAAAATATACATAAAAAAAACATAAACTAAAACATATTCATCTAGAGGATTAACTAACACATATCCAGAAAATATGGGATCTGTTGATGTTGTATTTTGATTTCTCAGATAATACACGGCTCTGCCCACCAGGCACAGTTGCTTTACCTGAAGTGAGCGCTACACAGAGTGGGAATTGCTCCCTCTCTTAACCTCATCCTCCATTTTTTATGTTTTTAATGGCAGTATGTGGGTGGTGTTGGGGACACTCATATGCCCCCCCCCTCTCTTTCCCTGTTTCTCTCTGTCTTCCGACTGATCAGGCAGCCATCCAACCCTGAGCAATAACACACATGTAGGGAGCACTCCATCTGCTTCGACAGGGAATGTGTGTGTGTGTGTGTGTGTGAAATAGGTTGTTTTTGCATGTGTGTGTGTGTGTGTTTGTGTGTCTGTGTGTGTGTGTGTGTGTGTGTGTGTGGGGGTGTGTGTGTGTGTGTGTGTCTGAAAATAGGTTGTTTTTGCATGCGTGTGTGTTTGTGTGTGTGTGTGTGTAGTTGTCTGCATGCTTCCTTGCAGGTCCATCCACAAGTGCATCCATGTGAAATATCGATGCATATGCAAATACATTCTCTCTCTCTGTCTTACTTATCTTGTCTTCCTGTGTGTGTGTGTGTGTGTGTGTGTGTGTGTGTGTCTGTGTGTGTGTGTGTGTCTGTGTGTGTGTGTGTGTGTGTGTGTGTGTGTGTGTGTCTCCTCCAGGGCAGCTTCCACGGTGTGTGTGTGCACGAGGCAGAGCCACACTCTGAGGCATGTGAGCTCAGCTAAGTCACATGACCTGGACTAGCTGCCAGAAACAGCCACAGTTCTGCTGTGTGTGTGTGTGTGTGTGTGTGTGTGCTCTGCTGTGTGTGTATGTGTATGTGTGTGTGTGTGTGTGTGTGTGTGTGTGTGTGTGGGTGTGTGTGTGTGTGTGTGTGTGTGTGTGCGCTATGCTGAGTCATATAAACAGTCTCTCCATCTCTCTTACCTATCTCTCCATCTCTCATCTGTTTGTCTCCCCCAATCTCCTACGCTTTCCTGAACGGTGTGTGTGTGTGTGTGTGTGTGTGTGTGTGTGTGTGTGTGTGTGTGTGTGTGTGTGTGTGTGTGTGTGTGTATGTGTGTATGTCCTCTGCTGTGTCTTATTGTGTGTGTGCTCTGCTGTGTGTGTTTGCGTGTGTGTGTGTGTGTGTGTGCATGTGTGTGCTCTGCTGTATCTTAATGTGTGTGTGTGTGTGTGTGTGTGTGTTTTGCTGTATCTTATTGTGTGTGTGCTCTGCTGTGTGTGTGTGTGTGTGTACTCTGCTGTATCTTATTGTGTGTGTGCTCAGTTGTGTGTGTGTGTATATGTGTGTGTGTGTGTGTGTGTGTGTGTGTGTGTGTGTGTGTGTGTGTGTGTGTGTGTGTGAATGTCTTCAGCACTGCATTGCTGGTAATCCAGTGCACTGATCCACTCTTTGGGAAGCGGACGTGAATGTGTGTGTGTGTGTGTGTGTGTGTGTTTTTAAGGGGCTGTGCTGAGTCACAGTAGCAGTAGCAGCAGTGCATGATGGGAGCTGGTCTGAGCTGACTGCTGCACTGATCCACTGCGTCACCCACTTTTCCTCCACATGGACCAGCACTCTCCCTCTGTCCTCCTTCTCTCTCTCCCTCTCTGTCCTCCTTCTCTCATTCTCTCTCTTCCTCTCTGTCCTTCTTTCTTTTTCTCTCTCCCTCCCAGTCCTTCTCTCTTTTTCTCTCCTTCTCCCTCTCTATCCTCCTCTCTCTCCCCTCTCTGTCCCCCTCTCATTCTCTCTCTCCCACTCTGTCCTCCTTGCCTCATTCTCTCTCTCCCTCTCTGTCCTCCTTGTCTCATTCTATCTCTCCCTCTCTGTCCTCCTTCTCTCATTCTCTCTCTCCCTCTCTCCTTTCTCCCCTCTCAATCTCTCCTGCCTATTTCCTCTGCCTATCTGCCTATTTCCTCTGTCCTCTCACAGACTCATTCTCCCTCTCTATCTTTCCCTCTCTCTGTCCTCTCACAGACTCATTCTCCCTCTCTATCTTTCCCTCTCTCTGTCCTCTCACAGACTCATTCTCCCTCCCTCTATCTTTCTCTCTCTCCCCCTCTCTCTCTCTTTTCTGCACCCTGCACTCCTTCCCTCTCTCTCTAACAGTATAAGTGCACAAGTGACTGTGTTTGTTTAAAGGACAGTATTGTGTGTGTACATTCTCCTCTCCCATTCTATGGGTGCATGAATGACTGTGTGTGTGTGTGTGTGTGTGTGTGTGTGTGTGTGTGTGTGTGTGTGTGTGTGTGTGTGTGTTTGAGTGTGTGTTGTGTGTGTGTGTGTGTGTGTGTGTGTGTGTGTGTGTGTGTGTGTGTTTGAGTGTGTGTAATGTGTGTGTGTGTGTGTGTGTGTGTGTGTGTGTGTGTGTGTGTGTGTGTGTGTGTGTGTTCATGTACTGTACACAGCAATTTACGTAATCCCTTACCTGATTGCACACATCCAGGACCAAGGCCTGATGATTATCATACTTCTTCACTTTGCATGAGTTCCTGGAGGGGTGAAGGCACAAGCCAAAGTCATTACATTTGCTTTAAAACAGATATAGAATTCAGTTAAAACATAATATGCTAGTATTCTCTTCTGAGTCTGAATGAGTGTTTCCTAATGCTACTCTATACTGATGATGTGATGCTGTTCTAAATTATCAATATTTCCTAATGCTACTCTTTACTCATAGGAAACAGTAAATGCAAATCACTGGTCATTCGGAGATGTATGATAAATTGCATGTTGTGCAGCAACCTCCTTTAATGACATTCAGGAGTGGCGCTGAGACTCTGAGCGCTCTGTATAAAATCATTAACTACTGCCCTAAGGGACGAGGCGATCAATTCTATACAGAAACACATCCACAAATCAAATCAAAACAAAAACGATGGCCTGCTTTAACACCCCCCTCTTCTCTCCTAACATGGTGCAGCCCTGTTGGCTTTCAAGCAGTAACCCAGTTTCAGAAGCCATGCCATGAGAGCGACAGATAGGCAGAGGAAGAGCAAGAGGGAGGGAGGGATGGAGAGAGAGAAGCATAAGGAGAGGAGAGACGGAGTACTTACAACAGAAAACAGAGAAACTGGACTTGCTCTGTGGTCCTGAAGAGACAACACAGGAAGGCAAGCAGAGCACGGGAGAGAGAGAGAGAGAGAGAGAGAGAGAGAGAGAGAGAGAGGGAGAAGTAGAGAGAGAGGGAGAGAGGAAGGGAGAGAGGGAGAAGTAGAGAGAGAGGGAGAGAGGAAGGGAGAAAGAGAGAGAGAGAAATAAGAGATATAGAGAGAGGAAGTGGAAGAGAGCAAGAGCAAAGGGATGGATGGACCATTAGATGTTAGAGAAAGAGGAGTATGAGAGGAGAAAGAGAAGAGGGAGGGAGGGAAGAAAGAAACAAGAAGAGGTGTGTGAGTGTGTGAGCTCAACAGCGCAGCACACACTAGCTAGTTAGGAGTTAGTCTGAGGGAGGAGATGGACACACTAGCTAGTTAGGACTTAGTCTGAGAGAGGAGATGGACACACTAGCTAGTTAGGAGTTAGTCTGAGGGAGGAGATGGACACACTAGCTAGTTAGGAGTTAGTCTGAGGGAGGAGATGGACACACTAGCTAGTTAGGAGTTAGTCTGAGGGAGGAGATGGACACACTAGCAGCAGTTGGGAGTTAGTCAGAGGGAGGAGATGGAAGACTTTTGCCAGAGCCCTGCTGGCCACAGGGGGAGGAAAATGAAGCAGGGCGCCTCCCGCACCCCCCCCACCCCCCCAGCAGAATTGGGCCACAGAGCGATAAATAAAATCCCTCAGCTGCACCCTCAGCTCTTTGGGAACGCAAGACTTCTCAGAAGGACTGGCTGTTTCTCCACAGGGAAAAAAGTTCAGGGAACAGAAGCCGTTTGATTAAAAAAAGGCCGGGACAGTAAGTCAAACATACTCCATCATTTCCACCATCTTTCCAGCCAGGAGGGATTAGCAGCAGTGACCACAGTTATGTGTGGTATGTTGCATGTGTGGTCAACAACAAATGGCTTCAGATTAGATGGGAGATCAGTGGAGGAGAATCTGTTCATATCCCCTCATAAACACAAAACAGTCATGAAGGACAAGCACAGACAGCAGAGAGACAAAGCCAAACACAACTACACCACACAGATGGAAAACATGCTGATGTAGCTAACGGGCTTAGGATGGGACGGACACACTCACGTGATAATCCTGTCTTTGCTCTTCTTCGGAGACTGACGTGCTTTCCTGTCCTCCTCTAGGGGGCAGTCTAGTTTCGCTTTGGCCGGCTTCTCTGCCAGCCGGTCAGTGTCGGACAGGTCACCGGCGCCCCCTAGTGTCTTGGAGGGCTTAAAGGGGTCCACAGAGTCATCGAAATTGTCCGGGTCGAAGGTGTAGCCGCCCTTGGGGAGCACGGGGGAGCTGTTCATCTTGGCGCCCCCACCGAAGGGGTTGAAGTTGGGGTCGTCCCACTGGCTGGGGTCGAAGCTGTAAGAGGTTTTGGGAATGGGGATGTCGTCCAGGTTTTGGGGTGCAGTGGACCCAACGGCTGACGCTGGCGCCAGTTGAGAGGACGAGGAGTCTGCGGCGGGTTCCGCAGCGACAGTTTCGGTCACTTTCGACCTGGATTTCCTGGATGAGGGCAACTTACTCACCGGCTTCTTACCCAGCTTCCTTGGCGGAGCCTTCTTCAGCTCGCTGTCACTCAAGCCAAACTCCATTTTTACTGGCTGAGCGTCCTGTGGGGCCACCTCAGAGGGCTCGGCTTCTGGCTCTGATTGGCTAACCGTGGCACAGGGGGGCTGGGAGCTCTGCAGTTTGGACCCTCCACTTTTGAAAGGGTCGAAGTTCTCGTCGCAGAGCTCCGGGTCAAAGGCGTAGTCAGCCTGAGGAGCTGGCGGTTCATCGTCCACTTCAGAAGGGTCCGGGGCATTATGGGAGGTCCTCATCTTCAGAGATGGGGGTCTGGCTTTGCGTGACCTGGGCTGTGATTTTGTGGAGCCTTTGGCCAGGAGTCCATTACACAGCTCATCACTCCTCTCCAGTGCCCCTTCACCATCAGAACCTATGGGAGGTTCTACCGGCTCCACCACCATGGTGTGATTCTGGGTCAAGGGCTGTTCCACCTCAGCAGAACCGTCCAGCAGGCCCGAGAGAGCAGAACCAGCCGGTGGAACCGAAAGAGGCTCATCCTTCTTGGAGTTCTGATTCTGGTCCAGACGGGCCTTCGGAACCTCAGCAGTGCCCTGGGTCATCTGCCCCTCATCCTCCAGTGAAGGATCTGATGGACACAGAACAGAGCTGGGGTTACAGAACAGTCAGGACAAGCGTGTGTGTGCATGGTCAGAGTATGGGAAACCACTCAACTTACGAGAGAGAGAGAGAAAGAGTGAGAGAGAGAAAGAGAGGGAAAGGGAGAGAGAGAGAGAGAAAGAACGCTATTACTGCCCTTTTTTCTTTTTTCATTCTTTCATTACTCTTAAATCCATATTAATGTAAAGTTGATACTTAACATGTTATCCCTGTAGCTTTGGCAACAATGACTTTATTCATTCATGCCAATAAAGCACCATTTGATTTGATTTGATTATTTGATTTGATTAGAGAGAGACAGACAGTGAGAGAGAGAGACAAAGAGAGAGAGAGAGAGAGAAAGAGAGAGAGAAAGAAAGACAGGGTGAGAGAGAAAGAGAGAGGGTGAGAGAGACAGAGAGAGAGAGGGAGTGAGACAAAGAGAGAGGAAGAGAAGGCATAAATTGGAGAGAAAGGGACTAAGGCACGGAAAGTAAACACACTTCCAAAAGGCTAACCTTTACAGGAGAACACACTGCTTCATGCTCGCCAATCAAATTTCTATTTTATTCACGCCTGCCGATCCAGATCCAGTCCTCGCCATGACCTTTAATGTCACCCTCCGTTCTTGTGATTCTAAGTATTTTTTACGTCATAATACATAACTGGACCCTTCCAATTTGTGCAAGCAATGGACGCATTCTGTTGCTTCCTCGTCTGAAAAGACAACATCCTTTGTATTGTTTGGCCTTAACGTCTTCCAAGGCAAAACCTCCCTTGAAAGTCGTGGCCAGGATATCGCATCATTCAGGATGTCCACCCTGTTCAACAATAGCCCTTTCAGTCCACTTGCCTCAAGACATCAGAATCTCGCACTGAGCTCGAGCTCTGTCATCACTATTCCTCATGGCTAAGGCATGTGACGACGGCGTGAGAGAGAACAGGCCTGGTGAAGCTAACGTCTGCTGGACTAGAGATCGGTCAGGGGCCAGTACAACCATTAAAGCTGTTTCTTCAGATGTTGCACATGACGTGAATGGCAATAGCGGCTGTCATCGTCGGAGTTTTTGCAGTGCAGCTTGTTGCTAGGTGACAGGAGAAGACTGGGTCTATTTATACACCAGTAAAGAGCTATGTTCTGTGTCGGAGATTTCATAGTGCCTCTCGCTAATTCCTTCTCTAAATATTTACAGATGAAGAGTGTCTCCAATGGCCACATATTTGCTCTGTTATTATGGTCAGTTGTGTGATGCGTGGCTGTGTGGACCGGACTCATGAGGTGTTAACGAACGTGCAAGCGGAGCAAATGTAAGTGGGTACTGAGACACAAACACAACACACGCGCACATACACACACATGCACGCACACACGCACACACACACACACACAGACACACACACACACACACACACACACAAACACACACACACACACACACACTGTACACACACATACAGTATGCATGCACACACACACACACACACGCACGCACACACGCACACACACTCACACACACATGCATACACACACATGCACGCCCACACACACATACTCACACATGCATGCACACACACACGCACACACACACACACACACACACACACAGAGCAAATGTCCGTGGGCACTGAGACACGTCAGTGGGCTCAGTGGTGCACAGAGCTTGCAGCATGTACGAAAATGCCAGTGGGATTCACAACATGTGAATCTCACACCGTTCCAGAGTGCTCTTCTCTCAATCTCATTCTCTCTCTTTCTCTCAGTGTCTCCCTCTGACTTTCTCTCTCTTTCACACACACACACACACACACACACACATATACACACACGTACACACGCACAAATGCACACACATGCGCACACACACATACTTTCTCTCTCTCTCTGTTTCTGTCTCTCTAATTAACCTCTGACTTTCTCTCCCTCTCTTTTTTCACCCATCTCTCTTTACATCCTTTCCCTCTCTCTCTCTCTCTGTCTCCCTCTCTCTTTCTCTCCCCTCCATAATTACACCCCCTCCCCTCGCCAAGCTTAAGTACTGTAAGTGCAGGATAACATCAAGGGTACCTTTCACAGCCTTTGTCAGCATTTTGTGGTCTGCTTGGGCTATGCCTTCTTCTGCTGCGGTAAGGTTATGCTACTCGTTTTCAAGGCTGTGTTTAGACACAACATACACACACACACATAGACACACACACACACACCCATATATATATATATATATATATATATATATATATATATATATATATATATATATATATATACACACACACACACACACACACACACACACATACACTGTAAGTCTACTCCCTTTGAAGTCTGTTGTGCTTTGCATTGATAAGGAACACAAAACAATTTGAGTCCTTGGTGAACTTGCGCTGCGACTACAGCACTTGGTCTCGGCCTGCCCACCAAAGAGAGATAACTCATCTCCGCTCTGCTCCAGTATTTAGACTTGGGAAGCAGAACGGCTGGTTCTCCTCCCTGGAGGCTCTTATCCAGGCTGCCAGTCTCCATACACAGTGCCATTGCAAAGGAACATTTCCATTTAAAGTCACCCACTGTTACAGCAACACAGACACGATGATGCCTCAGCCCTGACCATTCCCCTCAAGGCTACCAAACAAGTTCACAACAAAAGAGCCAACAAGGCTACCAAACATGTTCACAGCACAAAGCCTCAACAAGGCTAACAAACATGTCCACAGCACAAATCACCAACAAGGCTACCAAACATGTTCACAGCACAAAGCCTCAACAAGGCTAACAAACATGTCCACAGCACAAATCACCAACAAGGCTACCAAACATGTTCACAGCACAAAGCCTCAACAAGGCTAACAAACATGTCCAAAACTCAAAGCCTCATCAAGGCTAACACACATAAACACAAAACACTAACAAGGCCAACGAATATATCCTATATACACAAAGCCTAAAAAAAGACAACATGATGTTCTCTGAAGCATGCTGTTGGTTACATAACAACAACAAACAGGCACAGTGACTAATGCAAGAATCATGTGTGGGTGTGTGTGTGTGTGCTTGTGGCGGGCGTTGATGAGATGGAATGATGTGTGTTTGTGTCGGGGCGCTGATGAGATGAGATGCCGCCATGTTGGGCTGTGTTTACATCCGTCTTCACACAGGTCAGATGAGGCTGGGTGTCACACCCTCAAAAATGAATCCCCATGCCACCTCTCACACAGTTCAGAGGAAGCTCTGGTGTCACTAAACACTCCATGTAGCACTTCACACACAGCCTGTAGCTTGGTGTCACGCTAAAATGACTCCCCATGTAGCACGCCTTCACACAGTTCAGAGGAAGCTTGGTGTCACGCTAAAATGACTCCCCATGTAGCACGCCTTCACACAGTTCAGAGGAAGCTTGGTGTCACGCTAAAATGACTCCCCATGTAGCACGCCTTCACACAGTTCAGAGGAAGCTTGGTGTCACGCTAAAATGACTCCCCATGTAGCACGCCTTCACACAGTTCAGAGGAAGCTTGGTGTCACGCTAAAATGACTCCCCATGTAGCACGCCTTCACACAGTTCAGAGGAAGCTTGGTGTCACGCTAAAATGACTCCCCATGTAGCACGCCTTCACACAGTTCAGAGGAAGCTTGGTGTCACGCTAAAATGACTCCCCATGTAGCACGCCTTCACACAGTTCAGAGGAAGCTTGGTGTCACGCTAAAATGACTCCCCATGTAGCACGCCTTCACACAGTTCAGAGGAAGCTTGGTGTCACGCTAAAATGACTCCCCATGTAGCACGCCTTCACACAGTTCAGAGGAAGCTTGGTGTCACGCTAAAATGACTCCCCATGTAGCACGCCTTCACACAGTTCAGAGGAAGCTTGGTGTCACGCTAAAATGACTCCCCATGTAGCACGCCTTCACACAGTTCAGAGGAAGCTTGGTGTCACGCTAAAATGACTCCCCATGTAGCACGCCTTCACACAGTTCAGAGGAAGCTTGGTGTCACGCTAAAATGACTCCCCATGTAGCACGCCTTCACACAGTTCAGAGGAAGCTTGGTGTCACGCTAAAATGACTCCCCATGTAGCACGCCTTCACACAGTTCAGAGGAAGCTTGGTGTCACGCTAAAATGACTCCCCATGTAGCACGCCTTCACACAGTTCAGAGGAAGCTTGGTGTCACGCTAAAATGACTCCCCATGTAGCACGCCTTCACACAGTTCAGAGGAAGCTTGGTGTCACGCTAAAATGACTCCCCATGTAGCACGCCTTCACACAGTTCGTCTTCACACAGGTCAGATGAGGCTGGGTGTCACACTAAAATGAATCCCGATGTAGCACGCCTTCACACAGTTCAGAGGAAGCTTGGTGTCACGCTAAAATGACTCCCCATGTAGCACGCCTTCACACAGCTCAGAAGGAACTCTGTGTCACACTGAAATGATTCCCCCTGTAGCGCACCTTCACACGGCTCAGAAAGAACTCTGTGTCACGCTGAAATGATTCCCCTTGTCCGCCGCTCGCTCTGCGTATCTTTCTCACAGCACAGACAGACAGTAAGGGCAGTCACGCTCCTGACTCTGCTGTCTCTTTATGTAACACAGATCCAGAGAAGCAGCTGACCACACCACTCAGTGACCACAACACGGCCCCTCTAACAGACACGGCACCAGACTCTCACACACACACACAAAAGAACAGGACAAGTAATCAGATGAAATGGACTAAATTTAACGTGGCCTTAACGTGCGGCATGTTCTCTAGCACGCCACGCCCAGGAGCCACAGGACTGTGAGAGCCCGATCGCTGCGGGCAGTTTGTTCCGTCCTGCCCGTCTCTGGGCGTCTGGCACACACAGCGTTGGCACAGGCGCTCTGCTGATGCCGAGCCGTAGCGAAGCAGGGGGGTTATTTTGAAGGGGCAAAGAGCCACATTGTTTGCAGTCTGTTTTGTTGGCACAACTGAGAGCTTTCATCATGAAGCACACTGACGTCACCCTCAAATGAAGTGGCAGGATTATCCTTAATTACACACATAACTGTACAGAGAAGAGATCAAGGCTCACCAAGCACAGAGATAACATGAAATCGGATCTGTGTTCTGTAACTCCATGATAATGACTGTTGCCGTGCAACTGTGTGTGGTGCCTGTGGATGTTCCATTCTATTCATGTGTGTGGTGCTTGTGGAGGTTCTGTTATATTCATGTTGGAACATGAGAGCGGAATAATTTGATGTGGACATAAACTAGGCAGATAGGAATTCGGTCCTCATCTGACCTTGAACTGACCCCGATCTGGCCCCAATCCCATTCCAATATGGCAGGCCAGTGGGCTGTTGAGATGAACTCTGCTCAAGCTGACCTCTCTGCATAGACGGAGCCCCAAGGCCTTTATTATGTCTCTCCATCTGCAGCTGTCTTTCTCTCTGGCCGTGACACGTATCCTCTCTCCGTCCACCGTGGCTATTCCAGCACTCCTCCGCCCACTCTCTCTCTCTCTCTGTCCCCCCGTCTGCCTGACTGAGGGCGAAATACCTGACACAGCATAATGGTATGTCCTGGAGTGTTCTGTGGTTCGAGGTTTGGAGAATAAATTACAACTGTACATTAAGAGGGAGTTTGTGTGTGTGTGTGTGTGTGTGTGTGTGTGTGTGTCTGTGAGAGAGAGAGAGAGAGAGAGAGGGAGAGCGAAAAAGAGAGAAAGTGTTACAGAGTGAGACAGAGAGAGAGAAGACAAACAAAAAGGGTGAAGTAGAGAGAGAGAGAAAAACAGAGAGAAGGAGACAAAGAGAGAGACAGAGAAAGATAGGAAGAGAGATAGAGAGAAAGAGACAAAGAGAGAAAGAGACAGAGAAAGATAGGAAGAGAGATAGAGAGAAAGAGACAAAGAGAGAGAGAGACAGAGAAAGATAGGAAGAGAGATAGAGAGAAAGAGACAGAGAGAGAGGGGGCAGAGAGATGGGAAGAGATAGAGAGAAAGGAGACAAAGAGAGAGAGCAGAGAAAGATGGAAGAGGATAGAGAGAAAAAGACAAAGAGAGAGACAGAGGAAAGGAGGGAAGAGATAGAGAAAGGAGACAGAGAGAGAGACAGAGAAAGATAGGAAGAGAGATAGAGAGAAAGAGACAAAGAGAGAGAGAGACAGAGAAAGATAGGAAGAGAGATAGAGAGAAAGAGACAGAGAGAGAGAGAGAGAGAGAAAGATAGGAAGAGAGATAGAGAGAAAGAGACAGAGAGAGAGAGACAGAGAAAGATAGGAAGAGAGATAGAGAGAAAGAGACAGAGAGAGAGAGAGACAGAAAGAGACGGGAGCGACAGAAAGGAGCGAATGGTGCGTGATCATGTGACGTGACTCCCCTGAGTCCTCTGACCTCCCTATTGACGACTCAAAGCCAAGAGGAGCGACGCTTTTGTTTGCAACCCCCCACACACACACACACACACACACACACACACCACCACCACACACCCCCCGAATTCCAAGCTCGAGGTCGTTCCCACACCCGCCAGAGGCCTTTCTGGGTGACACTGTCCCTCCCTCTCCTCTCTCTCTCTCACTCTCTCTCTCATCTCTCTCTCTCTCTTCCTCCCTCTCTCACACTAATCGCCTCATCTATTAACTCTCTTTCTCACCAAAAAAACTCCAGTTTCTCTCTGCGTCACCATAATACCTGACCAAATGATCAGTGAGTGATTCTAACTGTCTCAGACTTAAACCAGCTCAGCACCACTTCCTTTCACATTACTGTTAGTGTGACCATTTCTTTCTGCTGAGCTGCATCTAATCGGCTAAGTGCAGATGGAATTAATCACTCAGATTCCCTCTGCTGATCATCATGCTAATACAACTTATCTACATGTACTGAGTGATGTCATCCCATAAAGTCTGATTAGTGCAGTTTGCTCCACAGGCCTGAATGATGTACTTTGGCTCTGGCTGTTCTAAGTCCCCAGCATTTTGTCACTGTGCTCAGAGCCCTGAGATTGGTCTTTGTACTCAGAGCCCTGTGATTGGTCCCTGTACTCAGAGCCCTGTGATTGGTCCCTGTACTCAAAGCCCTGTGATTGATTGGTCCTTGTTCTCAGAGCCCTGTGATTGGTCCCTGTACTCAGAGCCATGTGATTGGTCACTGTACTCAGAGCCCTGTGATCGGTCCCTGTACTCAGAGCCATGTGATTGGTCCCTGTACTCAGAGCCCTGTGATTGGTCACTGTACTCAGAGCCCTGTGATTGGTCACTGTTGTGAGCTGGTCACTAAGCTGCGTCTCTCCTCCCCTGTGACAAAGTGGCTGTTTCTCTCCCTCAGAACACAAACAGAGAGCTGAGCCAAGCTGCCCTCCTCAGTGTTCCCCTGGCATGTCTCCATTTAACCCTTTGAGGTTCGGCCAGCACCGAGGCATCCATCCCAGCTCTCTCCTCCTCTCCTCTCCTCTCGCCTCCTCTCCTCTCCTCTCCTCTCCTCTCCCCTCCTCTCCTCTCCCCTCCTCTCCTCTCGCCTCCTCTCCTCTCGCCTCCCCTCCTCTCCCCTCCTCTCCTCTCCTCTGCTCATTTAAGGGGGGCTTCATTTAGAAGCTTTATGGAAGTGCTGCAACTGTTGTTTACGGCTTTTTACGAGGTTTTAATGGGCAGATAAATACCTGAGGTGCAGAAGCAGACAAGGAGGAGGAGGAGGAGGAGGAGGAGGAGGATGTAGAAAGGGAGGAAGAGGAGGAGGAGGCGGCCCAGCTGTTTTCGATTAGCTGTGCTGTGGTACACTTCCTTGAGGTTGGCCACGTGTCAGATGGCACGGGGAGCCTGGGAGAGGCTGAGACAGAGCGCTGCCTGGCTGCCCTGCTGCAGTCGGCCTGTCTGGGAACAGGAGGAGGAGAAGGAGCAGGAGGAGGAGCAGGAGGAGGAGCAGGAGGAAGAGGAGCAGGAGGAGGGGGAGGAGGAGGAGGAGGAGCAGGAGGAGGAGAGGCTACACAGCCAGCCAGGGCTCACAGACTGGAGCAGCTCTGGACTCTCTCACAGTATCAAGCTCTCTGTACTTAAAGAGACCAGCGCACTGTGGGTTAGGGGGGCTTTTTGGTGTGTATTTTTCCATAGATCTGATTTCTTGCCAGGCAAGAGCATTAGATTATTGTGTTGTTGATTATTATGGTGTTGATTTAGAGTGCTGCCTGTTGTGGTTCAGTCAGCTACCAAATACTGACAGTTGGAGTGAAAGCAGTGCAGCAATCAAAACGGTAATAGCTTGTGATTAGCACTTGTCAAAGCAAAATATGAACAGACACACACACACCACACACACAGACACACACACCATACATACACACACACACACACACACACATACACGCACGCACATACACACATACAATAACTAAATATATTACTGTACACACACGTACACACACACACACACACACACCACAGACAATAACTAAAAATACACACACACATACACACTCCCGCACACACACACAGACATAACTACAAACACACACAGACACACACACGTACAGCATGTGCACAGTAAATGCACAGTGGCCGTGTGTTTTTGCTCTCCTTTCTTGTTGCCTTGGTAACAGCCAATGGAATGCATGCGAGTGGAGTGTTCATTGGCTACAGGTGCACTCTGTCACCCATGGAAACACATTCCACACATTGCTCTCATAGCTCTCCTCTCACTTTAGGGAAGAGGGCAACCTGGGGCTGCTCCTCTGGCATGCCCTGTTTGTGCAGCCTACAGGTAACCAGCAGGTATCTGTACACCTGACCGGCAGGTATCTGTACACCTTGCGGCAGCTTCTCCAGTTCCATAGGAGCAGAGGTAGAAGCTGAGTAAAAGCAACAGTAGTAGTCACCGGAGCAGTAGTGTGTTTTGCCGATCGCACCAAAGTGTATTCCACTCTGCTTTGGCCACATAGCTTCATCACTTTCCTTTCCAGTCCAAAAAGGTTTACCTGAAAGACTCGAGCTTGAGTTGAAATCTCTCTCTGGAGTGTCTCAGTCACTGCGCTCTCACCTGGGTGTGTGTGAGCTGTGTAGTGTGTAGCCTGTGTAGTGTGCGGCCTGTAGAATGTGCAGCCTGGGTAGTGTTCTGTTTCTGTGTCTGGCCCAGGTGTGTTTGCTCTTACCGGCTGTGGTCTCCAGCCCTCCACCTGGGAACTTCATGGACGGGTGCACAGGCGTCTCTGCCTCTGGGGTCTCAAAGTGACCCTCCGAATCCGAGCTGCAGAGAGAGAGAGAGAGGAAGAGAGACGAAGAGAGAGAGAGAGAATGAGAGAGATAGAGAGAGAGGAAGAGAGAGATAGAGAGAGAGAGGAAAAGAGACGAAGAGAGAGAGAGAGAATGAGAGAGATATAGAGAGAGAGAGGAAGAGAGAGAGAAGAAGAGAGAGAGGAAGAGTGATAGAGAGTGATAGAGAGAGAGAGAGAGAGAGAGGGAGGAAGAAGACATTTATTATTTTCATCATCATTATCATCATCATCATCATCCTCGCCATCCTAGATCCAGTTGAAAGGCTCTGGAGCAGACCACACCACAGACTTATTGTAGATGCGTCCCCACTGACTGTAGAAGGTTCCCTCCATATATAGCATATTTACACTTCTTTAGCCTGTGTGTGTGTGTGTGTGTGTGTGTGTGTGTGTGTGTGTGTGTGTGTGTGTGTGTAAGTGTGTGTAAGTGTGTGTGTGTGCGTGTGTGTGTGTGTGTGTGTAGTGAACAGAGAACCCCATCCCACCTGTGGGAGGCAGTGTGTGTGCAGAGCCAAACTCCGCTTCCCTACTGCCATGTTTTTCTCATTACAGATGGGCCCTCTGAGTGTTTGTGTTTCCTAATATCAAAAGCAGAATGCTTAGTCTTCAAATGGTGACTTCAGGATGGGAGGGACTGTGTGTGTGTGTGTGTGTGTGTGTGTGTGTGTGTGTGTGTGTGTGTGTGTGTGTGTGTGTGTGTGTGGCCTTGCGTCTGGGATCTGTGCCCATGCCGTTTGTACTGACCACCTGCAGCTCCCACACGCCTGAGGGAGACTGAGGAGCTCTGACACAGGAAGCCCACAAACAACAACCACGGCAACCCCTTACCCATTTCCTCTACTGCAGTGTGATTCAGCTCTCTCTCTCTCACACACACACACACACACGCACACACACACACGCACACACACACACACACATACCCTCCCCCCAGTGTAAGGAAAACCCTTTTGTGTTGAAACGTTCTGAAATGCTACTTTAGCACTCAGAGTGTTTCATCACGTTATGAAACACAACCTTAGCTCTTAATCAGAAGATGATGAGGGCCAGTAAAGAAAGGGCTCGCTAAGGTCAGCAGGGTGGACAGCGCACACACACGCACACACACACACACACACACACACACACACACACTCCTACGGATGGAAGAAACAGATTGAGGAACTTTGTGTTTTTCAAACACATGATTGCAGCAATCCAACCCAGTACTCCCCCACACACACACACACACACACACACACACATATACACACACACACACACACACATACACACACACACACACACACACACACACACACACATATACACACATACACACACACACACACACACATATACACACACACATATATATACACACACACACACACACACACACACATATACACACACACACACACACACACACATACACACACACACACACACACACACACACACACACACACACACACATATACACACACACACACACACACACACACACACACACACACACACACACATATACACACACACACACACACACACACACACACACACACACACACACATATACACACACACACACACACACACATATACACACACACACACACACACACACACACACACACACACACACACACACACACACATACACATGCTCACTCTCTTAACTCTTAGCTCTCTCCTCTTTCCTTCACTCTCTCATACACAGCATACTCATTCTCACTCATCAGTACACATGACACAGAGATACAGGCGCACACACACACACACACACACACACACACACACACACACACACAGCTGCTTCATTCTGCTCTCAGTTCTGACTCATAGAGAGACGAGTCTTTTCCACACGGCACTCAAACCCAGTGTCAAGGAGAACAATGTGTGTGTGTGAAGCGCGCTAGCGTCTGAGGACATCGAGCAAATCACTTTGGCAAATCCATGAGGAGCCTTTGATTTGGTCTGAAAGATATGTCCACACACACACACACACACACAAAGCACAAACTCATCTGTCGACTTCTACATATCCCAAACAAACGCACACCCACACACACAAAGCACGCACACAGCACACACACACACACACACACACACATGGCACACACACAGCACAAACTCAGGATGCCAATGCAACCATGAAAATGAGTCCTTGTGCATGAAGCGGAAAGACACGGTGTGATCTGTTTGATGTGTCCGTCAATGATTAGCAAACACAAACACAAACACATGACACAAACACTAAAAGTAGAACCTCTCCACACGGATGAGAGAGAGAGAGAGACAGATAAGGAGAGAAAGAGGGAGATAGAGAGAGAAAGAGAGACAGAAAAAGATAAGGAGAGAGAGAGTGGGACAGCGAGAGAGAGAGAGAGAGAGAGAGAGAGAGAGAGAAAACAGATAAGGAGAGAGAGAATGGGAGATAGCATTATCAGGGAAGAGGACATGGAGCAAGAGAAACAGAGCTGAGAGGATGTGGATCTGTGATCCGATGCGATGCGTATCTCATGTCAGAGCAGCGGCAGGCTGCTTAGCTCTGGCTACCTGGCATAGCAACTGATGATGTTTATTTCCTCCTTGTGTGGGGAAGAAGGAAGAGGATAGGGGGGGGGGGCTTCTACGCAACATGCGATCACCCTCCAACAACACTCGATGTAAACAAACACCATCCCCAATGCAAACAGCAAGCATTATCCAAATCAAGGGTCATTGGCCAAGATAAATGTTACTTTGCGTAAACAACACCATCCTTCAGGCGGTACTGTCGAGTGTCATGCCTACACATGGCTGCCATCAGGACACAGACACAACAACACAATTTTTACAACAACACAATCTTGAATTTCCCCTGGGGATCAATAAAGTATCTATCTGTCTATCTATCTATCTATCTATCTATCTATCTATCTAACACAACCCCCACACACACACACAACCATAAACACACACACACAATTACAACCACACACATACACACACACACACACACACACACACACACACACACACATATGGGTAGGGTGACTGAAAGGTCGCCATGTTGCCCCACAGCCATCCTGCTTCCGTGTTCCTCCACACCAATTACAGCCTTACTCACAGAGATGTAAACAGACACACACACACACACACACACACACACACACACACACACACTCACACACTTGCCTGAAGCCCTGAGACCTCTCATCGTCGGCCTCGGGTGCGTCCACCTCGCTGGCCTCCTGTGGGGCCTCCTCCCCCTCTCCCGCTCCTCCACGCACTGCTGACCACGTCCACTTGGCCCACGACACGGGCGACAGCCACGACATCTTCACGACAGCCCGCTGCGCTCAGGACCTTGACTTCAGCTCGCACCCTTTCCCTCTGTTTCCCTCTGGCTCCCTCGCTCTCTCTGTCTCTCTCTCCCTCTCTCTCTCTGCCTCTCGCGCTCTCGTC
>NC_063200.1:13827331-13837331 GCF_017589495.1 Alosa alosa
TGGACTTTTCAAGGTGGAGATATAAGCACTACAAAAGCTAGATCTTTCTGCCTCACAACAAAAACCTATGACACAGGCTGAAGTCAACCATAGGTCTGGGGATCAATAAAGTATCTATCTATCTATCTATCTAATAAATACTGAAAGTTATGTAGCCTACAAACACCTGTCTGTTCTATAACTGGCTGCTCAAAACTGCTCAAAAAATCCAAAATCTTTGACATATAGCAACTTTTTTTTTGTAACAGTAATGCAAATAGTTACTTTCCCTGGTACTTTTTGGAACAAGTAGTGAGTAACTATAACTAACTACTTTTTTAAAGTAACGTTCCCAACACTGTTAACGGAGAAACTGTTTGATATCCACACGTCTGCAACACCCCCCCACACACACACACACACACACACATGCCCATGTCTCCCAGAAGACAGACAGCACACGTAAGATAAGATATAACGCAGAAATGATAAGATGGAAATGGACTTCGAATTGGAGCGGACAAAATCAAAGAGACTGGATAATGACAAAGAACACTGATTGTGGTAGGTACAGTAACATGTGTGTGTGTGTGTGTATGTGTGTGTGCGTGTGTGTATGTGTGTGTGCGTGTGTGGGAGTCTACCCACAAACAACCCCAACAAATCAAACTTCAGCCAGACACGCATTGCCTACAAAAAAAAAAACATACACACACACACACACACACACACTAACATAGACACACAAACACACACACAGCCCCAAGATGACAACGCATTATCCTTTATGGAAGATCCCTGGAGAAGAGTCTGGGAAAACCAACCATTCCTGACTGTCTAGCCTCCAGAGTCCACCAACCCCCCCACATACACACACACACACACACAAACACACTGACTGTGCCGGGCAGCATTATGTAACTGGACCCCGGCTCGGCTCTACACCAGACGAGCCGAACCCAGAGATCCAGCCTCTGCACTCAGGCTGATATACGGTCGTCCTTTCCTCCCCCAGCACAGCACGAGAGACACATGACTGAGCTAGCGCTAGCACCCCACAGCTCAGGCTTGGTCTTTATAGGGACTGAGCTAGCGCTAGCACCCCACAGCTCAGGCTCGGTCTTTATAGGGACTGAGCTAGCGGTAGCACCCCACAGCTCAGGCTCGGTCTTTATAGGGACTGAGCTAAGCTAGCACCCCAAAGCTCAGGCTCGGTCTTTATAGGGGACTGAGCTAAGCTAGCACCCCACAGCTCAGGCTCGGTCTTTATAGGGACTGAGCTAGCGCTAGCACCCCACAGCTCAGGCTCGGTCTTTATAGGGACTGAGCTAGCGCTAGCACCCCACAGCTCAGGCTCGGTCTTTATAGGGACTGAGCTAGCGCTAGCACCCCACAGCTCAGGCTCGGTCTTTATAGGGGAAAATTCCTGCACGGCGTGGGCAGGAGCACAGCTCACGAGGCCGACTGGCTCTCTTTGAGGATCACTGTGTCTCTACACGCATGCAGAATTAGACATGCTTAAGGGTGTGTGTGTGTGCTGTTTTCTCTCTTGATGCTGTAACAGCGTGCCAAGTGTGTTCTCCTCTCTTACGATGTCGTAACAGCATACCAGTGACAGAGGAGGACCCTCCCCTTCTTTTGACAAGAGACAGGATAGGGAGCCGGCAGTCTACTTTCTACAGAAAGAAAACAATCTCAGTCCGAGAGCCTTATGGAGCCTCGTACAGCACGTGAGAGCAGGACACAAGTGTGACAGTGTGCACTTCTCCTCTAACTCTGTCACCGATGTCAGTGAGAATGCTTGTGAGAACACTCTGGAGAACACTCTGGAGAGCACTTGATGAGGACACTTGGTGAGAACACTCGATGAGAACACTCGATGAGGACACTTGGTGTGAACACTCGTGAGAACACTGGATGAGAACACTCGGTAAGAACACTCCGTGAGGACACTTGGTGAGAACACTCGATGAGAATACTCGATGAGAACACTCAGTGAGAACACTGCAAGTTCACTCCCGACTTGCATTCAAGCCCTCAGTTCTCTAGGGCTTACAGTTCTTCAGGGTGGGTGTGGGCCTAGTGCTCAAGGGGGGGGTTGTTTTCCTTCCTCTGATGTCATAAGAGCACACCAGTAACAAAGACTAACCCCCGTAGCTGATTTCACACACCTCAGATCGGCTCAGTGCAGACTGGCTCCCTGATAGGGCTTGATGGGGCGTGCAGCTGGCGTCTGCCCCAGCAGGAGAGCGCGTGGTGGGGCAGGAGAGTCAGGCTGGGCTGGGTAGGGTAGAGTAGGCTGAGCCAGAGAACCGAGAGCTCTCTTCCTCTCTTTTTTCCTTTTCTTTTCTGAGTCCTCTTTTCCTGCCTCCTCTCCTCTTGTCTTCCCTCCTCTCCTCTCCTTGACAGGAGAGGAGAGGAAAGGAAAGGAGAGGAAAGTAACAGGGAGGAGCGGAAAGAGAGGAGATGGAGAGGAGAGGTGAGAAGACAAGAGGAGAGGAGGTAGGAAAAGAGGAGAGAGGAGGAGAGAGGAGTAGAGGAGAGAGCTGCACAAGGAGGTGTTATGTTTCAAAGGCAAGGAGGAAAACAAAACAACACAAAACAAAACAAAACAAAAGGGTTTCGAAGCAAAACAATCCCAAGAGGTTGCAGAGGAAAGCACTGAGGCTAAGAATAACTCAAGAGGAAACAGAAACAGGGGACTGAGAGAAAGGGAGGGAGGGAGAGAGAGAGGGAGGGAGGAAGGGAGAGTGAGAGAGAGACAGAATGTCCCTCAGAACAAAGACTCGCCGGGCCGGTCTCCATGTGTGTCTGTCCCTCAGTGGTAAACACTCAGGAATTCTTTAAACACATTCACCAGGCTGTTTAGGCACCATTAGGAGGGGACTGTGTGTGTGTGTGTGTGTGTGTGTGTGTGTGTTTACATATGTGTGTGGGTGTGTATGTATATGTGTGTGTATGTGTGTGTGTGTGTGTGTGTGTGTGTATGCATATGTGTGTGTGTGTGTGTGTGTGTGTGTGTGTGTGTGTGTGTGTGTGTGTGTGTGTGTGTGTGTGTGTGTGTCTGTGTGTGTGTCTGTGTGTGTGTGTGTGTGTGTGTAATTACTGGAGGTGGAGTGTTTTAAGTGTCCTCTAGGCTCCTGACATCACAGCTTGAGGCAGGGTCCACCCAATCCCCACCCAGGCCATTACAGGCCAGACCAGCCATTCTGACATTATTGCTGATGGACCTCTGGGTTTACCACAAGGAGAGAGAGAGAGAGAGAGAAAGAGAGAGAGAGAGAGAGAGAGAGAGAAAGAGAGTGGGAAAGAAAGACAGAAAGACAGAAAGAGGGACAACAGCATAACAGGAGAAGGAAAAATGTGAGGAATTCAGACAAGTTGGTCAGGGTGTGCCCAGGGTGTAGTGGTGCAATCTCAGCCTGACGTTTACGAGCGGAGGTGAAATAGCAGACCAGACACAGCAGGAACCCATGGAGCAGGACAGAGACACGCCGGAGGAGGAGGAGAGTTCTAGACACACAGGAGGAGAGTTCTAGACACACAGGAGGAGGAGGAGAGTTCTAGACACACATGAAGAGAGTTCTAGACACACATGAAGAGAGTTCTAGACACACAGGAGGAGGAGGAGAGTTCTAGACACACATGAAGAGAGTTCTAGACACACATGAAGAGAGTTCTAGACACACAGGAGGAGGAGGAGAGTTCTAGACACACAGGAGGAGAGTTCTAGACACGCCGGAGGAGAGTTCTAGACCCACAGGAAGAGAGTTCTAGACACGCCGGAGGAGGAGGAGAGTTCTAGACACACATGAAGAGAGTTCTAGACATGCCGGAGGAGAGTTCTAGACACGCCGGAGGAGAGTTCTAGACACGTCGGAGGAGGAGGAGAGTTCTAGACACACATGAAGAGAGTTCTAGACATGCCGGAGGAGAGTTCTAGACACGCCGGAGGAGAGTTCTAGACACGTCGGAGGAGGAGGAGAGTTCTAGACACACAGGAGGAGAGTTCTAGACACGCAGGAGGAGGAGGAGAGTTCTAGACACGCCGGAGGAGGAGGAGAGTTCTAGACACGCCGGAGGAGGAGGAGAGTTCTAGACCCACAGGAAGAGGACTAACTTCAGCATTTCTGCTCCAGATCAGGAGCCAGATAGCCAGACAGTAGCTCAGCTGTTTGCTGTGTGCATCCACTCCTGACCCAGCAACAGCCTGTTCAAGAGTCACGAGGCGTCACACACAAATGAAACATTCAACCTTCACCTGAAACGTTACCCTGGCCTACACCTTTAACAAATGGCAAATAACACAGTTGCATTTTGTATCCAAAACCCAAATCCTAGCTGATAAATCTGGTCCTAGGATCACTCTGCCTCTCTACATCACTCAGTGATTGCTATGCCAGGCCTGATATGACAAGGAGAAAATCCAATTTCCAACATTACAGAAAAACTCTCAGTTTTCTCTCTCAGACTGAGTGGGTCAGAATTAAGCCTCTGTTCGGAGCATGAGAGCAGGCCAGTCTAAGTCAGTTTGACAGTGATTCCCTTGCTTTAGTGCTCTGGCCTGCCTGCAATGGCATCCTTGTTAGGCTTTAACCAACTTTCACATTTAATACTTCCTGTCTGACTTCCTGGCCAATCAGAGGTGGCAATGGTCATGATGTCAGCTGCTGGGGGTTTCGCTAGGGTGAGACAGAGTACACAACTGAAAGGTGTTCTTATTTCCCTCTCAATAACCACACACACACACACACAAACACACACACACACACACATATGAGTGACGTGTCATGGCCAAGCCAGAGTCGACTGACTGAATGACTGGCTGCCTTCTGCAGATTTTATTGGCGTGAGTTCACGCCAGGAGAACAACGAAGACCAAAGAGGACCTACCTTCACCTCCCCTTCCTCTTCCCCCCAGACACACACACGCAGACCGCCAGTCACCGCACAATATCCGCTCCGCTCCACTCCACACACACACACACATCCAAATCGGACGGAGCTGGACCTTTCCCTGTTATGGGACCCGGGGGAACAGCTGTCGAGGACAGACCGGACACAGAACAGGACTGGGGCGCAACAGGAAGAGGAAACGCAGAAAAGAGGAAGTGGAGATGTTACATAAGCAACGTTCTACCTCCTCCAGGACTTGAAGAACAGAGGAACCAGCTGGAGGGGAGAGAAGAGGAGAGGAGGAGGAGAAGAGAGGAGGGGAGGAGGGGGGAGAGGAGGAGGAGGAGAAGAGAGGAGGAGGAGGGGAGGAGAGGAGGAGGAGAAGAGGAGAGGAGGAGGAGGAGAGGAGAAGCGGAGGAGGGGTGAGGAGAGGAGGAGAAGAAAGGAGAGGAGAAGCGGAGGAGGGGTGAGGAGAGGAGGAGGAGAAGAGAGGAGGAGGAGGGGTGAGGAGATGACAGGAGGAGGAGAAGAGAGGAGAGGGGAGATGAGGAATGAGGAGGAGGGGGGGATAGGAGAGGAGGAAGAGGAGTGAGGAGGAGAGGTGGTGTGGAAACTCAGCCTTCACCCCTAAGGGTGGGGCAGCACAGCTGGCCAGATGTGAGTTCACCACATCTCCGCCCTGCATGAAAACACCACATGTCACACACACACACACACACACACACTCTCACACACACACACACACACACACACACACACACACACACACACACACACACACACACTCACACACACACACACACTCACACACACACACTCACACACACACACACACACACACACACACACACACACACATGACCACACTTGGCTTACGCACTAGCGCCGTCTTGTTCCACTCAAACACAGCTATGTGAATGAATAGAAGGCACTCCTCGTGCGTGTCACTGGAATATTTATGAATAGCACTGCTGAACTGAGTTGTGTGCATAAAGCACTCTTTGCTCACGCACAGCAAGTTATTTAAATAAATATGGAACACTATTCATCTGAATCATGTTGTGTGAAAAAATATAACCTTCATTCATTTACACCTTACAAGTTATGTGAATACACAGGAGCTCTGTTTTGTGCAGTTCACATTGCACACTTTGATATGAGCTGAGGTAGTTTGTGTAGGGCAACATGGCTGTGATGTTCAAACACATACATCCCAACTAAGTCCAGGAGATGGTTGCATAACGTAAGGGCCTTCTGGTTTGGGCTGGGCACATAATGTCAGTCAGCCATATGGAATTGGTTGCTATTTGCAGAGGAGCGATAATCATCATTGTTATTTTTACCCAAGTCACGGGACAGCCCCTGCAGCTGTTTACCACCAGCTCACATCCGTGAAATCCCAGAGTTCCCCACACACTTGGCTTATAACCGGAGGAGAAACTCCACACTTCACAATCACCACATACTGATCCCGAGACACTCACTGGCTTGGCCAAGCTACCACTGCTGATCAAAAATCAACAGTTTCTCTGAGGTAGAGCGCACATGATATTGATACTGATAGTGTTACACTGTTACTGTGAGCACAACAGGTAGCGTCAGGTTCTTTTCCAAGAGGGAAGTATTGAAAATCAGAGGCCTATCTGGAGAAGTAGGCTACAGTATGTTTGGGTTTCAGTGCTGTTTATTTGCATCCTAGTCAATAAATAGACAGCCTATTTCCATAACAAATAAAGTTGTTCTCTGGTAACAATGAAATGACACTGTTACCAGGGCAGAAGATATGATTCTGCATGAATATTCTTTCATTAGTTCACTTCATAACTGTAAACACTCAATGATTTGTGAACTTGACCAAAGGCATTTGTCCTGACTTTTCTGTCAGGACGAGACATAAACTCTATGACAGGACAGCTGTGCTCATGTAAACATTGTTGAATAAACTAGGGTGACTAATGCTGTAAATGAACCATGGGCCAACAGCCCAGAGAGACAAGCAGAGACCAGCAAAGCCAAGCTCCTACTGGCCTGATGCGCAAGGCAAGGCAAGTTTATTTATATAGCACATTTCATACAGGTCTCTCTCCTCAGACTCACACCTGTCCTCAAAGGTGCTATGTTGTTTTTTTGTTTTTTTTAAGTTTAACACATAAAAAAGTACCTGGAAATAGCAAAACAACTGTTTTGACGTCATGTTAAAAATGCCTATACTGTGTGTTGTCCAGATACAGTATACACTGAACTTAGCATGCAAACCAGCTAGCGCTGCGCTGGCCACCAGTGCCTGCTGTATCAAATGCAACAAGTCAATTGGAAGAGTGCCGTGTAGCTGCGTTCAAGACAACACAAGACCTACAGATTTCCACCGAGCTCCTTCCAGATCCCTGCTGAGAGCAGCCTGAGTCCTGTACTGAGGCTGCTTACAGTCATGACAAGCCTGTGTCGCAATGAGGCGGCGCCATCTAGTGTTCAACAGCAGAAGGACAGTTTGTCCACAGACTGGACATCATCAAACAGCTTGACCTCTCTCCCAGGTGAAATGGTTGATGTCACAATATACTGTGTGAATATTCAGTGAGAGCTTCACACAGTAAAACAAGACTTTGTGAATCAAAATAGAATTTGAAAGCAAGACAAAACACTTCACACAGTGGTGCAGAGGCGACATTGCTGACTTCACAGCTTAAAATAAAATATTTCTAGGGACATACACCAAGTCCTACATCTAGATTAAGTGTGTGTCTGTGTGTGTGTGTGTGTGTGTGTGTGTGTGTGTGTGTGTGTGTGTGTGTGTGTGCGTGCGTATGTGAAACCACTGACGCTGACATAATCAGCTCTTTCCTTAATAATCAGCTCATGAACACCTAGGCTGTGGGAAGAGGTGGAATATCTGCATAGATCCCCATGAGACAGCAAAGAGCACTACAGATAACCAGTCCAACCTGTTGGCTCAACTGAGTAGCATGGCATGTTTAGGCTCCTGGCTCTGGGCTTGTTGTTTTGAGAGGAAATGGTGTTGTATTACATGGCAGAGGTCCTTACAATCAGCTCAAAATAAAAACGTCCTCCAACTCCTGCGTGGAATATTGCACCCCAACCACCACCACCATCATCACCTCTGTGTGAGTCTCTCCCTGTGGACTAACGCGCCAACGACTAACAAACACCGAAGACACAAACCCAAAAGCTGCAGAAAAACAGGACATGACATGGCAGGTACTGAGTCTGTAGAGTGCTGCAGAAACTGGAACCGCTCATTGATCAATCAAATCGATTGGGGGATTGATCAGGACATAGACAGGGATGTTTTACAACCAAGCAGAGCATTCACGCTGTGATGGAAAAACTTGCTAAACATCTGTGTATATGTTGTTCACACTACATACAGCCATATTTATATTCTGCTCTTATAAGGTAGCCACTAATACACTGCACATATTTATATTTAATTTATATTACTGTAAACCACCTCCTGTAAATCAATTGTATACTACTGTCTACATTGCACTATATATCCTGCCCTGTCTATGCACCACCTGTCCATACTTTGTACTGTATATCACATTGCACTTTCCTGCTTTTCTGTACTTCTGGTTAGATGCAAACTGCATTTCATTGTCTTTGACCTTGTACTCTGCACAATGACAATAAAGTTGAATCTAATCTAAACGTATGTGACAGTGCGTGAATGTGAGCTGTGTATGTAGGGGGGCAGGGGTTGACCTGAGGGAGAGAATGTGAGATGCCGTTAAGAGGGGCGGAGACATGTCAACTCTATCAACCACTTACGCAACCTTTACAAGATGAAGCTGGAGAGATGATCCTCAGCTACCGAACACACACAGCATACCTACAATCACAACACACACACAGCACACCTACAATCACAACACACACACAGCACACCTACAATCACAACACACACACACATACCTACAATCACAACACACACACAGCATACCTACAATCACAACACACACACACACACACATACCTACAATCACAACACACACACACACACATACCTACAATCACAACACACACAGCACACCTACAATCACAACACACAAACACATACCTACAATCACAACACACACACAGCACACCTACAATCCCATCACACACACAACACACCTACAATCACAACACACACACAGCATACCTACAATCACAACACAAACACAGCACACCTACAATCACAACACAAAGCATATCTACAATCACAACACACAGCATTCCCATTCCACTTTCACTCAGACTTCGCTTCAAGATTCAGGCCAACCTAGACGATACATACAAAACAGCAGTTTATGGAGGAAAGTTTGAAATCCATATACTGAAACCTTCAGTTCCTGTAGTTTTCTGAGGAATGTGTACCAGTACACATTAATGCTGTAGTGAATGGTTTAACCAGATTCTGAATGTCTGAAATTCTCTGATTTAAATTAGATTTGTCTGAAGAAACTAGATTACAGACTACATAAATCTCCAGAGGAATCATAACAAGGCCTTAGAAAAGCAGGGCTGATGTTGTATATGCGGTTCGGCTGTGTACAAATATTTTGAGCATTTCTGAGTAGTAAATTCCACAAGCTTTACAACCTACACACACTACACGAACACACACAAGAGGACATTATGTGAAGATGGAAGAATGAAAAACAATCATTTCAAGGGGGTTAGACGAATTCTCATGAATCTGTTTATGGCTGACTCCACTGTACCAATCACAGTTCAGCGTCTGTGAGGTCTTTGTGCCATAGAGTGGTCCCTAGTTCCTAATAGACGGTGTGTGATTAGAAACATGGGTTCTGCTCTGGCCTGGGTTGGGGAAGCACATATGTAGAACTCATTAGGCCACTGGGAAGCCAGCAAAAGCCACATTGCCAAAGTTAATATATTACACAGTATGGGAAGGACCAGAGAGAGAGAGATCGAGAGAGAGATCTATCTACAAGGCTCTGGCAAGGACGACACACAACCACACTTAAATTCTACGCGTGTCTGTCCAGGAGAGCTGTAACTCAAACAGTTGCAGCAACAACTAACCCTGCTAACCTGCAGGGGGCGATAGAATCCTGTAGCTGGAGGGAAGGCCACATGGGACAACTGTCAAACCATGCTG
>NC_063200.1:13839831-13997331 GCF_017589495.1 Alosa alosa
TCACTCTGGGAGCGTTTTCGCCAGACCAGGACGTGATCAACCCCATCAGCTGGCGCAGGCAGGCTGCGTAAAACAAACAGAGGGGCGGACTCTCCATTATTACTAGATCATATGTCTTCTATCAACTATAACAGGGTTAAAGACATCCACGATCAAAGATGTAGGCCCATCCAGTCCAGTCCACTCCACTCATCTCAGAGTTTGGACTTTCCTCCACAGACCTTTTCAGCTAACATTATATAATTAGCGAGTACTAATAAAGCATCAAGATATGATACAAATATCCCATCACATGCATGAAGGTCACGTCAGTGAGAAACACTAGTGAGACCTGTCATGACACAAACACAAACATAAACATGTGCCCACAGCATGAGCTGCTCTGCAGGGTCCAGCCTGGGAGTTTGGTGCTATGACCTGGCCTCCAGCAAGGTGATGGTGATGTTTTTGGTGTGATTTGTTTGTTTGTCTGTCTGTAAACAGGATTACACAGAAACTATCGGCCCGATTTTCGTGAAACTGGATGGCTAGTGTAGCATTGGCCAAGGAAGAACTAGAGTGCCCTTCAAGTTAGAATTCTAACTAATTGTAATTCTAGAATTAGAATTAGTTATTGTTAGTTAGAATTAGTTCAAGTTAGTTAACAGAAGCCTACTTGAGACACAAAAAGACTGCATGTCTGGGCTGAGCAAACATGAACACAGAAAACAGCGACGGCAGTCCTAAAGAGGATTGGGTACAAGGATGCTTTAAGCTCTCCAGCCATTGTTCGGTGTCGCTGTCTATAAGCCGGTTCTATAACTCTGACATACTTTCAACAGCAATTAATTCACTGTGAACAAAACAATAGCTTTCTCTACAATGGCTTATTGTATTATCCTTTCCAGAAATCCCTTCAGCTTTTATCCTCATTAATACGCTTCACAAAGAAAAGGGACAATGGCTATCGGGTAAAACATAATACGTTTAACCCGCACCAAACAGATACATCTATCCAGGAAAAGGGTACCAGTCGCTCCGTGGCCGTCGGAGATGCAACGACAGCTCATATTTGTGTAGCAAATGTTATCGGTGACCTCTGATGGGCTATGCAAACTAACTGGCTTTTCTCTTGTTCATTTTCATGGAGAGTACTGAGATAAGTCACAACTTAACAAAACACACTTTAATTTAGGTCTCTTACACAGCCATTGATTTTAAAATACAGCGTAAACATGGGACTTGTTGCAATTTCACAGCTTCTCCGGATGTTCTCAGAAGTGCAACAATGTGCTACAATCTACCAGTGAATAACACACATTCTTCAGCACTCTCTCAGTAATCACAAGATGGAAGCTTCCCTGCAGGTGCCTTCGCCATAACTGCATGCCCCAAAAGCTAGATTCTAAAACAATGTACTGTATAATATACATAGCAATGGTTTGTTTTTAAAGTTCCCCACATTTATTTTCCAGATTATTAAAGGCCGCCAACTATATTACTAATTTACAAATGAGAAGGCTGACTACACCCAAAGTCCTTTATCAAGTCTCTGTTGCAACTGTGTGTGTGTGTACAATAAACGGCCTGAAGTTCATAACTATCACTATCTTTAATTGATCAGTGATGTCCTCCAACAATCTCCCATGTTGTCCAGGAGTAGACTAATCTCTCCAGTACTGAGCAGCTCTGGATTGCTACAGTATGTGGGCGATGTTACACGTCTAGCAGTGGAACCCCTGTGTGAGGAAGCACAGGTCAGCTGGCGACACGACTCTGACACCTCCCTCCGAAATACTCCAGTGGGTTTACACCTCAGCTAACGCCAGGGCAGTGCACGAAAACACACTCCGAGCAGACGCTTTGAACATGGAGACAGAAGCCTTCTTTCTTCTCTGTGTTGATGGAGCGATTGTGTTGTCGAATATAACCTGCTACATAGATATCTATCGGTGGAGAAGGAGATAAAAGAGGAATGTGTAGACGCCACCCTGCTTGTGCACGCGTAAAGAGCCAGTCTCGGAGCGTTCTGGAGGTCAGAATTAGACACTGATGTCTGCTACATCAGCCCACATACACACACACACACACACACACACACACACACACACACAGACAAACACACATACACACACACACACACACACACACACACAAACATACACACACACACAGAGACACACACATACACATACACACACACACAGAGACACACACATACACACACACACAGAGACACACACATACATACACACAAACATGCACAGACACAAGTTGACTCAGGAATACATCATAGTTCATACAGACGAAGACACAGTAATTCAGCACATACCATATAAGTGCATGAGCCATTTATACTTATATCATTTATATGACTAAAAATAGTCTACCTAAGCTTAAATATTTTCAACAAGGCCACTAATGGACTTTCAGAGACACTCCAGTGATGGCTCTAGGAGAGAGAGGTGGTGGGAGACTTAGTGAAAGTTGGCTCCAGCCTGCCACCTGCTGGTGAACAGATAGATGTGTGGAGAAAAGAGTCTCATGTACTTCATCTGCACATTATAAATACAGTAAGTATTCACCACTACGCACCCCTGAATTAAGTATAAGTATATAAAATTATAAATACTCTTTTGATCCCGTGAGGGAAATTTGGTCTCTGCATTTATCCCAATCCGTGAATTAGTGAAACAAACTCAGCACACAGTGAACACACAATGAGGTGACGCACACACTAATCCCAGCACAGTGAGCTGCCTGCAACAACAGCGGCACTCGGGGAGCAGTGAGGGGTTAGGTGCCTTGCTCAAGGGCACTTCAGCCGTGCCTACTGGTCAGGGTTCAAACCGGCAACCCTCCGGTTACAAGTCCGAAGCGCTAACCAGTAGGCCACGGCTGCCCCTCAATTAATACATTAACAGAGGGGTTCCCAACCTGTTTTGGCAGGTGACCCTATTGATGTTGTCACAAAACATTGGCGACCCCAAACATTCACAACATGAGAGAGAGTGCATCTCATCTCTGTTGTAACATCCAGTTGAGAGTGGTATTTCCACCCTAATGTCCTAGCAAGCTAATTTGTTTGTTTGACTAACTTGCCTGGTTGTTTTGCTTCTTAGATAGATAGATAGATAGATACTTTATTGATCCCCAGGGGAAATTCTTTGAAGCAATCAAAGTAGCAAAGTTGTGTTGCTCAACTTTCAAAGAAAAGCACAAGTCCAACTCCTCCAAAGTTGACGCCAACGCCGATTCAAACAACCGCTCTTCGTTCGCCATAGCCACCTTCCTTGTTGTTCACCGTCGCAGGGACTGTCGTTATCCTGTTAAGCCCGCCTTTAAGACTCTCTAACAAAATAGAGCGCTGTGATTGGATGAGGTCCACGGCGTCAGCCAATAGAAATCCCTATGGTTTGATACTAGACGTACAGGCTGAGTAAATTAATTTGCCGCCGCTAGGGTGCGTCTAGATTTCTAGGCTACCAATCATGTGGTGTAATGTGAAGACATCGTGCCAATCATGTGTTGTGATCTCGCCGCTGGAGCAAGATTGGTGTCGTGAAGCCTTGCGCACGTGCAGTTCGACCCAAAGACTGTGCCCGATGAGTGCTCATAAAACGTTGGTATATGGCCGCCGAGTGGAGGGACTTGCCTAAAAGGACTTTGGTCATACTCAATTCTAGTCAGAATATGAGTCTGATACTGCTCCATTGGGACGTAATTATGGGGCGTGTTTCAACCGATACAGGGGGGGAATGCCTCTGCACTCAATTGGATAGACCTAACCAATCAGAGCAGCAAAATAGCTTACAGTGAGGTGTAGGAAGAAAACACACGAACCAGGTAAGCTATTTTGTTCTTTTTGTTCTTCTCCTATATCCCCTCCGTTTTTAAACGAGGGAACATGTCGCAATGCAACAGCGCTGTTTTCCCTTGATGAAAGTGAAACCACGAGTTTTCCCACATCTCAACTTTGGCCAAAGTTTTCAGAAATAATCGTTTTCAGTGATAAGACCTCATTAAATAATATGAATTTTCAATATGGGGTCTTAAAAGCCATGTATCCTTCTAGCCACAGCGTTTTTGTTTCAAACATAAGCCTAATCTAAGCGTGCTCAGATGACGTGATAGACCAGACGCTGTTGCTCACCTGTCCATCATCGTAAAGCCTGATTTGATTGGTCCGCCTGATATAGGGCGAGCATACTTCCACCACAATGAAGCAATGCCAGACTGAACTTCCCGACCTCAGTTGTGGGCGGGACTAAGTTCGGAATGGCACCCAGGCAATTATTACCCATAATGATCTCATGCGGGATGTCTAGGTTTGTTTTTAGGCTACATAGTTAGATTGCCATGAAGGATCTGATTAGTTACTTAACTTGGATATCATGGGGGTTTTCATATTTTTTTATATATATTTATGTAATGTGCTGGTCAATTGTAAGAAACCCAATATCTCAGCCGACCCCATTTGAACTCCAGGCGACCCCACATGGGGTCCCAACCCTAGGGTTGGGAAACGATGCATTAACACATTGATGTGAATTATGGATGAATATGGATGAATAATAACTGTCATTTGAAGTTAAAGATAAAATAAAATCTATGAAAACACATTTAACACATTTAACAGTTATGCTGTTCAGAATTGTAGCGGTCAGTAAAAGGATGCTTAAAAAGGCAGGTTACACAGACATGTTTTAAATGACAACACATGATATACATGACACGTAGATGATGGGTGCGGTGAAGCAGCGGTAATGTCACCGCATAACGGTCCGTCTCCCGGAGTTCAATTCCTGAACTCACCGCCAATGCAAGAATATGTCGCTTTGGATTAAAGTCAAATTTAACTTTAACTTCTGCATGACACTTCACCACGGGTTACGTGGGCAACAAGGCCGTGTAAAAACAGGGCGGGATCGGGACTGACCTCACAGCTCACTCTCATGAAAGGACTGTGCGCCTCCCCTCTGATCTGAGCACCCAAACAGCGACCATCTCCTGACCAGCACTGAGGCAGTTCAGGGACAGATCAGGCCCAGATTTGGGCCGAGATCAGCCCCGAGGCAGGGAAGTGGCCATGGGAGGCCTCTGCCTGCGGCTGATACTAGAACAGATTAGCAAGCAGGTCTGGGCCATATCAGGACCAGGTCTGGGCCAAAGTCAGTGATCCGTATTTGACCTGCTGAGGCCCGGTAATGATCAGTCCATTTCACTGCAGGGCCTGACGATCAGTCTGGCTTGTGCACTCAGTGTGTGTGTGTGTGTGTGTGTGTGTCTCCCCTCTGCATCTGCTGCCTATTGAGATGCAGAGAACTGTGAGCAATCTGGGGGCGGGAAATACCCCTCTGTTGATATAAAATCTTACCGTGACTTCCTCACACAAGGGACAATTACACAGACCAGTGGGCTACACACACACACACACACACTGTACACACACACACACACACACAAATCTACTACCCTGGGCTACTCTGACAGCCACAGCTAGAACTATCACCGATGGAGGCCGTAACCAGAACCAGAACTGGCAGAACTATGGGATCTGAACTAGAAGTAACACTAGATCACTAGAACGTAGAACCGCACTGTCAATCTGCCAGAACAGACACCCTGGTCTAGAATTACAAATAAATGAAAAAACTAACAACTTGGACCAGGGGCTTACACTACACCACTGACAGCACAAGTAGCCTATCAGTGTGGGAATAAAGCGTGTGAACTTGAGGAAGGTCCGTCAATATGCTGACCGCAGCATTACTCATCTAAGGCCCCTGTCCGTGGGGGACGGCTCTGAACATGTTAGAGTTAGCAATCAGACAGTGTATATAGTAGGGCTGCACAATTTATACATTTTTAATCAAAATTAAAAAAGGATGCAATTAATTGTGCAGCTCAAAACTCTGTCCCAGTGGTTAATCTTCACATCTATGATTATTACATTTACATTTAGTCATTAGCTGATACTTTAATACTTTCATATTTCATGTCATCCTTCGTGTGTGACAGACAGTGAAGCTCACCTAACATTTAGTCATTAGCTGACACTTTTTTTTTAAAGTATATTTTTTGGGGCTTATTATGCCTTTAATGATAGGACAGTGGAGAGTGACAGGAAGTGAATGGGAGAGAGAGTTGGGGTGGGATCCAGAAAGGACCGCGGGGCGGGAATCGAACCCGGGTCGCCGGCGTGCCCCAGCCAGTTGCCCCACAGCTGGGGTCATTAGCTGACACTTTAATACTTTCATATTCATGTCATCCTTCGTGTGTGACAGACAGCTCACCTAACAGGGGTGTTGTGCTTCTTGTGCACTAGGCTTGCTCACTGATCAAGACCTCCTGCACCACTGACAGAAACACTGATCTGAATTGGAACGTACAGAACCCAGCCAGTGTCCTGTCCTAGGCTAACTACCCGAATGGGCCGCCCACATGAACAGAACCTCTGACTGACACTCGGCTGACCTCACTGGGGCTTGTCCACACCCACTCAGCCCACGTTCAGATCTCCAGCCGTCTGCACACAGACACACACACACACACAGGACCAGGACTTTCACTTCCTACTTTGCCTGGCCGGGGCGGGGTGTGTATGGGGTGACCTCATGCTTCGGGCTCCAAGCAACATAAATACCAGAGGAAAGGGTGGAAAACACACACACACACACATGATGCAATCCACATGCAAGGGCAGCCTTATATTTAGTGTATGTGGGTTGGCGACTCTCTTCCAGGTTACCAGAAAGTTCCAATAGTTCCTATCCATTCACTGAAAAAGAAAGGCATCCCGAGTCATGTGGTTCCCTTTGTGAGTGATTCACACATCAGCTCAGCTAGCACCACGTCATCATTACGCCCCGGAGTGGAGTATGTTAGACATCACTTTGTGACCGGTCAGACAGTGAGAGGCCTTTGTGAGAATCTGTGAGTAGGCGAGAAGCCCTTCACGCAGTTCCTGCGTATGAATGCTTCACTCAGTCCCCTCGTGTTTGGGAGATAACTGGCCGCAGGGCATGTTATCTGTGCAATTTGATCTTTCTGGGATTCACTCATTGGAGGGAAAAAAAGGTGTTCATGGATTGTTAAGGATGCTTGGTGTTAAGACACTGAACCTTTCATCATCATGAGGTAATCTGTCTGTTTACTAGGAACTCTCCATCTAATACTTCCAAATGGAGTCATCTCCGGTTCTTCAATGAGACTGGCCAAAGAACATTTAAGGGTTCTAGAACGCACCCTTTCCTAGACCCAGTGATGTCTGTCTTGCATCCAAGACATAAAAAACAGGGTAACATGGCTAAGGCAGTGAGTGTGTCTACAGTAATGATGTGAAGCCAGGCAGTTGCATGTTATAGGTCTACTGAAACTGACTGCACCTAACGTAGACAGCAGGTGACTCTAAAAACATACTTGGACTTCTTGCGGTCTGTACATACCGCATCCAGGCCAGACCGGAGCCAGAACACAACCAGATCAGAGCCCAACCAGTACCAGAGTCGTTTGCCATCGGTCATGTGAGCAGTGCATGTGATAGACAGACGTGTGGAGTGGAGAGTGAGGCATGCTCAGGAGTGAGAACAACCTAGGCCAGTCTCACACACACACACACACACACACGTCACACACCACACACACACACTCTCCATCACCTCAGACGCAACATCAGCAAAACACAATGATGGGAAACCAGGCTTCAGAAAGTATAAGTCCTACGGTACCACATATTTATTTTAACCATTCACTAAACCATCTGCTTCTTATAATCTCAACTCTTCAGCCAGGTTGATAAGAAGTAAAATCACCTGTTTTAGGTTCACAGAACCAATACAATGGTTGTGTACAAGGTAGGACTTTTACTTTTTAAAAACATCTGTGGTCTACTCAGCTTCCACTGCTAACAATACCATCAAGGCCCCTTCAAACGTCTTGACAGGCAGCAAGTGATGACAGAAATGATTATGCAGCCGGATTCTTTGCAGACTAATTGCAGTCAGTCAGTGCTTGTCATTGCAGTACACGGAAAGGAATTTGGAAGTTTGAGCCATGTTTATTAAAGTTTTAAAACATCTGAAAGAGATTTGGGGGGATGTAATCAGCAGTTTAAGTTAATTACGTCACGGCCATTCAATTTTAGCTAGTTTCCATTCACACAACGTGTGCTGTCCACTGCATTTAGCCATAAAGGTTCCCATGGATTAACACACATTCAATAATAAGATACATAGATACTTTAGTGATCCCCAGGGGAAATTCAAGGTCTCAGTAGCATACAGACAACACACACACATTTATATATATAAAAGTATATAAAAGTATAAGTCTTTCACTCCTCGCCCAAGAAGAGAACATTTAACGTCCACAGTTAGCGTCTGCATAGCACAGCTCTAAGCCGAGGAAGTGTACAGCTTTTCATGTCTTATTTGTGACCCGTCACGCCATGCGGCTGAACACTCAACACTAATGAGTGCGCAATGAGGCTAACTGACATTTACCCAACAACACCGAAATAACTGACCTGGCTAGTGGCTACTAGGCATGTAGGCCTACTCTTCATTTCCAATGTCCAATCTGACTCACTTCTTCCGTAACCAAGAGTGAGCAAAGAAAGAAATACTAGGTAGGGAAAATATATCCATCGTTTTGCAAAGGCATCCATGTGACAGAGAAGCGGCAACAGAGTCGAAACTGTTTTCTGCGTTCCTAAATAATGCGCATAGCGTAGGCTACTTTGGATTTACTGTGTGGCAATTTAAATGGCCTTGTTAAAGAGAGGATATTTAAATAGCTCATATGAGCGGCTGGATGTGGCCAACGAAGTTTGCAACTGCACGGCAGGTTTAGTGTAAGATAGTGTTGCATCCTGATGCACACCACATCTGGCTATCTGGAATAACCTCCCGTTATAACGAGATAATGAAACTTCTAAGGATTAACTTTCAGAAGCTCGGACAGTTGACCATCATTGATGGACTTAATTCGTATGCCCCATACATTCCCCTCTACATCGTGCGTAAACTCCTTCTACGCCGTCGTGTAAGTTAACCGAAGGCGGTAGGATAAGCAGAACAAAATGTGAGAAACAAAACTTTCAAAAAACATGACCTACCTTTCAAAACGTGGGTTTCCAAGGAAGTCCCTTCCCTCGAAACATATGCGATAAAAGATTGAATTGATAAACAAAACAAGAAACCTTCAGGCGACAATGTAGGCTAAGTCTGAACGCGAAAAGAAGTTTGAGTAGCTACGTCAAAATGTGCCGGAGTTATGGAATAAAGTCCATTGGCCACGATAGTACCCCGGCCAAGCGATGGGAGGGTAGTTCATGCCTCTTTAAGGTAAAAGGATGTTTTGTAATATGTGGCGTATTCGGCCTCGGATAAATGGGAAATGAACGTACTTCCCAGTGGGAATGTATGCTTGGAATCTGCCTTAAAGACACAGTTTGCTAGCAAAGTCATAATTTGCAACAGCGCCAGGAGATTCCAGACATTCTCAAAGGGAATTATTTTCTATGGTCTGAGTTTCTAGACTGGTACAATTTGTGGGAGCGTCATGGTTGTCAAGTAAAGCATACATTGAAATATAGAGGTGAAACATAATTGTAGAACAATTTAAACTCATCTGGATTTCAGTAGGCCTAAAATATATCCTTATTCTCTATGTGTAGGTAAATTCCCAAGGCAACAAAAAAATGACAAAACATGCAATTTTGAGGTCTCCTTTATCTCAGCAGCATGTTAGAGCTGGAGTGTGGGGGATCAACCAGCAGTTTACAGATAATAAATACATGTAAGATCAGAGTGTAAGTAAGGGATGGGGATAGGTTGGGTGCCTCAAAGCCAGCATTGAGACACACTCCAGACGCAGAGAGCATCGACAGTGACACGTTCAGCCCACACACTGGTTCCGTGTCAGTCCAAGATCCATGGCCAGAACTTCTCCTGAGATGACCCAGCTGTCTTGACACATACGTTGCGATTCACAAAGTCAGCACCTGGCCAGCTACACTGCATGTAGTCATGTAAACATGTCAATATAAATAATGACTCTGATGCTGGTGGAAGTGACCATGCATAGCAGCGCGTCACATGACTGGGTCTGGCTGCTGCAGTGTGGCCGCTTTCTGCCTCTCGTAGATTTCTTTCAAAACCAGCAGAACCGTGTCCTCGGACTCCCTACAAAAGCACACACATACAGGACGTGTTTCTAATGATAAGGGATAAAAAGTACTGTCCAACTAATCAGACTGCTCAGGGTAGAACTTTACAGGTTACTACAAAATGAAGCAAAAAAACAATCAAGAGTTTTAGAACAAAAAAAGATGTCAGCTTGGTGGTCTGTTCTCAATGCAAAACACATACAGTTTCAGACTAATGATTAAACATTATGCATTGCATACCGTACAACAAATGCAATCCTCTTTGCTGTTAAGTTTGAACACATTCAACTAGTTTCTCTGCAGAGCTGTCCCTCAACCACTCACCAGTAGCACAGATGGCTCTGAATAGCAAAAAGATACTGGTTGAAGATCTCGATAGGCTTTTCCTGCAGGACGTAATCAAAGCGCCTTCCTCCATTGAGCATTCCAACCTTAACGTCCTTCCTCAGAGCTTCCGGTCCAGTTCCAGCAACAGTCTGGACTTCCATTCCTAATAAGTTCCACAGAGTTACGTTCTGTTAGAATGGTTCTGACTGAGAAAGATATGTTCTAGAAGCTCTAAGCTCTTAGAAATGATCTGGAACATAAGTCATTTTCATTCTAAATCTTGACCTGTACAATGGGCTTTAATGCCTAATCTTTCTGGAAGGGCAAATACACTGTATGTAATTTTACTTTATTTTCTCAATTAATTGAAAATGGATTTAGATCTCAATTTACAGCCAACATTAGAACATATTTAGAGTTGAATGATTGTTGTGGTGAATTTACAGGCGTGCGTGAAACCTACTGTCATCTTGGGAGTCTGAGGACGTGTTGAGGGCTGCATCGCTTACTCCACCCACCAGGGGCAGCGCTGAGTTGGGTACCTGAGAGAACACTTGCCAAACAGTGCGAATAGAACCCAGCAGCTCAGAGCTCACCCGCGTCAGGCCGTCTTTGAGCTCTAAAGACACAGAAACACACACACACACAAACCGTTATTCAAAGCGTCAGCTTGTGGTTGCTGTGGAGGGTGCCAGCTCCGAGTTCCTGTGTCATCAGAGCGAGTGGTAATTATGTGGTAGAGCTAGCTGTGGCTGGCATTACCGAGATGCATCCTCTTCCGGCCCTTATAATGGGGTATCTGCACAGGGGGTAGCTCCACACCTCCCGCCAGAACCAGGGGCTCGATCCGGTAAGCCACAGGGTCATACTGCAACACAGAGACACAGAAACAACGCTAATGGACCCTTTCAACAAGGTAAACAAAAACAATGCTTGAACGTTCTATTTGGGCCCCAATCTACTTCCTCTGCATTAAGATAACATATGGAATGTTAAAAGGAAGTCTTGTGGGGCCAACTATGATGCTGATAATGGAACTCTTGAAAGGGTCCATATCACGAATATAACACAACACAACCTAATGCAACACAACACAATAAAACAACACCACACAACCTAATGCAACACAACACCACACAACACAACACCATAATGCAACACAAAACAAAGCGTATAACATGTACAGTAACACAAAACAACACAATATAACATAACACAATATAACGTAACGTATACAGCAACAAAATACAACTCAACACAACAAAACATAACAAAACAAAAAACATATAACATGTATAGTAACTATACTAAATATAACAGTAATCAGGTCACAATAGTGCCTTTTAAAGTAAATGTCTGTAATTATGTTATTAGGTAATATACTGTATATTTGTTTGTAATTGTGTAAGTGAGTGATTGAAAAGGCCACTGCAGAAGTAAGGCTTCTCACAGGATGGTAGATGTTGTAGAAGCTCTTGCAGGTGGGCAGGCTGTAGCCCGGATCGATCTTCTTCAGCCCTCGGACGGTCAGGAACATTCCGATGGGCGAGCCCAGAGCAAAGAAGGCCTGCGGGCAGAAGGTCAGCTGGGGGTAGTTCACGGACACCTGCAGGATGGAAGCAGAAGCATAGCTCGACGTCAGCTGGGGGTAGTTCACGACATCCGGCAGACACCTGTGGGTCGGTAATAGCGTAGCGTAGCGGAGCTGGGCTAACATGCAGTGACCAGAAGAGTTTGAGCAAGGCAAACACTTAACCCCAAGTTGCTCTGGGGAGAGTGGCCCTTGCAATAATTGTAAGTCACTCTGGTTAAAAGTGTCAGCCAAATGATTGAGCGTAAGCACAAGCTGGCGGCCAGTCGCCTACACTCTGAGGAAAACAGTAGGAGCTTTGGAGATTCCAGAGGAACTCTCTGGCTTGTCTCCATGGTTACTGCCTTTGATGATGGATAACAAACACACACAAGGAAACATTTTAAGTGTTTGTTGTATTAGTCAACCATCAAGACCACTTCCCCAGCTTTGAACATTTCTGTTCAAATAAGGCTTGGCAGTTAAATATCTTTCAGTTCATTTTTTTATGGACTGGTGAAGGTATTGAACCTTTCATACAGTATATTTGTCTAAATATACTGTAGTTTGAATAATGTATTAGTATCAAAAGTGTATTACATGTATATGAAATCATACACATTACCATAATAGTGTGTGTATAATATATATATATATATATATATATATATATATATATATATATATATATATATATATATATATATATATATATATACATATATACACATACATATACATATACACACACACGTTCAGTTTATGAGTTTAAATTACATACATTAGTGTAGCACATTCAACAATCTGTTTATTATATTGACATTATTAGTGTAAACCACTCGTCATATCAGTGTTATGCACCTGTCCAATGCCCACGTTGGAACACTGGTAGCTGATAGAGGTGGCATTGGAACATTCTGGGATGTGTGTCCAGTGTTGCGTAAGACCCTCCTGGGCCGCCGGCCCGTTCAGAACCGGCGGAGAGGTCCCTGCTCTAGAACGCTGTGGAACATGGCAGGGAAAAGGGAAGAACTGTTTCAATAACAACAACAATGCACACACAGACAATAGCATTTTATCTGGCCTGCACCGGCTCCATGGACCTGGCGTGTGTGCAGAGAACTCCTTATTGTCTCGACGCTCAGAGGAAGTTGCACAATAAGTCAGAACATGAGCTGAGCATTTTCCATAGCCACAAGGCAGAGGCGTTTCATGAGAGGAGTAGTGAGAGAGAGAGAGAGAGAGAGAGAGAGAGAGAGAGAGAGAGAGAGAGAGAGAGAGAGAGAGAGAGAGAGAGAGAGAGAGAGAGAGAGAGAGAGAGAGAGAGAGAGAGAGAGAGAGAGAGAGAGAGAGAGAGAGAGAGAGAGAGAGAGAGAGAGAGGATGCGTGCTAGGAGGGGGTGTCTTAATAGAATAGTCTGAGACCTTCCATTTCTTTGCCAAGTCCAAAATTTTCTTGCGAGGTCCTAGAGGAATTCCGAGGTCCTTCAAGTCATTTTCTGAGCAGAGAAGCTATTTAGAGAGAGACAGAGAGGGAGAGGGACAGTATAAGAGAAAGATACCACAGTGACTGGTACGCTAGCTCATGCTTAATTCAACATTACGGACTAGATAGATAGATAAAAACTAGATGGACTGTTTATAGTAAAAAAAAGAAAGGAACAGAGAAGTTCTAAAGAAAACAGAGAAAACCGCTAGAGAAGTGATAGGAAGAAGAGAAAAATAAAGAGTTTAATAAAATTGCACGCAGTACACTTGGTGTGCCGCACTAACCAGGGACTCTGTGTCCACCTGCTCCCGGTGAAGAACTCGGAAGTGATCCTCCAGCCCCCTCCCCACCAGGACGTCCTCCAGGCTTACAGGCCCGCCAACCTGAGGCTCAGAGGCGCCTGACTCTGACTGACCGCTGCTCTCTGACTGCAGGAAATATGACATGCAAACGTCAACACATTTCTGATGTTGATGAAGTCCGACACATGATTACAATGCAAGATTGTAATGCAGAATGTGATGTTGATGAAGTCCGACACAGGATTACAATGTAAGATTGTGATGCGAGATCACTCTCATACTCCCATATTTGGGTACAGGTCATATCCAGCTGCTGTCTACTGATTATTTATGAAGCAGAATCAAGAGATCTCAATTATTGACAGAGGAATTCTGACATAGGCTACTAACATACCAACACAGTATAGCAACAATATCCGGTTGAAAGCAGCTATATCTATTTACTTGGCCAAACTATCTCTGTATGGAAGGAGGAAAATGTTTCTCCAAACACCATGTCTGATCTAATCTATCATTTGAAAATCACACTAAATGGGATTTAGAAGGATGTTTGGAATTCTTGGTGTTTTAGAGTGTAATTCACTCAAAAGCCACTAGGTGGAGGCATCAACATAAAAGAGTGGAGAAAGAACTTCTATAGAGAGATGCCCGTGGTTACTATATTTATCCCCTTATCTAGAAAGTCATTTGCATCCCAGCCAAACAAAGATACACTTGGTGTTGTAATAATCTGAGCCTGTTACATAACATTACGTTATCGTTATCATGTGATGCTGAAGTGGCTTGTGACACATAATATCAGTGGCTTGAGTACCAATGACTCCATGTTCCTGATCAAGGTGACTATGAGCAATCCTATGACCTCATCAACATGGGACAGACACTTAATAAGAAGATACTATCCAATGTACACTGGCTAATATTAACATATTAAATTTCTAGGTTTAACACGACTGAACCAATAAGCCAAAGTTCTTTACATGTTCTATTTAGAACCATTCAACTTGAAGGCTACGGAGAACACCTTGAAGATTAATTTAAAGAGCACAAGGCAAAGGTCTCTGGAGGGTTTAAGAGTGAGGATGCTGGAACCCTGTGCTATTGGTGTGTACAGCTCCCGTACCTCCTCGGCCATCACTTCATCAGCGTCTGTCTTCTGATTGGTCAGGAGGTCAAACAGGATGAGAGAACCTGCCAGAGGAAAAAGACTCAGTGACCACAGCTGCAACAGGACATCATACCACTCAATTTCCACACACAGCACACGCATAGCTGAATTACATCGTCAATACACCGTTATACCATTACATGGACAATAATCTAATCATTCTACCATCATATGCCGAAAATGTACTGAGCTAGAACAGAGGATTTCTACTTTGGAATCAAAGATGCATGCCCTTCCATCAACGACAGATGAACTACGAGAGGCATCTCATGAAGTGAGTACAGCAACTACTGGAAATGCAGAGAATGTAACCCAGCAGTCTAATATCACTGCTAATAGAGCAGATGAATGCATCGACCTCACAAAGGGAAATGTGAGTACAGAGCCTTGGCACAGGCAAGGTGCCAGACCAAAAAACAAAAAACGTAATACAAGAACTGTAATTACCTCAACACCAGTAAATTCAGATGTTAGCTTCAGGCCTCGTATCAGAAATACAGACAGATCAGCAAACTACTAATGGGCTTGTGGTCCTAAGGGAAGCCCACAGCCCCTAACACTATGGAACAGATTTGAATGCCTCCGGGACGTGAGAGGAATTTCCCAGGGAACAGACCCAAAGCAGGCAGTGATCAAACCACAGCAATAGAAAGATGGGCACAGACAAGAAGCAGCACTCGACCCCTATTCATCCCACAACCCTCGTTCTAGGCGACTTTGCTGTGAGACATATAAATGGGGAAAGGATGATTGTATGTTGTTTCCCAAATGCTTCAGTGTCTGACACAAAAAACAAGCTTGCAGAACTGGTGTCAAAATATGCAACTATCAAGCGCATCATTGTGAATGTTGGAGCAAATGACATCTACAGAGAACAGCTGTATGTCAAAGAAGATTTCAAGGAACTTCTCGGCCCTATATGAGCTTGGAATACAAATTTTCATCAGTGGCCCACTCCCAGCAGAGGGAAGCTTTGTATTTTCCAGACTATTCAGTTTAAACACCTGGCTCGCAAAAAACATGCTTTTCAGTTGGGATGAATTTTGACAATTTTAACCTTTTTGGAATCGCAGGGGAATACTTCAGACCAAATAGCACAGAGCTGAGTTGGACTGGGGCCAAGATCTTAACCGAATACTATCACCTCTCTCTCCTGCACCCAACATTTTTTCTGCCAACCTTGAGCCGAGCCTCTGATAAGCGCTCAGTGGCCATACAGACGGAACAAGCGGATGACATCAACAACTCAGCTAAACCAAAACACTCTGCACAGGCTGAAACAGATATGCCCAACCTCCCCTGCTGTGGGGCCCTCTGATAACCACCCGCTAGCCTCCACTGAAATGCAGACCTTGGAGAAACATAAACAACCAGCTCAACAATGCCAAGCCATGTCCACTGGACAAGATAAGATGGGTGCTGCTAAAATGACTCAAAGTCAATCACTGGCGTCAAACTCCCTGGAATCTCAGCAAACAAATGGATGTGATGAGCATGAGGAGATATCCTCTCAGCAGCTTTGGTAGGTGCCATCAGAAAGGAAGGGTCATGTTGTAACACCAGTACCAATACCCCTCCCCACCTCCGTCGTCTCCTTGTCACCACAAACACACAACAACATGGAATACACTACTGGAATACCTGCTGAAAGCAGAGCATCTGCAACAAACTTCCCAGAACCTCAGCAGGCAGATGGAGACTCTGGATCAATTTTCAACCCCAACCTCCTTGATTTCCCATCACCACCCACACCCAATCACGTCCCCACCCAATCAAACTCCCCAGGCCACACAAATCCCCCTAATCCATCCCCATCCCCACCCCTTCATCCCACCACCCACTCAAACTCCACAGGATCCCCTGAATACCCATCACCATCCCCACCCAAGCACATGATGTTCCCTGCAAGAATGGAGAGACTGCTACCAGTAGCCATGCAGAGTTTTACTAGCCCAAGATCATTAGCACCAAAGAAGCGAAGGGCACCTCCACCCCCTCGCCCTCCCCCTCCCCGTTTAGAAGGATCTCTTAAGCAGCAGCAACCTCTTAGTTCATTTTCTCAGCCGGCATATAGCATGGAATGTGCAGTGGAAAATACAGATGGCAGCAGCAGGGGACAATTATATGATGACTGTATTGCATGATATTCTCAGGGTCCCTGCAATATAAATGGTACTGACAGTAGTTTTGAGAACATGCCGGGACCCAGTAAGCCCATGACATTCTCTATTCCTGTATTGACAAGAAATAGAACACAAATGCATCGAGCTTATAGGGTAAACCAGTCCAATCTCCTACCCGCATTCACATCAACCTCAGATTTCCCCCATGGATCATATTTCCCCAACACTTAAACTAGCAAAACTAGCACTCCTAAATATCAGATCTCTTTCAAAGAAATCATTCTTAATTCATGATCTAATTTGCACACAATAACCTTGATTTTTTACTTTTAACTGAGACATGGTTAGATCAAGCAAACAGTGCTGCTACTCTCATCGAATCAGCTCCCCAAACTTCAATTTCTTGAGTGCTACCAGAGCAAATAAAAGAGGTGGGGGATAGCCACAATTTTCAAGACGCCTTTTCAGTGCAATCAGTCGCCATTCGGTGACTTTACTTCATTTGAATATCTGTGTGCATGCATTAAGTCTTCTCCCTCAGATTTTATTACTGACAATTTACAGGCCTCCAAAACATTCAGCTAAAGTTTTTCTTGAAGAGCTAGGTGAACTGCTATCAGTTGTTTGCATAGAGTATGGCTGTCTTATTATATCAGGGATCTAAACTTGCATGTGGATAATCCTGAAAAACAATTATGCCAAGGAATTCATTGCACTAATCGATACTTTCTCCCAACACAGCATGTACAGGGGCCAACACACTCTTCGGCCATACCCTCGACCTTGTTATCACAAAGGGTCTCGATGTCTACAGCTGTTAAAGACCTGGCCTTATCTGATCATTTTTATGTTCTTTGATGTGTCTATGTCCCCACACACTCAAAACACAGCTATGATGGTAAAAAGGAGAATCATAAATGATCAGACAAGTGCTCTCTTTGAGCAAGCACTTTCACTAAAGTCAAGTCAACTGTCAGACTCTGAAGACTTATTTGATCACTTTAATGCAAAAATGGCAAACATTATGGATGACATTGCTCCATTACAATTCAAGAAAGTTAAGGACAAACAGAAAGCACCATGGAGGCAAAATCCAGCAGTTAAACTTCTAAAAAGAGAGTGTAGGAAGACTGAAAGAAAATGGCGTGAAATACAAACTTCAGATCCACTATGAAATCCATAAAGAGATGCTCCGCACATATAACTCTGAAATATGCAAAGCAAGACAGTCTTTCTTTTTTCTAACATTATCAATAGAAGTTCAAATAACACTCGTGATTCTATTTTCAACTGTTGATAAGTTAACAAATCCCCCCCACAATTAGCCCTGAACTTCTCTCAACTAATAAATGCAATGAGTTTTCATCTTTTTAAAGGTAAAATTGACAAAATCAGACTCAACATATCTGCTCAATTACAAATTCAACAACCTGAACTTCCAGCAACAAACAGAGGGAAACTGAACTTGATGTCAGAGTTCAGCTTGATAGACTACGAAACACTTGAAAAAACGGTACAGAATCTCAGCCCTTCCACATGTGCCTACCAATTTCTTCAAAACTGTTTTTCACCTCATAGCGGCGGATGTCCTTCAAATTGTAAATGTATCATTGCTGTCTGGCACTTTTCCTAAGTCACTGAAAACAGCTGTTGTAAAGCCACTTCTCAAGAAGAATAACCTGGATGCCTCCATGCTAAACAATTACAGGCCCATATCCAATCTACCTTTTATTGGCAAAATTATTGAAAAAGTAGTCTTTAATCAATTAACCACCTTCCTAACATCAAATGGGTATTTTGATTACTTTCAGTCTGGTTTTCGGGCAAATCACAGCACTGAAACAGCTCTCATTAAAGTTTCCAATGACATACCTCAACACAGATTCAGGTAAAACATCAGTCCTAGTGCTACTGGACCTTAGTGCAGCATTTGACACTGTTGATCACAATATTTTACTACACAGACTAGAACACTGGGTTGGATTTACAGGCATAGTTTTCAGCTGGCTAAAATCATATCTACAAGAAAGGAGCTTCTTTGTTGCCATCGGAAACTGTACCTCAACACCAACGTCCTTGACCTGTGGTGTTCCCCAGGGATCGATCTTGGGGCCACTATTATTCAACCTCTATATGCTCCCACTTGGACAAATCATTCAAAATAATTTGATTTCATATCATAGCTATGCAGATGACACACAAATTTACTTAGCTCTATCACCAAACAACTATGGTCCACTTGAAGCTATGTGTCAGTGTATAGAACAAATCAACACCTGGATGTCTCAAAATTTTCTTCAGCTGAACAAAGAAAAAACTGAAGTAATTATATTTGGTAAAATGAGGAAAGACTTAGGGTTGCCACTCGTTGACACAAAAAGGGTTGAAGGCAAAGGATACTGTTAAAAATCTTGGTGTATTAATTGACAGTGATCTAAATTTCAACAGCCACATGAAAGCGATAACCAAATCAGCTTTTTACCACCTCAAAAATATTGTCAAACTCAGAGGGCTGATGTCAAAACATGACTTAGAAAACTCATTCATGCATTTATCTCCAGCAGGGTTGATTACTGCAATGGACTGTTCACAGGCCTTCCTAAAAAAGACTATTAAACAGCTTCAGGTGATACAAAAATGCAGCAGCTAAGATTCTAACAAAAACTAAAAGAACTGACCACATTACTCCAATTCTAAGTCTTTGCACTGGCTTCCAGTAAGTCACAGAATTGACTTTAAAGCACTATTGCTTGTTTATAAATCAGTAAATGGAGCAGGACCTAAATACTTGTCAGACATGCTTCAGCAGTACACACCTGCTCATCCTCTCAGGTCCCAGGTGAAAACCTGCTAGTAAAACCTACAGTTAGAACTAAACATGGTGAAGCAGCTTTTAGCTGCTATGCGGCTCAGCTGTGGAACCAACTTTCGGATGACATTAAAAAGGCCCCAACTGTAGCCAGTTTTAAATCTAGACTTAAGACCAAACTGTCCTCAGACGCTTTCTGCTAACTGTGCCGAGTTACAAATTCTGAATCTGCCTCGATAATTATTCTACTTTGTCTTTATTACTTTTTTACTACTTTTGCCTTTGTTTTTTTGCTTTTTAATTATTATTTTTTTTTTTAAATGATTTTACCTTTGTGTTTTATGTTCTCTTTTTATTATGATCTTTACCTTTTAACTATTCTTTGACTATATTGCCCTTCTATGCTTTTATTTGTTATTATCGTTTGGTTTTGTTTATGTAAAGCACATTGAATGACCTCTGTGTATGAAATGTGCTATATAAATAAACTTGACTTGACACATCTCGTCTGGCCGTCAGCTGTATGTGATGATATATTTTATTTATATATATATATATATATATATATATATATATATATATATGGGGCTGTGTCGTACTGGTGAGGTCATTACATTCGGTGTGATTATGTTGTCGAGGAGATGGTATAATCTATGGCGTGTGATGGTGTATTTTCAGCACCTAGACTGTGGCCAGCCAGGGAGACGGCTCCGGTGAAGTCTGGATGCCGTTGGAGGAAGAGTCGGTGCAGCCGGTTGATCTCCGTGGCGACCGCGTCCACGATGACCTGGCAGTACTTGGGGCTGTTGTAGAAGAGCACGTCTAGGATGGTGTCGTTCCCAAACTTACGCAGCAGACTGATGCTGGGCAGCGTGATCCGCTCCATGTCTCTGTGGAGAGAGTGTGTGTGGGTGGACAGACGGTTAGAACAATGTGTGTGTGTGTGCGCGCATGTGGACAGACCATTAGACCAGTGTGACCTAGTAAACATCTCTAACCTAGTCCCATGTGTGTGTGCACTAGTAGTCCTGGGAAAGGTTAGCTCGCTCACTTGTCCACGCCGGTGTCTTCATGCAGCACGGCGTGCCAGGTGATGGGAAGGAACTCCACGCGGCCCATCTGACACGGACCCTCTGCCGTCTGACGGAAGTGGGAGTTGATCAGACACAGAGACACACTGCGGAAGTCATTCACTACACAGTGAGAGAGAGAGAGAGAAATTAAAAATCCAGAAAGCAGAGGGATAATGTATAGAACACCGGTCATTATCGGGAAAATAAGTTTCGACAGGGCAAACCGGACCCTGACACGCAGTGAAGGGGTCTTACTTTGCCCTGAAGGGACATATTTTCACTTTTGAATGAAGTTCCTTTGCGAGAAGTGATCGGACTACTTGCGGAGTGATATGAAATGCGTGATTTAGAAGCACAAACCCGTTGCTATTGACAGCGGTCATTATATGTTTCAGCGGTCATTACATGGTGCACATGTCACTGTAAAAACGCTGGGAAATCCCATTCAAGTCAATTGAGCGTTCTACTAGCATTGTGAAGAGCTGTATTAAAAAAAATATATAAAATATAATAAAATTGTTTCCCATGACATGATCCACCATACACTCTCTACAGCAGCAGAGCTCAGAGAAGCAGATAGCTGAGTTGAGGTAGGTATGTGTGTGTGTGTGTGCGCGTGTGTGTGTGTCTGTGCGTGTGTCTGTGCGTGTGTCTGTGCGTGTGTGTGCGCGCGTGTGTGTGCGTGTGTTGGGGGGCTTTCAGAGGGGGATCTGAGAGACTCACCACTATGCACTAGAGTCCTGGTGGGGGGTGGCGTGGGGCTTTCAGAGGGGAGGTGTGTGTGAGACTCACCACACTGTATCAGAGTCCGCATACGCAGGTCGCACGCTGGGCCAATCCCGTGCACCATGAACACCAAGTGGTCCACTGTCTCAGGCTCCCCTTGGGAACACACACACACACACACATATATAAACACACACGTATACAAAAACACACACACAGGTATATAATAACAAACACACACACACACACACACACACCACATTTCAGAATAAATACACATAAGGACACACATTTTACAGGTGCAGTAATTGCTCAGACAAGACTCAGTAATATGACTCTATTGACAATAATAAAACAGCAGCAAAACATGTTTTGGATACACACAACACCTTCTCCAAATGTGGAGACAGACACACACACACACACACACACACACACACAAATGTATGTAGTTGATAAGGGTTTGGATGTATTTGGCACAACGTTGGATGTGTTTTGCATGGCTTTAGATGTGTTTTGCATGGGTTTGGATATGGTTGGCACAGGTTTGGCAGGGGTTGGATGCGGTTGCCATAGATGCATCACCTAGGCTACTGTACCTTCGGGCACGTCCAGTTGCATGTTCTCCAGCCCTCTCTCCAACACCCTCGGCGGGGTTGGCTCTGTGGGGGAGGCCGGCTGTTTGTCTTTGTCTGGGGTGGACGGGAGCTGTGTGATAATCTGAGGAGGACATGTTGGGACAACACCAGTCATGAGTGTGTGTCTGTCTCTGCCTCTGTGTCTCTCCCTCTCTCTGCGCATCTGCGGAGTGAGTGCTTGAGCGTGAGTGGAATCTCTTTGAAACAGTCTTTCTAACCTCTAACTTTTGTGCATCTTATTTCCGTGTTTTCCTGTTTTTTGTGTTTAGCGCCAACTCTAGTGTCGCTGTAGATTTTTTTTCGTTTGCGTTTTTTTTGTAGTTTGCTCTCCCGCCGAGTCTGCGGCTCCTGTTTGGAGCGGGACTGCTGCGGGAACAATGGATTTCGATCATTTAACGAGACAGCATGGCGTGAGAATTGTTTGTTCCGCAAGTGTTGAAGAATGTAGTTTGGTGGTGGGTCACGTTGTTGGCCATGGATATGTTATATCGGCCTCTCGCATGAACAAAGCGATTGTGATTTTTCTTGGTAGGCTACAGTTGCAAAAGCAAGGGAGGTAGTTGCGACAGGTGTAGAAATAAACAACACACTGACGCCTGTACTCCCTCCCAGTTGCCCATCTAAGAAAGTGATCATTTCTAATGTTCCACCTTTCATTAAAGATGAACTGATTGAACGGGAGTTACAGCGGTTCGGCCGGCTGGTTTCATCTATAAGGAAGATTTCCCTGGGTTGTAAATCGCCCCTTTTGAAACATGTGGTGTCGTTTAGAAGGCAGGTGTATGGAGACTGAATCGGGCCAGGACCTGACAGCCTGCTCAGATTCGTAACTATGCGAGACTGTTTTACTCTAAGCTGTATGACTGAGTTAGTGTCGAGTGATATCCTGTCCAGCTCTTTCTTTACTGGACTGCCCAAAGTGGCGAAAGATTGTTATGCTGCACTTGACATGACTCTTACGCTCCCGGAGCTTGAAAAGGCCCTTATGGGCATGGCCAGTGGTAAGTCTCCTGGGATTGATGGGTTACCCATTGAGTTCTATAAAGTCTTTTGGCCCTGCATTGGGGAGGATCTCCTGGCAATGCTGCGGGAGAGCCTGGAGGAGGGGTGTTTGCCCCTTAGCTGCCGCAGGGCAGTCATCACCCTTTTGCCCAAGAAAGGTGACCTGTGGGACATTGGGAACTGGCGTCCTGTGTCCTTATTATGTTCAGACATGAAAATTCTGTCCAAGGCTTTAGCTATGAGGCTGAGGGAGGAAATTTTACAGGTGGTCCACAATGATCAATCCTACTGTATACCTGAGCGGTCTATTTTTGACAATGTGAATGTGGTAAGGGACTTGTGGGATGTCTCGCACGATCTGGGTATGGATATGGGGTTGATTTCCTTGGATTAGCAAAAGGCCTTCGACCGTGTTGAGCATGAGTTTTTGTGGGCCGCCTTAGCGTCTTTTGGGTTTAGTCCCGTTTTTATGAATATGGTGAAAGCGCTTTATTGTAATATTGAAAGTGCGCTGAAAGTGAATGGAGGTCTGAGTGCTCCTTTCAGAGTCAAAAGAGGGGTCAGGCAGGGGTGCCCGATGTCTGGCATGTTGTACTCTCTTGCCATTGAACCGCTGCTTCACAAGCTTTATGCTGTTTTGGGGGGTGTTCTTTTGCCTCATTGTAATGATCGTTTCTTTTTGTCTGCTTATGCAGATGATGTGACTGTTTGTTAATGGTAAAGATGATGTAATTATGTTAAATAAAACTCTTGGATTTTCAACATGCATCATCTGCGAAAGTGAACTGGGGAAAGAGTGAAGCCATTTGGTTTGGGGAGTGGGAGGAGAGGTGCTCTGGGTTGCCTGGTGGGCTGGTGTGGAAAAGAGAAGGGTTTAAGTATTTGGGTGTTTTTTTGGGTAATGACATTTTTGTCCAAAAGAACTGGGAAGGGGTCTTGGATAAGGTGGAAGGCCGCCTGGGGAAATGGAAGTGGCTACTTCCCCAACTGTCATATAGGGGGCGGGCACTTATAATAAACAATCTAGTGGCCTCTGCGTTATGGCATAAACTTGCCTGTATGGAACCCCCTGCTGGACTACTGGAAAGCTTGCAGAAGGAAGTGGTGAACTTTTTTTGGGACAAACTGCACTGGGTCCCACAGGCAGTTCTTTTTCTCTCAAAGGATGATGGGGGACAAGGACTCGTCAGCCTGTCTAGCAGGAGGGACACTTATCGATTTCAGTTCGTCCAGCGGCTGCTCACTGCTTCGACTACTGTGGCCTGGAGGCCGCTGGCTCACACTGTGCTGGGCCTGGACACGGCTCTGTTTCAAATGGACAGTGAGCGACTTGGGTTTAATGGACTACCACCTTTCTACAAAAGTCTTTTTAGGGTTTGGGGACTTTTTACCCGTCAGTGGGCTGGAGGGTTATCCTCTGTTCACTAGCTACTTGAGGAGCCGATTGTGTTGGGGTCACGTTTTGATGCATTGTGTGATTTTCCTGGTCTCACAGCCTTGCTTTTTGAGAAGGGAGCCCTGCAACTCCGGCAAATTGTTGACGGGGCAGGTTGCAATTTCCAGAATGTTCAGGCGGTTGCCTCCTTTTTGGGTCTGAGGGGTATGTGAAGTGATTTATTGACAAGCTTAAAGGGGTCCTGAGTTCCCAGGAGAAAAGTCTTTTGGAGGACTGGGACAAGGGTAATGTTCTTTGTGATGATGGGGATGTTTTTCCAACAGTCTTACTTTCACCTGCTTTGCTAGAATGTGGTCATGCTAGTCCGCTGCTAGTTTCTGGGGACCAGGACAGTTTTGTTTTGTGTTCAGCTAGTAGGAAAGTTCTGTACAAGAATCTGGTGAAGGTGATCAAAACCAAAACCACTCTCAGGGGTAGGATGGACAATGTTTGGAGGGATAGGTTGGGCATTGATGATAAAATGAAACCTGTGTGGAGAGTGATTTACAAGTCCCCACTGACCAAAAGAACTGGGGATCTTCAGTGGAGGATCTGGCGTGGTGCTATTGCTGTTAATGCTTTGTTATCTGTGATAAATCCTGCACTGAGTGACATGTGTCCTTTTTGTTCTGACAGGGAGACTTTTCATCACTGTTTTATGGATTGCAATAGGCTTTCCCCTTTATTTTGTGTGTTGAGCCCTTTGTTTTATTCTATGGGAACAAGGTTCACAAAGCAAAGTTTTATACTTGGTTTTTATAATCAGAGACAGAAGTCAAAGTGTGAACTCATCAATTTCATTAATGGCCAGGCGAAGCTGGCTATTCATCTAAGCAGGAAAAACAAGGTGCAGCAGAAAGCTGGAGATGATGTTGTTGCAGTTTTCAAGAATTTAGTCAAGTCGAGAGTTACTGTTGACTTATTTTTTATAGATTAACAAGGGCAATTGATGTTTTCAAGGACAAATGGTGTGCTGGTGCACTGTAACACGTTTTTCTTTTAAACTCAGCTGTCTGTGTCCTGTCGTCTATTGTCCAAATGGAACACATGAAGTTGTTCCAGGGCCATTGAACTGTTCAATGCTTCACTTATAGGGAAGAGGAGAGATAGACTTCTCTGCATAGTCTGTCTGCCTCGTCACCCCCTCCATGTTTGGATACTGTCTGTCCACTAGCCACTTTTACCACTGTCTTTCTGCCTCACTGTTTGCGTGCTATATTAGCACATATGCATAACCCCTCCCTCCATGCCACAGCTGAACTGTGGCCACACTTTTCTTAAAATAGTTAAATATATAGATATATAGACTTTATTTCTGCATTGTTGCACTGTTGGACTTACTCATTTGCATTATCACCATGACCACTATCACCATTGCACTATCATCATGACACTCGTTCACATAGAGCACCTTACCTTACCTTACTATGCACAGACAATCACAGGCTCAGTCCCTGCCTCAGTCATTGCAAGCGCCACTGATTGATTAATCACCACTATGTGGATACTGTTTTTAGAATTGATTTAGATTAAGTGTTAGTTAGTATAATTTGTATTTTAGTATATTCTTTATCTTCTACTGTCCTTATTGCTTAGTTGTGTTTTTATATTATATACTTTAATTACTTTTTCTGCTTTTAAAGAATGTGTATGTGTTGTCTGTATGCTGCTGAGACCTTGAATTTCCCCTGGGGATCAATAAAGTATCTATCTATCTAAGTGACATGTGAGTTCGATCCAAGGGGCTGCCAACATTGGAAGGAAGGCACTTGACACTAGGTTACTCCATGGAGAATCTCCCTGTCAGTACTTCACTGTACGTGGCTGTCATTGGTTGCTCTATGTAAGAGTGTCTGCTAAATAACACATTGATATCTAAAGATGAAATCATACCTTGGGACTCTGCAGAAAGACGGTCTCTCCTGTGGGGAGCATCACCTTCTTCTTCCATTCATTTTGGGCCACAGCTGTTTGGTAGGACTCCTGCATCAGCAGCGACACTTGGATCAATAAATAGCTCTAGCAATCATTAGTTAGTCCACACTACATTTTAGTTTTTGGCAGAAAATCGAAAGCTGCGCTCCCTCAGCAAGCTGAAGTGAAAAACTACAGTGGTCTAATTACGCTCTAATCATTTTGTTTCATGTGAATAATTTATGGTTATAAGATTGCTATACTACTTCTTGTCAAAATGGTGCTGGACCATGATTCTTCTCCTCACAGAATTATGCTGAATGTAGCAGTCCAACTCCAATCCAACCTGATCATAATAAAACATCTCATTTATTAAGCGTTTCTTATGCATTATGGTTTGTATAGTATTTATAGTATGTATTTATTTTCATTAGGCTATAGATTGAATTGACATGGTCGTTTTTTTATTGTTGTTCTCCTTGGTGTAGTCTTACCAACTTTTTAACTTGTTTACTGTAAAATTTAACTATGGTATTGTTGAATTTGTATGTCGCACCTATTGTATTTGTATGTCGCTTTGGACAAAAGCGTCTGCTAAATACCATGACCATAATTTCATTTCCATTTCGTTACTTTCTTCCACAGACCTGAGACGCTGGTGTTCACTTCACTCCCTGCAGTAAAGCTCTGATCAGTCTCAGTCAGCCAGTGACAGCTTGGGCCTACAGATCCTTGGATGGGGCCTCTCACTCACCTCCAGAACCTGGCTGGTGTTCTCACTGTAAGGGCTGTAGGCGCTCTCCTTGTTCCCCTTGTAGAACCATAAGCACCGCCGGACCTCGGAGGGCGGCTCGGTCCAGTACACGGCGTGGCGGCTGCGCTCCTTCAGGCGCACGTCGTAGCGTCTGCCCTCGACTGGCACCACCACGTCCCGCTCGCTCCCCACCTCCTTACTCCACACTGGCACACAAAACCGACCAACCGCAGTCACATCACCACTCACTCACTCACACTCACACACTCACTCACTGTATTCAAAAAAAGTAATGATGGCTGTGGAACGGGGCAACAGTGCTGGCTGATAAGGTTCACACCACAAATGGCACCATCTCAACCAATGCAGTAAAGACAAGAGGTATGGACTTAAAAGATCAGAGGTTTGATGACATTTAGTGATGTGCCATCAGCAGCATTGATGAATTCCACACTGTTATCCTTTCCTTTTTGAGATTTAAGTTGGGGCTGTGAGTCTAACAGGTTTAATGTCAGTTTCAGAAGAGCTACAGTAGGAGCTCAAAGAAAAAGAATATCAGTTCAAAGAGCACTAGGCCATGAGAAACAAGTCCCTGACTGATTCAATGAGCTGAGCTCAGCTCTCACATGCCTTTGGAAGCTTCAGACAGCTGCGCTGCCACTAGGGACCGGTTTACTCACCGTGCGCTTCCTCCAGCTTTTGTGAGTCCTCGTAGCTTAGGGGGAGCCAGGGCTCTTTCTCCCCGGCAGGCTGCCGGTAGAACCAGTGAGGTCGCACCGGCTCACACGAGCTCTTGCAGCTCTTACTGCTCATGGTGCCAGCGCCTTTGTCAATCTCAAGTGATATTTACGCTACAAGGAAAAAAAACATTAATCAAGTAAACAACCGTTTCAATTGTCCCTCACCTGTGCAAAGTGGTAAAAAAGTAATATATTAACCCTATTATAACAACCATGTTAGACAGAAGTTGACATACAGAATCTGGATTAGACCAGCACAACAGACCAGTCAACAACAAACAAAAGTTATTTTTGTCCATCCCCAGTACAAAACACATTTACCCGTCATCAATACCAACACATGGTATGCCTTTTTTAAATCAATAAATAATAATCAATAGGCCTACATCCAAATCAATAAACAATACCAGAAGAGTTGTTCCCTTGACTGAGGCTGAGCAGTCTGATAAGCTGTTGTTGACACAGGAATATAGAAACCTATTTATGTAGTTAATCAGTGTCTTAATTGTTCAAACAGCTAGTGGAACATATCTTTTCCTGAATTCATTTAGAAAAATAGCCTGATGCATCATACAGTCTGCCTCGTAACGCGTCTAAAGAAGTCATTATAGGCAATTATTAATTAGAGGACTTAATAGGCTACAGTCAAAACGCTCGAACACTGAAAGAAATAAAAAACCGTATGGGATAACTTTTGTCATTTATAGCCTCTTTGACTTCTGACTGTAAGACAGATGTATATATATATAACAGAAAAAGTTACGCAGTTTTTTTGGGAACAGAAATGGTAAATTAGGCTACTAACCGTTTGCCGCTTAGCCTATAGATTGATAATCTCACCGCGTATAAAGCATTATGATGAGGTCATGTTACGATTAATAAAACAAAACACTGTCTGTCAAACTGTCGCAAACTCTCTTTTGTCACTGCTCCAAAATAAGGAACAAGCTATTCTGAAGTAGCCTAGTTAGAAATCATCAAGTTACCTCTCGTCAATGTGCATGCAGGTTAGACCCTTCCCAAATCCCCGCCTTCAATAGTTTGACTTAACCTCTCTTCAGGTAACCCCAGAAAGGGGATTTTACGGCTTATCATTATTTCTGACCCGATAGATAAACGAAAAAAGTTGCCCTCTGAAATGGTTTCGCTGAGTAAGTTCGCTCATGGTGACACGAGTCAGCGACTCTTTATGATTGTGTAAGCTGTTGCTATTTAAAGTAAATGAATGGGACATGCAGTTATCCATGGGTTTCATCAGGTCCCTTTCCACAGGTGTGTTAATCAAGCAGAATGCAGTCTGCATTCATAATCTAGGTGCTTGATTTTAAACACCTGTGGAAAGGGACCGGATGAAACCCATGAATACATAAGCCTATACATTGCCAGTTGGTCGGCATCTAACTACTAGATGACATTACAGAAAAGGTTTAAAATAGCCGTGCTCATAAAGGCTGCTAGTTATTTAAGTAGGAGTGATGGTTGCAGTAGGCTATAAATCGCTCATCGTGTGGCATTGTGGTTATTCAAATGTGTAGACCACAATTTTTATATAGATTATGGAAGTATGGGCATCATTTCTTGGTGAAATTGCCTCATGAGTAATGTCATAAAACAGTTTCATATATATAGTGGTTCACTGTGCTCAGTAAAAACAGAGAATGCCACAAAACATTTTGAATACTTGAGTATTTTAATTATTACAGGTGTCTTTACTTAAATCATTCAATTACAGTCTTTACCAATAGTAAACCTTTCAAACATCATGGCAACAGTAAGCTTTCACAGTCAATGAGTCATGTCCAAAAGAACACAGTGTTCCTTTTAGGATGCAGTACGGTAAAGATGAACTATGGGTGATATACGTACACCCGCAGATAGTATGGTCAAAGTTCTTACCTAAACAAACATAGTAAAGTTCTTTAAAAAAAGGTCAACCAGTAAAGTCAACATACATTTGACAAGTTACAAACTCTGTTGGCAAGTGGCCTGAATTGCATGTCTAAAATTCATAAATAAACAGTCATCTAACCATGACTGTGGACACTCTGACACAAACTCCCAATGTGTTTTACACAGGATCTGTTAGCGCAGAATACGGTTTATTTCACCACGTCAAAACCCTCCAAGAAAAGCGTGCAAGGCTTCATTCGACCCTGACTGTGCCAGAGGCAGCTCGCTGAAAACTCCACTGTCTGTCGCGCACACATACTAAAGTTCCTGAATGTTTAACACAATGCTTAACACGAGTGGCTTATGGACACCCAGCGGAGGCCAACCCAGTGCCTGGTGGCAGTACCCCTGTGGGTGAGACTGTATAACAACAGGCAGCATCTATAGAACTAGTCAGGGGAGCGTGAGACTGGGGTAGAGGGGTAGTGGAATAAATAGTTGGCAGAGTCGGGGTAGAGGGGTAGTGGAATGGTGGCAGAGTTAGGGTAGGGGTTGTGGAATGTTGGCAGAGTCAGGGTAGGGTGGTAGTGGAACGGTGTGGTGGTAGGGGTGGCAGAGTTGTGGCCACCTTCAGGTGGGTCGGAAGGCCCTGATGATGTGGCCACAGAGCGCTCTGCCACACCCTGGGAATGTGCTACTGAGACACTACACACTCCCAAGTCTGCTCCAGGGGCATCCACAGAAGAGGTGGGTCTGTTCTCCCGCTCTCTAAATTCAAATTCAAATAAGCTCTCCCTCTCTCTCTCTCTCTCAATTCAAATTCAAATAAGCTTTATTGACATGACAAGAGTGCTTGTGTTGTCAAAGCATGTACACAAATTCAATACACTCTCTCATTCATTCTCTCTCTCTCTCTCATGCTGTCTTTCTCTGAGCCAAGTGGACACAGCTGACAGCTGGCAGCATCTCCAGCTTCTCAACAGCTCGTCGTATGCCTCTGCTAACCCTCAGAAGCGTTAGATAAAAACCATCACTGACGGTCAGGCATACGTTTAAGCTGACCCGTACGAACAGGACGGCGAGCTGAAACATATTGCTCAAGGCATAAGAGAGGATCCAACGCCTGGTTCCTCTGAACTGCGAGCACACATTAGCACTTGCTGTCATTCACATCATCCATTCAGCCCTGAGGAAACAGAGATGGGTGAAAGTGGGGACAGTCTACTGTGTCCTCTGAGCTGTGGAAAACCCCAGGAGTCTGACTAAGAGAGCCGGTCCCTTCTGGAATGGACGTGAGGATGGGGGGAGTGGGTGAGATAAACAGAGAGAGAGATGGAGACATAGGAGAGAGAGAGAGAGAGAGAGAGAGAGAGAGAGAGAGAGAGAGAGAGAGAGAGAGAGAGAGAGAGAGAGATGGAGGAAAGGAAAGAACATGTGAAAGAGAGAATGAGTGTGAGAGATGGAGGTAGATGAAGGGACAGAGGGGGAGAGGGAGAGAGGGGGAGAGGGAGAGAGAGGGAGAGGTGAAGAGAGGGAGAGGTTCTCCTAGAGTGGCAGGAGGTATCCAGATCGGTTCTGCTTGCTCTCCTGTGCTCCCCCGCAGGCTCCGGAAGCTTCTCTGAGGCGGAGCGGTCGGTGGCAGTCCATGTCGCTGAGCGGCGGGTAGTGCTGCCGATAGCACAGGTACGAGAAGATCATGCCCAGCAGAGACCCCACCAGCACGTCTGAGGGTCAAGGGTCACAACACACGTTACTCATGCAGTTCTGCTTATGTTGCCTTGGTGATGACATTCCAAGAAACATCAGGTAAAGGTCTATTAGAAGAGTTTGGTTCCAAATCGCTACAGTATAACCACAATTTTAATGAATTTTCATAAATTTCTTTTTTTCATTTTGTTTTCAAAGTCATCTGCAATTTGATTTATACTACCTGAAATTTCTGTATTTTTTGTATATTTGGTAGAGACTGGTGTAGTGTGGTGAAAAATATTTGTGGATGTCTATTGGTACTTTGGGATGCACCTCTCTGCAGTGGGTGTGCCTTCCAATTAGAACTTGATTGATGTACCATGTGACCCTTTCTACCTAATAAGTATGACGTGTGTCTATCTTGATTCAAGTCTGATGAAGAGCGTGTAGCTCGAAAACGTTCACTTGGTGAAATTAAAGAAAAAGCAAAACGGGAGCAAGTGTGCGGACATTCAATTTTGTTTTTTTATTACCTGAAATACACAATTAAATAGCCTGACTTTTTCATTGTTTTTTAAAAATGGAGATATAGCATTTTGGAACCAAACTCTTCATTTAATGGGACGTAAAGACAGAGGGGTCTACAATATGCAGCTACCATTAGGGGCACCTAGATAAAGTGCTACAAGTGTAACATGGTGTTTTTATTGTTGCATTAACATAGGACATGAACCGCACTAGTATGCCCTGTAGTTAGAATACACCTTCCGGTTACACTTTACTTGACAGTATCGACATAAGAGTGATATGACACCGTCATAAACAAGTCATAAAAGTTTATGACATAACGCTTCTGTCATTAAGTGTCATTTGGTTTTTGTCATAACAAGTTAGGATTAGGATTAGGGTTAGGGTTCATGTGTCATGACAGTGTCATGTCACTCTTATGTCGATACTGTCAAGTAAAGTGTTACCCAACTTTCTGTTGCTATTCTATTTGTAACAGAGGTCAGTGGACATACCTCACATATTGAGCTCTAAATGCCTGAGTTTGTACCTACTCTCTGATAAAGCAAAGACACCTGTTCTCTGTGAAATCACAGCACTGGACTCCTGTGGTTGGAGGTCCCCACAGGAGCAGAGCACGACACCCACTGAGGCATCTGATAACAGCAGGTGATAACAGCAAGCTAATCTATACCAGCCACGCTAAGGGACGTCACACACACACACACACAACGCTGATGCAACGCTCAAGGAGGCAGCTAACATGAGCTACGTGGAGTTCCTGGAAGGCCGAGTGATATTACAGTTAGCGCCCACCTTTGTTCTCTCTCTCTCTCGAAATTGAGGACCAATCACATCGCTTAGTGGACACAGAGACAGTGTCCATTGAGGGTGCGTCAGTCAAAGATGTGTTAAAGCAGGGCGCACATCACACAGTGTAGGTGCTGGACCCAAGGCAGCGCAATAGGGGCAGCCGTAGCCTACTGGTTAGCGCTTCGGACTTGTAACCGGAGGGTTGCCGGTTCGAACCCTAACCAGTAGGCACAGCAGTCGGGATTAGTGTGTGCTTCACCTCACTGTGTGTTCACTGTGTGCTGAGTGCGTTTCACTTATTCACAGATTGGGACAAAATGCAGAGACCAAATTTCCCTCACGGGATCAAAAGATTATATATACTTATACTTATACTTTATACAATCTGAAAAAAAAGTATCTAGAAGTCCGACTCCGCACACTGTAGCTCCCTTTTCATGCAATTTTAATAAGATTCCCAACACAGTGACATTTCCAGTTTTATGCTCTTCTTCAGCCGAGATCAGAAACATCCCTGTTTTGGGAATCTCATTAAAATTGCATTGAAAGGCTTCTAGATACGAATTCACATTGCACTGAGGGTGCATCCCCATGTCTGCCTGAGTGATGAATGGCCTTCATACCATTTAACTACTTAATTTGGTCCCAATATGCACCATTGTGCAGTGTGAGTTTTGTGCCAGAGTTCATTATCTGTATTTGGTTTTGGTTTTGGTTTGTATGCTCTGCTTTGTATATGACACACAATTATACACCTACAATAAACACAGCAAGAAGATAACTATGCAAATATGCATGTCCAGGTGCCTGTGCCTCCCTGTCTCTCTGGACTTTTATATGTCTTCCTACCGGTCTGTCTGTCTACCTGTCTGTCTACCTGTCTGTCTCTCCATCCATACTCATAGTCATCCGCCCTCTTCATCAATCACACAAAGTCAGGAAACACACACACACACAGGGAACACACACACACACACACACACACACACACACACACACACACACACACTTACCCTGCCAGTGGGGTTTGTAGTCAGGAAACACACACACACACACACACACACACAGACTTACCCTGCCAGTGGTGTTTGTAGTCGCAGGTCCTGGACACGGCGATGAGGATGGCACAGAGGAGCGGCATGAGGAAGATGCAGAGCCTCCAAGAGCGCCCCCTGCCTACGGGGCTGAAACAGTGCAGCTTTCCCCCCAGGTACAACGCCGTAAAGCCCAGCCCTGCAAAGGCAACTGCAACGACACAGACACACACCAAAATTAGAGTTGGATGGCGGACGAGTTTTGACACAGGTCTACAGCACGGAACACCAACTGCCAACCACCATAGGTACAAGATCCACATATATTAATTAAAAACACATATTAGTGATATTACATTAAAAACATATACTCTACACCCACAGTTTAAAATGCAAATGGAACAATATCACTCTGAAGGTAAACGTGAAAAGAGTGTTTCCTAGTGTCCCTTTTGTTTATTTAAGGCATTTATTTATATTCTTTAAGAGAATACTTAATACTTAAGGCTTAATACAGACAGAAAATATGCCTAGAGTGTACTGCATTGGCCACAACAGTGTCGTTTGACAATGGCTTCAGACGGAAACCACAACAAAATCTACGCACTGTGCCTTTAACAGCACTATATTTATCCCCTAACTGTGTGATCCAACCAGATGCTGTGTAAGTCTGGAAATAGGAACTGCTACCTCTGTGTACAACATCACAGGCAGCCACAACAAACAGAGCCCTATGATGACTGAAAAACAACACACACCTCCTCCACGACAAACAATAATAACAACAACAAGCTGCATTCATATGGCGCTTTATCAAGACACCCAAAGCACTCTACAGTGACAAACAGGAGCGCATCTGAAAAAGACCATCTGAGGGAGAAGAAATCTATTTCTCCCACTCGTGTCTGGTCTGAGTCTGAGCTCTGACAGGGCTTCTGAAGTCTGCCTAGCGTCAGAGAGATTCATAACCCAGTTGGACTGGGCGAGCTGACCTGCCAGAGCCAGGCTAATGAGACGTCTGTGCTGGTGAGAAGGCAATTACGGCAGAACAAACAGCTCATTTAGCGCTCGCTTGCATACGCCAACGCCATGACAGCAAACCCTGGCAAAGCTGAAGCATGTTTACACAGCCTCCGAGAGGAAAATCTGTCCATTGCTTCCATATGCCGCACGCAGTCAGACACACACACGTTTATTACAGCAGCACAACACCATGACAGTGCCCCTCCAGCTTTACTCTATAACACTTTTTTTCCGGCATGTTGTACATGTTTTATGCCCTTTTACCATTTTGGCTAATTCTTTAACATTTACATTTCATGTTTATTAAATATGCAAAGTATCAATGACAATAAAATAAATAGAAAATAAATGAATCGTACAATATACCGACCAAATATTTCAGAGTAGCCGCGTAGCGTTCAAGAATCTTTGACTTTTTTTTAGTGGGAGATTAATAAATGGGCATTGAATAAGCAAAGTTAGGCTAACCACAACCACTCAAGCAAGCAGTAAAGCTAATTACCAGATATACAACAATTCTACATGGACATATATTTGCATTAATGTATTTTTACAAGTACATTTTAAACTGCTACTACAAAATTCCCTGATATTCCATGACCCCCCACAAATGATACAATTCCATGACTTTCCATGTCTGGAATAAATTTCCATGATATACCAGAAATTCCATGACCCGTGGGAACCCTGGTACTTCCTGGTTGGTATTTGCTAAAAAAAAAAAAAAAAAAAAACATACAGCACTGCCAGGGTCAGCTACAGAGTGGCACAGACCTATACGTGTTCTCCTGGACCACTTTAGCACATGTTTTAGGTTTTTGAGCGATCCTCAGCTGTGAGGAACATGTCTGTGTGTGTGTGTGTGTGTGTGTGTGTGTGTGTGTGTGTGTGTGTGTGTGTGGGTGTGTGTGGGTCCTCTTACAGGAGGAGTGTCCACTGGGGAAGCTCTTCCTGCCCTCCATGACCACATCCGGGTCACCGCTACACCTCAGCTCGGCGTTGAACTTCCCGTCCGGGAAACAGCGGTAAAAGAAGTCTGGCCGCGGCCTGCAGGGTGTAAAAAACAAACAAACAAGCAAACAAACCTTCACTCACAACAAGCAAAGAAAACAAACTCACTGCAGTCTGAGCAACCCACCCAGCCACAGGATGTGGTGGGCTTCTACAGTAGGGCTGGTACCAGAGGAACTGCTGTCCCAGAAGACAGCCTCACCCCGTCCGGATGTGCTTGATGGTTTCGTCTTGCTCACACACACTAAATATTTAATCACACACAGGCAACAAAAAAGACTCGGGGAAGTACTGCACTTCGGGGAAGCCTTATCTATCTCTCTCTCCCCCCCTCCATCTCTAAAGGGTAATGGGGAGAAATGTGAGGTTTTTGAAGACTTTCTTTGATTTACTGTATTGTGCCGGGGTAAGCCTTGCCTTGTTCACTGATAATCTAACGTCTGAGTAATCATGAAAAGGCAGACACTAGTGCAGCGAAGGAGTGTTAACAACCCCCCTTCCTCCCTCTCTCTCTCTCTCTCTCTCTCTCTCTCTCCCTCTCGCAGTAATTTAACTTTCAGAAAGCAGTAGTTTTAAATTATGCATAGTTGGAGACTGCCCTCCATATTCCGGAAGGAATATACTATCAAATACTCTCCTAATCAGAAGACATATGACAAATACTCTCCTAATCAGAACATTTGACAAATACTCTCTTAAGCCTGCGCCAGGGCCTCTTCCAGATGCTTTGGTCTCCAAACAAAATGGTAAGGATAAGTTCAGAGTTCATCTGTAGAATTAGCCTGTAGTCTGGGCATACACATATTCACGATCACAGACAAACACACACATCTTCTTTCTTTCTCCACTATCCAACCCCTGTGAAAATGTAGGACCAAAGCAGTCAACAGTTCAACGGCAGATACCTGGGTCAGTTTCTCAGACACACACACACACACACAAACCTCCAATCTCACACACACATACACACACCTCCAATCACACACACACACACACACACACACACACGCACCCCTTCAATCCCCCATCCCTGGTCCTGTCTCCATACTCACCGGCCGACAGTGAGCTTGACCGCATTGGTGAAGACCCCGTTGAGCACCAGAGTTAGAGTCACAGCTAGGGAGAAAGCACACACACACACACACACACACACGTCACATGACGACCGGCATTACGGGAAACATGCAGAGCAAAGCGGCATTGGGGTCGAGAAGCACTACGGAAAATTTCCCCTCGTCCTCCCATCCCACCGTCGCCCAGCAACCCTCGCTGAGGCTCCCAGGGGACGGTCTGGTTTACATTCCATGCCCAGATCCCAATCTAGAGACCAAGTCTATCCAGTCATTACACACTAACTGACTGCAATCAGATGGTCAGAAGGCAGGGAGGTAGTGGGGAAGACTGGACAACATGCACTTGAGTTTAATTAATATGCCTCAGTGCTTATGAGAGCAGCAGGGACTGATCCCAATCAGAGAGGCACACTTTTGCCTTCTTACCCACAATGCACCATCCGATCCTACCCAGGGCCGCGTTTTGCAAAACCATAGTTGCTAACTAAGTTAGCAACTTTGTTGGTTGCAATGCAATTTCCCATCGCCAACCAAATACGTTGCTAACAGGTTAGCAACTATGGTTTTGGGAAACGCACCCCTGAGAAAGTGTGTGTGCTACCCTTCTTACCAGGCTTGGAATTTCACCATTCTGGGGGCAAGGCCACTTGGCCTTCAGTTGGGCATATTTGGTGGGGGGCACAAAGGCCACATGTCAGGGCACCAAGGCCAAAGTTAACTATACAGTAGTAGGCTATAAAAATGACCAAAGTTGTATTTAGCCTATTCACTGCAGTAGACCTGCATCACTGTATGAAACATTATAAAAACATGAAACATGACATATTACATATAACTGTAAATCATCTGATCATCTAATGAAAACAGATATCTAGGCTATATATAAAATTTATTTTATATTTGGCCTGCTATGAAATCATGTATTGAACAATTTAAATGTAGCACAGCTCAGCTTTAAGAAAGTCAAATAGCCTAGATGCATGCTTAGCATTTTGTGATCATTAAGGCTACTTTCACAAACTCTTAGTCAGCTGTCCTCTGATTTACAATATCGAGGGGATATTTGTAACATTTATTTTGTATTTGGCCCATTATGAAATCATGTGGAACAATTTAAACACATTGTAAAACTTAAAGCCCAAATTTGGAGACATCCATGCATGTCGAAATTTACTGCAAATTCAAAACTGGATTACTTTGGAACGGCTAACTGTACAGGGGACTGCTTTACACCTTTGTGTTCGGTAAGGTCTGCTGTTTATTCTGATGTGGTTTGTCATGTGTTAAAAGAAGGGTTCGTGAAGTATTCCACCGAGATGAATGGGTAGGGAGATCATGGACGCAAAACCTTCAGTAGAATGTATGATTAAATTGAATTATATTATTTACTTTTGCCGTGAAATTCCTACCCTGCTTCTTACCCACAATGCACCATCCTACCCTAATGTATGCACCATCTTACCCAGTGAAAGTGTGTGTGTGTGTGTGTGTGTGTGTGTGTGTGTGTGATCCACCTTACCCAATGATGTGTGTGTGTGTCACACCTTACCGAGAGAAAGTGTGTGTGTCTCTGCACCATCTTACCTAATGAAGGTATGTGTGTGTATGTGTGTGTGTGTATGTGTGCATGTTCCACTGTACCCAGTGAAGTGTGTGTGTGAGTGCGGACGCTGCCAGGCAAGGCGCCATCCTGCACATCGGAAGAACTTTGGGGTTCAGTGTCTTGCTCAAGGATACCTTGACAGGGTCAGGAAAGGTCAGGAGGAGTCAGGCTCAAATCGGTAGCTTTCTCGCGTTCATGCGCGCGTGCGTGTGCGTGTGTGTGTGTGTGCTCCATCTTACCCAGAGAGGCCTCCTTCACGTCCCCTCGGTCAGCTCTCCTCAGGAAGGCAAACAGAAAGATGGCCACCAGTGGTGTGAGGAGGGCGATACTCTAGAAAACACACACACACAAACACACACAGAACAGATTAATAAGAAAATTAAAAATACCAGTCGCAGGATAGAACAGAATCAACTACAATGGAGCAGAAATGAATAGCACCTCAGGTTGATAAACATCCACCAGACAAACACAAACACACACACAGAGAGAAAGAGAGAATAGCACCTCAGGTTAATAGACATCCACCAGACAAAAATCCAGAAATCCAGTTTCACTACAATATGCAGCATGACTCTTTTATGTGAAAGGCTTCACATAAAAGAGTCTGAGAGAGATAATGAATAGGAGACTTAAGTCTCAACATTTGGATTCAGTGCCATGGTTTCACTGCTATCCGTCTTCCTGATGCAATAGGACACATTCAAATGTAAGTTAGATTCTTAGACGAGGGAGCCTACGTTCAAGCAGTTTGGTACCAAGAAAAAAAATCACACATGCACACTTTTATAAAAAACGCTAGACATGTGATTTTTTTTTTAATGTCACTTTGGATAGAAGTGAGTGCGAAAAAATCGCAAACTTAATCCATCTCGACAACAAATATCCATAGCAACACTGACAAAGATGCATTCTCACTCAGTTTGACTTTTAAGCATCTTCTAAACCCTGTCTTGCTGCATCCTCTGGCTGTGTGTTTGCTGTCTGGACTGCTGCTGCATTTTCCAAGGGCAACATGGGAGAGCAGAGGTCAGGCCCAAATAAAGGCTCGAGTTTCTCCTGCTCCCCCTGAGCACCGATGCATAAAATAATAGCGCACGCCTGCTGCTGCTGGCACACACAGCTCTGGTCGTTTACTTATGCATCTAGCTGACGCTTTCAACCAAAGTGACTGACAGACACTAATAGCAGAGGCCAACTTCATCAAGGAATCACTCCCATTACATTTAGTAGTACTGCATGCTAGCAAGTTCCTTAGCTACTACACTACCAAATGGGGGTATATAAAGCTATTGCCTTACTACCTAGAGGTGGAATGAAGCAATTCATTTCGCCAACACTTTTACCCAAAGCAACTCAAAGCACAGGCCAGGTTGGGCCTAGGCTTAGTTTTAATCTGAGTGCACGCTCTGTAGGAATCAAAGCCATGCATGTGTGTGTGTGTGTGTGTGTGTGTGTTGAGAGAGAGCGAGGGGGAGAGGGAGGGAGAGAGAGAGAGAGCATGTGTGAGAGAGGGAGAGAGCGTAAGCATCAGTGTAAAGAAAGACTGGAGAGGTGAAGTTGTTTAGTGCTGCGTAGTTTACTCACAAACATGAGGTTGGTGGGCACATGATCATTTTCCACGTGGTGGAACTTGTAGAGCCACAGTTCTTCGGGCTGGATCTCTCGAGTAAAAGGAGGCAAAGCCTCAGTAACTCTGACGAGAGAACACACACAGTCTGTGTGAGGGAGGAGAGGACAGGAGAAGAGGAGAGGATAGGACAGAAGAGGAGAGGAGGGGAGGAGAAGAGGAGAGGAGAGGAGAGAGGGGGAGAGCGTAGAGAGGAGGGGAGGAGAAGAGAGGAGGGGAGGAGAGGAGAGGAGACCCACAACCATGAAGCTCTACACCTGACACAACCACAGGGATGGAGCCATTCAAGGCCATGCTTTGTGGTTCTGATGCTTTGTGTGTTTTTAAAGTGAATGCATGGAGGGGCTACCATGCAGGAGTCAATAGGCCCTGATAGTATTTTTTACTTTCTTTTGCTTTAGTTTGACATTTCAGGCCTGTTAGACAAGTTAGACAAGAGAAGGCGGGTACTTTGACACAGACTAGGAGTGTCAAAATGAATGCGACTATTTCCTTATGTGCTGTAGTTTTAAGTGATGTATCTACTAGCATTAAGAAATCGATGATAATGTATTTATTTTGCATTTATTTAAACCTCATATTAAGTATAAAATGGAGAGCGTTTGTGGTGTGATACTCACAGAAACACGGCTAAAAGAAGAAGTCGAACCAGCACTTCACCGATGAAGCCATTGTCTAAACTCTTCTTCATCTTCAGGTCAAAGTCGTCATCAAATCCCTTATCGTCTCACCTGTACCAGAAATCAGAGAGGAGACGACCAAGCAGAGGTGTCAGAAAAACCTCATAGGTTATCATTTGCAGTTTACACTGATAGCAGGCGACAGTTGCATACAGAGCAGAGATATCGTTAGTGGGTTGATGGGTCAGTTCGCGAAAGGATTCCTTCAAGGCAATCTGATGTGAACAGTATGTTAACATCGTTAAGGTGCTACACAAAAATGCAATATGCTCTAACGTTAATGTAACAACACTAGAAGCAGAGTTCGCGTTATTTCAAGGGAAACGCGGGCAGGGCAGACCCAATGTAAATATGACACGTTTCAATACTTCAAACCCCAACGCAGGCAAAGCTTGACAAAGAGCATAGCAAGCGCCCCCAAAACGATCATTTATGGCATCGGCGGAGAGCGCAAACGTATCCGGGAAGACCACCCGCTGCGTCTGCCACATCTGTACAGAACCTAGCAAGCGAAACATTTCCGTGAATAGGTTAGCAACACTCTTTCTCCCCGTTGTACAGTGAGGTTTGTTTCATACGGACCTTCCGACGCACCCCTTGCCTCCTTTAACCGACGGATGATATCGTCGATTGTCAAAAGCAGGCGTTAGAGGTGAAGATCGTAGTTCCTCGTAGTAATGATCATGTCATATGGCACAGTATCGCGACCTACCGCATTAGAAATCACCGATGGAGAGGTTTCTCTCTGACGGTAACGTTAATGAAACACTACCACGTCATATTTTGAGGGCGGCATCTATGGGTCACTAGCAGTATTGCACCGAAACTCCACGGGACTGTCTAGTTTAACCATCACATTGTAGGCTATGCAATATGCATCCATTTGCGTAAAGTGGGTGGATGCTTTTGGGCGATCGAAAGTTGCAGATAATTACAATATGAATGACATGGTGACAAATTAGGCAAGAAACTTGCCTTGACATTAATTGCATGTGTCAGACTAAATGAACTGTGCTTCAAACACGAACATTCAGAACAGTTTTATTGAAGTCAAACCAGGCATGTCTGATACCGAGTAAATCTGTGGAATGTTACTTAAAGTACTCTCAGAATATTCTATGGATTCTGAAGAAAAAACATCTCAGAAATAACGTTAGTCAAATAAAAATTTTACAGATAAAAGGAATGTACAAAATGTTCCTATACCGTCACAAACATTCAGAAGCAATATGTTACAGGCATTCTGTTGACACTACAATAGAATGACAGTTGGATTTGTTGCCATCTAATATATACAATTGGACAAGCATCATTCTCTTACACAATGCAAGTACATGGGCTAAGTACTATAGCCAAAAAAACTCTATTCATGAGTATATCATTTTATAAAACTGGGAGAGGACATTCATACTACCCAAGCCATATCGTGTATGATACTTTTTTATTCAGATGGAGCGTATACTTCAATCCAATGTTTGTGGTGACATTTACACCGACACAAAACATACAATACACAAAACAGAAACTAGTTTTGTCCAGTTGCAAGATTTAGTAAACAGTCTTTCTCAAAGGAATGTGAAATGAACACATGAAAACAAATAATATTTCAGTGGAGCTGGTGAGACAATTTCACCTTTTTTCGACTCCTAATAGCAACTCTAATACTGGTCACCAGTATGGAATTGCAAAAGATGCTTTTGACTAACCGGTCACTTTCTCTCGCTCTCTCTCTCTTTCTCTCACATACACACACATCAAAAAGATGTATGTATGGTGCACACATAAGCAAGACATTAATAAACAGAAAAATGTAGGACATCGATCTTTACTCTCAATACTGTGTGGGTGTCTAAATTAAGACTAGAGTGAATGAATGACGTACTGTATGTGAAAGGAACTCATGGCAATACTGATGTCAGCAAACAGATTTTGGCTAGATTTCTCCTATTGTTGATACTACTGCTAGGTCAAGCTTAATACTCCAAACCCCTCGAGGTCATTGTCACTGGATCTGTTTGGCAGCTGAAAACCTCATCAGTTTGGTATATGCTATGGTGTCAATGAAAGATACTTTTACTTAAAAGGCATTGCTATGGCAGTCTGAGGAACCCTTTGAGAACCGTGGAACCGTTAACAGTTTCATACAGGGGTCTCGCACAGAACAGCCTCACTTTAAAGAAGAAAATAAAACTCTTTTCCTTTACCACTAGAAGATTTTTTCTTTAAAACATAACTATACTAAAAAGTCTGAATGTTAATTTGATTCCCCCAGAATCAAATTATTCATGGAGGGAAATGTCAATGGTATTTACTGAAAGTGCCTATTGATTTCTATGGAAAACTCTTAGAGCATACTCTTAAATTGTACAGTTAGACTCTGTAGCATTACAATTAAAGCACATTTAAAAAAAAAAAATACTGAAAGGCCAGAAATGTGAACAAAGTGAAAGTGCTGATTGGTGCACTTCTTGTGAGACTAAAATAAAAGAACACAAACAAACAAATAAACAAACAAACAAACCCAAAAAAGCGTACAAGGCTGGTAGCAGTACAATGTCACGTGTCCCACGCATCTCACCATAGCAACAGGGCACCGTCCCCTCATAGCTGACGTTAATGCGATTCCCTTTGTCAAAAACATGCCACGCCAATGCCACGGCCTACAACCATGCATTTCGAACCAAGTGGTGTCCAAACTCTGCCGCTGACCAGAAGCAAGATAAAGAATATGAACACAAACACATTTCAAGTAACCCCGGCCAGCATCGCTTTCCTCTCGATAACGCAATGGAACAGCCTGGTGGAGTGAATATGTTATAATTCTCTTAGAACACTGGAACACGGTCAGGTAAAAATGACTACTCTGGGCCTTGTCCATGGTGCAGCAGTACCCTAAAAAAAAAAAAAAAAACAAGGTCACAGGTCAACGCCATAGTAACACAACTTCTATCCCATTCCTGGTCTTAAAACAGTGCTCACAATGGGCACAGCTTACTGGTAAACAAATGAGTTTTTGGACCAGCACAACACGGTACTTCACATCACAGCAGCTAGCAGCTAAGTCCAACACATAGGCAAGGCAATTTTCCATTTTTTTTTTTTGGCTGTTTTTGAAAACCACTGCCATGGCCTATGAACACTACTGAGATTGGCTCTTGTGGACACGAAGGAAGAGGAGGAGTCACAGAAAGATGCTACACTATGCTGCTCTGCAAGTCCCACCCTAGTGACCCTCCCCAAGCCTGTCCACTGATGGGCCTGGCCAGGCTTTCCTGGTGGTCAATAGTACGATTAAGACAACGGCGTGGCTTCACAGAGGAGCGCACTTGAATACTGTGTGGAGCACGGTGGGAAGAATATCTGGAGAAGATCCCGGGCGGGCACATAAGAATATATAGGTAGGTATAAAAAAAAAAAAAAAAAAAAAAAAAAAAACACACAACACCTTTATCGTACAGCTTCTTTGTATGTAACCGAAATGGTCGTCAAGTTCTAAATAAAATAAAATACAGATGATTCAGGTAATATTTACATAATAAAACTCACTGGTGAACCACACCTGACGTACAAATCATAAAGTATGAACTACAGTTTAAAAAATAAAATAAATAAAAACAAAATCAGAGGCATCACAGCTATTACAATTGGAGATAGTGCTGTTCTTCTGAGCAAGGTGAATCCTGGTGGTAGACCTTTCTATTGGCACCTGTGCAATATCATAAGGAGAGTTTAAACAATGCGTGAAAGAAGTGATTTTCAGTAAGGCTTCTTCTAGGATTCGGATGGCAGTGTCAAAAACATCTACAGAGGGCAAATGTGGGTGTTTTTTTTTTTACTTTAGACAACAAAAACAAGATATGTAATCAAATGGGCTCCATAGCAAGCCCAAATAGGTCACTTGAAAATGATATTAATTACAGAAATAGTAATAATTAAAAAAATTTAAAAACAACTATAAATGACGCAAATGCTACTTCACATTCGCATCCTAGAGCCGGAACTGTCCCAAAAAGAGAACCAAAGGCAGGTTCTTCTTTGGGTCCTCTTCACCAGCTTTTACCGGTTCTAAAGGTTCCACTGTAGACCTCCTCGTTCCTCTCCACGTGATCGATTCACGTCTTCAAGTGATACACATTGGTAGCGAAGCAGAAAGTCATGTGCCAAATGCAGAGCCAAGTGCCTATTTAGGCAGTCAAAACGAGAAAAGCAAATACCCAACGAACAAATGTTAAGATCACATACAATGAGAATACGCAACAACAGTGATATCAAATGGACTAGTATACTGTAGTAACAATACATTGTGTGTTAATGTAAACATAGACATATAAATATATTAATATATAGATATATATGTATTTGAAAAATCACAAAGTGGGATGAGGAGACATTATTAAACAAAGTCTTTGTCATGGTTTGATCTGGCGTACGATATGTTCCCACCGTGGGTAAATGTTTTGAAATGTGGCATGATCTGTGGGGTTCTGAATCGAGAGTGTTCTCGGCCCCAGTCTACCTATTTGAGCCCGGTATTTACATGAGGTACAGAAAATAAAGTTCTTGGGTCGTTGGTACCATATGGAGAATCATTAGCCAGGTCCACAGACCGAGAGCCAACCGTTCGACAACGAGGCTTGAAGCGAGGCTGGAGATCCGCTGGAGGAAACGAAAACCATCGGCCGTACAGGCAGAATGAAGGAGATAACAGTCTAGGACTTCCCACTGCCTACAGAAAAGGAACACTTAAAAAAAGAACAGCGGTCACATGCAATGCTGAGGGAAAAGTGTGTGTGTGTGTCTGAGAGAAGAGGGTGTGTCCATGTGATGTATAAAAAGGGAAAACGAAAACAGACGAGTCTCCAGCCTTCTCTGCTTACGCTGGCAAAGTAAGCTTATGTTTCGCAGCCTCAGCTGTGGCCTCAGCGTCTGATCTCTCTCTCTTCTCTTTCTTCTCTCTCTCGCCCTCAAACTCTTCTTCCATTGGTCCGGCTCACTCGGCCGGTTCCTCAGGTGACTCTGGCTGTTCTTCCTCCTCTTCCTCCTCCTCTTCCTCTTCTTCCTCCTCCTCCTCCTCGTCCTCCTCTTCCTCCTCCATCTTGACCTTGGCGTGCCCTTCGTCCAGGGGCCGCTGAGGGTTGTGCTTGGGGCAGCAGGGGCGGCCCTGCAGGGCTGAGGGCACCAGGCCGCCCCGCTCGTGATCGCGGCAGAACGACGTGGGGCAGAAGTCACAGAAGACGCTCGAGACGCGCTGGCACACGTCACACTGGTGCCACGGACACTCCCATCGCCCTGGTAACACAGGTAAACACACAGACGTAAACAACCAGCTTCTGGATGCAGTAACAGCATGAAAAGTACAGCATGCTTTCAAATATTTTTTTTAACAATTAATAAAAATAAAATAAAAATGGGAGACGTGTGAACAGTAAGATTAGTTAAATTAAGTGCTTGCGGTTATTGATTTTTAATCAAAGTATCTCTTTAAAATTGGATTTCCAAAATGTCGTCATGCAAAATGTAATGTAGCAAAACTCTGTGACTTCCTAATACAACACAGAGTGCCATTCATCTGCGGAAGCTACCAGACAGGTTTCGCCAGCACATCTCACATCAGACAAGTGCAGTTTGACACAAAAATGCTGCTGTTCCTGCTCCCTCCTGTAGAGGTCAGCCAAGGTCTTCACAGGCCAGTGCTCTTGAGGTCAGTGTCAAATTGGCTGAACGTCAGCAAGGTAAGCATTAAAGGAACGCGCTAACTTTCCGGGGAGGGGGGGTGCAGAGCTGGAGCTATATGAATGAGGTCTGAGATTTCCTGCAGAAATAATTTCCCTTTCTAATGCTTTAACCATTTTGAGACCCTCCATACTACTGATTAGTATGGGATGATCATCCGCCTATGTTCTTATCCCTAAAAAACATCATTAGCAGCTTCCACCACTGAATTAATTGAATCACGTTTTTTAGCATGTAGCATATATGAAAGTTGTGTTTTTTTCAATGCAAGTTGTGTTATTTTCAACATATATTGTATAACAAATAAAAAAAAGGAAACAACACAAACTGTGTTGTCCCTATCTGGACACGTGTGTTAAAAACAAGTCGTGCTGTTTTCAACACATTTGCTTTAAGAGTGTTTTATCCCCACATTGTCCATACTCATGCTCCCTTCCACATTTAGCACATCTGAGGGCTACGTAGGCCCTTCAGCAAGCACTGTGCCTGTCAAAGATGCCTTCATCTCGGTTATGTAAGGACTCGAGGTGGAGGGGGGACACTTTACTGCACTGGGGTTCCACCCCCGGCAGAAAGTAGACACTCCTGCACAAAGAATGCAATCATGCAGAAAAATAGGCTACACACACAAGCAGGTTTTAGCTGCAGCTCAGTATAGTCCATTAAGCATGTAGATTTAGCTTCCAAAGGTTCTATGCTCCATTTGATTTAGGTTCTATGTTTCCATTGATTATTTAAAAAGGGTATGAATAATTTTGGACTTACCATTTTTCATAAGAAATCCTAAAAAAGATAATTTTTTTGATTCCATGTTTCTACCACATTGTCTTACATCCTTTTGGCATGTGGCAGTGTCATTTTCAGTCAGAACAAACATATTGGTCAAGAGAAAATCAACATTACATCAATATTTGCCAGGGGTATAAATTATTTTGTTCTTAACTGTATGCATTATGGATATATGTTTTTTGTGGGGGTGTAGTGTGTGTGTGTGTGTGTGTGTGTGTGTGTGTGTGTGTGTGTGTGTGTGTGTGTCTCTCGGGGTGTAGAGTGTGGGTGTCTGTCTGGGAGTGTATGTGTGTCTGGGGGTGGGGGTGTTGTGTCTGTGTGAGTCTGTGTAAATGTTCTGTGTTGAGCTGTGGTGTTGTCATCTGTGTGCGTACGTGTGTGTGTGTGCGCGTGCGCGTGCGGTGCCTACCATAGGGTGGTGTGGTCAGGTTGAGGCAGAGCACGTGGTAGGCTTTGGGGCAGTCCTTGCGGTCGCACATGACCAGCTCGCCGCCCTCGCCGCAGCAGAAGCAGCGGTACTCGTGGCTCTCCGGCTTCAGCTTCCGCTTCCGCGGCTTCACCTTGGAGTTCCGCACTTTTTCCTCCTTCTCCCTCACCACCGCACTCTGCACAAACAACAACACCACACTGGTGCGTCTTTCACACGCTTTCCACAACACGCACACAGTAATCTGCTGCTTGCAGATCAATGTGATGCCTGCCTTACGGTGGTGATCCACTGATACACGACATACGCGTGGTGTCGCAATGCCTCCCCTCGTTCAGACGTGTGTGGGCATTTCGTTTAAAATGTCAGTTTGCAGCTCATAGTCAGATCGTTTTAACTTGTCTTAAGTGTTTCTCACAAATGGACTACTTGGCATAGGCATGTAATAGGCATGTATTTAACAGTATATGAAAATATGAATAGCCTATACAAACAATGCAAGCCATTTCAAAATATTGTTTTATTTAAATTACTCAATGCAATCTCAAATCCTCACCAGAAACACCAACAGTCAATATATTTCTCCAAAATCGTTAAAACGTTCATTTGTAAGCGGAACCACAGTTTCACAGGCACCGTTGCGGTAGAACAAAGACCTACAACCTTGTGCTTTCATTGGGTAGTCGCGTCACGTTCAATGGATTCATTTGCATAAAGATGGGCATCGGCCAGATTTTTGACACGCAACATTTTTTCAAATGCAGCACCGCCTTCCTGGAAGGCTTTGTGGGCGTGTTAAAGTCACTTGACGTCACCCATAGGAATAGAGTGGAGTGCAGCACGACAGAATGTTGTGTAGTAACAGTGGATCACCACCGTTAGGCTGCTTTTACACCCTGCTTGTTTGAGGCAGGTGCATCTTTCACACGCTTTCCACAACATGTGATCCTTGCCTTAGGCTGCTTTCACACCTGGCTTATTTGAGGCAAAACCCAAAAGATTGGTTCGCTTGGGAATAAGGTCAGACTGCAATTGTACTCCGTAATCTAACCCAGATCTGCCATTTAACCTCAGATGGGGTGCACTGAAAATCTAGAAAGATTAAGGGTCTGGCCATGACTAATGCAATGGCCCAACTCGAGGGGCGGTACCAAGCATGCATTTGAAAATCTCACTGCATGCAATAGGATAACACTACGACCAATGTTTACTGACTAATTCCGGAATTCGACAATTGGATAACACTACGACTAATGTTTACTGACTGATTCGTTGCAGCGCTATAGTCATCTGTTTAGCTCGCCTATGGCCCGCCTATATCAGATACACCGATGTGATTGGTTCCCCGCGATACAAAGGACATAAGTAATGTGCATCATTACTCATTGCCAGAGTGACTCGCTGAGCAAATTTGAATTGTGTTCCCGCGAGAACTCTGGATTTCCAGGGTGGGGGTGGGGGGGGGGGGCAGTGCAGGGGACATAGAGGAGTGTGTGTGTGGGTTGAGGGGCAGTAGGGGTAACAGTCTTAACATAAAGCATGTGTTTCTGGCCTCACCTTGGGTTGAACTCCGAGGAACCCACTGCAGTTCTCTGCCCCGCAGTGGCACGATGTCCGGCCGTTCCCCAGACAGTCCAGGTTATAGTTGAAGGTCAGCTCTGTATCTGAGGTCAATCACAATCACAGAGAAAGAATATGAATCATCAGAACGTGATGAGACACATTGCAGTATTAAGGTTAAAGCTGAAGTTCACTGATCTGTAGCACACTCTTTTATCAAAAGTGACACAGACTCACAACAGCAGAGGTGCGTTCAAATTCGAAAACATAGGCGTAAATTTGCGAACGTTAGCAAACAGTTCTCCGTTTGCTTGGAGTTTTCGGCGAACGTTTGCCAACAATCGCAAACAGTCTGAGGAGGTAGTTCTACACAAACATACAGTGGAACTGGATGAAGGTAATAATGCAATTACTGTTACAATGGAATGTAATACCAAATCATCCAAATTTAACTGTTCAAAGAAAACATGTTCACCACGAACGTTCGCCACGTGCCAAATTTGAACGCACCCGGTGACATTACCATTCATTACTGAGCCGTTCCAACAATGTTCTAATACATTTCTCAGAAATACAAAGTGTTTCCAAAAGACTGTCTGCGTGGTGGACACACTTTTCTCATCAATCAAAAGCATGAGAGTATGTCCAGTCCAACACCAGTTTTCAATAGTAGAGTGAACTGTACGTTCAAGCACTTTAACGCTGCACTCGGGGCTACTGGCTCAAGCACGTTAACCTCCCTCCCTCCCTCCCTAGCTCGCCCTCCCTCCTGACCTGCAGGGACGTCGCAGAGGGTGAACAGGCCGATCCGCACTTCCCCATTCACTGTCCACTTCTGTGTCTCGCAATTGGGGCTGCAGCTGTGGTTCATGAAGCGCGCTACGTTCCCCTTGGGTCCAGCATCGATCACCCGATCCTGCAGCATTACAGAGGGTCCACACACACACACACACACACACACACACACACACACACACACACGTGTCAAAGGCGCCGGAAATAATCTTTATAGTGATTACTAGAGCAATCTGGGAAAACCCTTCACATGGTGCAATTTTACCTGATGATTCTGATATTATCATAGCAACATCCAGAATTTTGGGAGAATGGTATCCAGGATTTTGCTAGGGGACAGTGTCTAGAATGTTGCCAGAATAGGATCAGAATCTTAAGTTGGTGAAATTTCACCAGAGAGGGTTGAAACGGAGCAAAAATCGAGGATTCATGAGTGCACCATGTGAAGGGTTTTCCTAGATTGTATCACATATTTCTTACAATGAGGACAACCTTTCTCTATCAGTTTACTATGTAGGAAGTAGGACACCTTCACTGTAAACTCTGGTTGCCTTAATTAAAGTGCCATATAAATGTTAATTGTTGTTCTTGGGTAAAAATATCCCACAAATATCATAATGTCAATATCAAATATCATACACTTCTCTCTGCAGTGCTGGCTGGGCAGGAAAGAGAAGCTGTCCATGGTGGGTTAGATTAGATTCTGAGTAAGTTTTATCTGCGACGCTACTCACTTCCTGGGAGGCTAAAAAAGAGACGCTACGCGCTTCCAGGAAGTGTAAGAAAGAGACGCTTGCCTTGGTGAGTGTGAGCATGTAAAAGTCGGTCACATGGTTCTCGTGGGCGTGGCGGATTCGCTGACGGCACTCCTCGGAGTCGATCAGCTCCCCGACATACTCCATCACAAAATCCCCCTGAACACACACACACACACACACACACACACATTATTATTTGAAGATTTGTCAGATACTGCCAGCAGCAGTAAGGAGTGCTGGTGGAACTACCCAACGAGCATCTAACTGAAATGCAGGCAAAACAAACACCAACCTTACAAACACCAACAGCAGCAGAATTAGCATTGACAAACCCTAGCATTGATAGCATGTTTAACTGGTGTCTTTAAGTATAAGTATATGGTATAAGTATATATTCTCTTTTGATCCCGTGAGGGAAATTTGGTCTCTGCATTTATCCCAATCCGTGAATTAGTGAAACACACTCAGCACACAGTGAACACACAGTGAGGTGAAGCACACACTAATCCCAGCAGTGAGCTGCCTGCAACAGCGGCGCTCGCTCGGGGAGCAGTGTGAGGTTAGGTGCCTTGCTTAAGGGCACTTCAGCCATGCCTACTGGTTGGGGTTTGAAGTGCCAGTGCCAACAATTAAATAATGTTCAAAATGCTCTCTGTAAAATTGCAGCCTCTTGTGCATGACTTAGCTGGGCAAACAAAGCTGTTCATACTTTGTTGTGAAGTGCTGGGAGGGAGAAGAGGGAAAGCAATTTAATGTATTAATATGCACAACAAGTTTCATGCTGTAATCTAGACCTGACATCAAAGTAAATATCTGTTTTATGTAGATTTCTACACTTTCAGCATTTACCATTAGGCTACTAACAAATAATTTTACCATTAGGCTACTAAAAATTAATTCCTGGGGTGAGCCTATTTACTATGTTAACCTAGCAACCTGTCTGTCTGTCTGTCTGTCTGTCTGTGTGTGTGTGTGTGTGTGTGTGTGTGTGTGTGTGTGTGTGTGTGTGTGTGTGTGTGTGTGTGTGTGTGTGTGTGTGTGTGTGTGTGTGTGTGTGTGCACGCGTGCGGTGCTTGAGGGAAGATGAGGGTGCATGCATGTGTGTATAAGAAGGGGTTCTTTTTTAGGCATACTGTCTTGCAATTGAACGTGAATAAGTTTACTACTTAAAAAACATCAAAGCTAAACATTATATCACGACATCGCTACAAATACAGTATTAAAATCAGCAAACATCAATGTAGGCTATAGGCTACGTAGATAGATGATAGATAGGCTAGATAGATTGATAGATTGCCTACTTTATTGAAGCTTGGTGAAACAGCATGGAGTGGATGTTTTCGGTTCAGATGCTTGTTCTTTTCCTTTTTGAGTATGTAATGATCCCAAAACTTTACTTGAAAACTTTAGACATTCTCTGCCATTTATGGACATCTTGACTCCGCCATCGCGCCAGCTAAATTCAGAATGTAGCCTATCACGATTCACACGCTAGTGGTGTGCTTACTGAACAACGGTCCGTGTGGAACAATCAGATCCCTGCATGTATAGTGCGTGTCATAGGAATTTAACGAGGCTTCGAGGCAGGGTTTTTGCCTCGAGTCATTTTTTTAATCAAGTTATTCGAGTAACTCGATGAATCGTTTCAGCCCTACACACAATGCAAAAACCAGTCCTATAAGCTGATAAAAAACATGCTGCAACACGACACACACACACACACACACACACACACACTCACACAGACTCCCACATTACAAACTCATCAAGGTAACACACACACAAACACACACCTTCTTGAGGTCCTGCTTGGTTTTGAGGCCCCAGCCGCGATCATGGGTCTTGATGACTTCAGTGACGGGGTAGTGGCGTCGGGAGAAGCTCTGGTTGTGGCAGCGGTCGGCGGCTGGGCAGACCTGCGGGTGGCACTCGTACTGCAGCATGCGGTTCAGGCACTGCGAGTCCTGGCTGCAGGGGCGCTCGTCTGACGGACGGCAGTTACAGCGCGGGATCTCAGACAGGTCGGCCACGTGGAGCTGCACCTTCCCCACCGGCTTGTTGGACTGGAGGGGGATAGAGAGGGTATAGGTTAGGGATCTCTGTGTGTGTACTACCTTGAGAAGTTGTGAGTGAGCGAGTGAGTTTGTAAGGTGGGGGTCTGTGTCTGTGTGTGTGTGTGTGTGTGTGTGTGTGTGTGTGTGTGAGCGAGTGAGTTTGTAAGGTGTGTGTGTGTGTGAGAGAGAGAGAGTGTGTGTGTGTGTGTGAGAGAGTGAGTGAGTGAGTGAGTGAGTTACCTTGATGAGTTTGTAAGGTGGGGGTCTTCGGGAGTTGCGCTCCTGTTCCAGGGCCTCTTTAGTTTCCCTCTGCGCTCTCAGCTCCTGAAACCTCCTGGCAGCTTCCTCAAGCGCTGAACACACACACACACACACACACAAAGTGCACAACACACACACAAACAAGCACACACACACACAACCACACAAGCGCACAAAACACACACGCATGCTCTTTACCTTCCATAGTATGGTGTAGAAGAGTACATGCAATAGGCTACATATATAAACTTGAACACAGATATGTACACACACACACTCAAAACATACGAGCAAATGTTTACACTGATCCTCACTAAGTTTATCACCATGTGAGGTTTCGGTCATGTGTGAACACACACGTGCCTTCACACACAGATTTTAGTTACACAAACACACTTCTCAACTGTTTAACAAACCGAATTACTTAAATTTAAAAAAAAAAAAAAAGAAAAAAAACGTTCTTGACAACATGTCCCAGGTGCAGCTGGCCTCACCTTTCTTGAAGGTCTTGTTGATGCCAACCTGGCCCTCGGCGTAGTTCCTGTCGCTCTCCACGTAGGGGAACACTCTGCCCTGGTTGCTCCAGTAGTAGTCGTGGGAACCGAAGAAGAAGACAGGGAAGTCGCCGACGTCATGCTTCAGCGTCTGGATGTTGGTCGGCACCAGACGGGGGTTGCAGATCTCAGCCGGCCACCACCTGCCCAGGAAGAACCGGGGAACAGTGCAGGGTTAGGGAAGGACCCACACCGGGGAACAGCAACGGGTTAGGGTAGAACCCGCATCAGAAAATAGCTAAGGGTTAGGCTAAAACCTGGGGGGCGCTGCCGCCACTGTTAAAAAATAATCTAGCGGAAACACTGTTAAAGGTGCTCTAAGCGATGTTACGCGATGTTTAAGCTGTTGCATACTACAAACATCCCCTCACCATCCTCTAACTGCCTGTGCCCTTAATACACTGTAAAAAAAAAAAACATGGTCTTTGTGGAAAACCCAGGCTCCAAAAACAGCAACAAAAACAATTTGGTCCAGCCTGGACCATAAAAATGTAGACTGTTCCAGCCAATCACCAACAAGATGTGCATTTAGGAGTTTAAATTGCACGGGAGGGAGAGGGGGGGAGGGAGTAGCGAGCTAGCTCTCCGTTTTGTTGGAACTTCAACAGAAGTGATGTTACCCAACATCGCTTAGAGCATTAGCATCTTTAACAGCCTGAATCCCACACTAAGCCCATGTTGTTGTTCACGCAGGTGCATGTCTGATTGCCCCTGTGTGTTACCAATGAGTGAGACTCACCGGTAGTTGCCCAGCTTGACCCAGACGATCTGCTTGTAGTGCGGCTTCTTGCCTGTTCTGCACTCACTGCAGAGCCACACCCCCTCGGGCATCTCCACATTCAGACACTCGGGGTGGAAGGCCGCCGGACAGCCCTCGCAACACAGCAGTCTTCCTCCTTATCACACACACACACACGCACACACACACGACACACACACAGGCACACGGCACAGGAGCACAAAGGGTTATTACGTGCAAGTCTTCGTCCAAACAGCAGGGGGCGACATTCTTCAAAACTTATCCCTCGGCAGGCAGACAGGCGTGGCAAGAGAGGAGGCACGAGGTTGTGAACTCTCTCGTTCCATAAATACTTCAGACAACCAAAAAGCAACTCTCTCAGGGTCCTCTCCTTCCTTCGCCACGCGCAGGCCTCCAAGAGAGGCCGAGAGTGGAGGAGCAAAGCACGTCTGTTTTCACAATCACCTAATACCTGCCACGACTGCTTCCTCTGCCACGCGTGGAAAAAATGACATGGTTTTTGGGCTCTGCCTCAGGATAAGTTTGGCTGAATGTGCCGTCGGGGGGGCAGGGATTGGTTGGTTTGGTTTGGTTAGGGGGGGACAAAGCCAAGTGCATGATGGGAGACGGGAGGCCGGAAATCACCACAGTTAAGTGCCACCATTCCAAAGCATGCGGGCTTCCCAGGGTGTGTGTGCAAGGTGTGTATGTGCAGAGTGTGTGTGTATGTGTCTATGTATATATGAAAATGGGGTGTTGATGTCAAGGGCAGTGAGCACTCACTGTCTCCCACCCAGAACCCACTCATCTAGGTACATTTTGGATGGCGTTCTCATACAGACTTACGATATGAATGACTGACCCGTGAATAAAACAGTAGTTACGAAGAGATCGTTTACCAGGTAAACAATTTTGTTTGCTCATCAATCCTTTTCAGACAGACCACCATTTTAACTTTAGTTTTCATTCGTCACATGCTTTGCCAATAATTTTTCAATCTGAATATGAACTGAAACACCATCCAAAACACACTAAAAGCCTAACTGCAGGACACACAGGGTTTGAGTTTGAGGATTCGAGTCGTACGATGACTAACGGAATCAGCGACAATCAGAAAAGCATTAGGTGAGAAATTGGAAGCACGAGCGAAGTCTCTATTTAGAGCAAGCTGGGAGACGAGTGTGTGCCTGTCTGTCTGTGTGTGTGTGTGTGTGTGTGTGTGTGTGTGTGTGTGTGTGTTGGGGGGGCCAAGCGTGGCGCAGAGAAGCAATTGCAGGATTACGGGGAAAGGCAGCAGAGACAGCGAGGACACGCACACATACCCACAAGCAGAGGAGCCCAAACACGGACTCACTCTGAAGCTATGTGTGTATGTGTAGGAGCGTGGCCTTTCAATGGCTGTGTGTGTGTGTGTGTGTCACTGTGTGTGTCATTGCACAGGTACCTAAATTGAGAACATTACTGCAAACTTTTGGTTGCAGGTTTTGCTACTGGAAGTTCAAATCAGAATCAAAATCGTCCAAACAGCCACTAACTCAGGAGACACACAGTGTGTGTGTGTGTGTGTGTGTGTTTGTTGGGGGTTGGTATCCAGATCAGCACCAGATCTGAACCAGTCAGGTGCCAGACAAGAATACCACAAACATAAACAAAAGCAAAACAAAGAGAAAAAACTTCAAGCACATAAATGATCGATCGAGCAAAAGCAGCAAAAAAGAGGGGTGCATTATGAAGCAGCAAACTGGAAAACATGAGTTTACCTTTGCCAATATTCTTTTGGGTAGCTGACGAAGAAGAAGGAATCATAGGTAATGTCATCAACTCAGCACGATTTGACTCAGTCAGAAGGAAGTGAGACTTAAAGGTATATGAGCTTAAAATGCGGTCAGTGAGGTCGTGCACTACAAGGCCTACACAGGACAAGACACACAGGAAGAGAGGTGAGATGCAGAGGGACACTACCCGTGATTACAGAGAACGAACACACACATTCGCGCACACACACACACACTCACGCACTCACACGGGCACAGACACACCACTCACGTCAAGACACACAGTTGAAAAAGAAATCAAAATCACAGAAACATAGACAAAGGAAAAGGAGGATGACTCGTGAAATGACGTGAGCGGTGTAGGCTTGGGGACCTTCTGCTGCTCCCAGGAGCTAGTGAGCATCATAGTGTATTTTACAATACTATAGCCTATTCATCATTTATGATTAGTGAGCATCATAGTGTATTTTACAATACTATAGCCTATTCATCATTTATGATTAGTGAGCATCATAGTGTATTTTATAACACTATAGCCTATTCATCATTTATGATTAGTGAGCATCATAGTGTATTTTACAATACTGTAGCCTATTCATCATTTATGATTAGTGAACATCATAGTGTATTTTACAACACTATAGCTTGTTCATCATTTATGATTAGTGAGCATCATAGTGTATTTTACAACACTATAGCCTATTCATGATATACGATTATTACGATGGCCTATACATCATGATTTTCCATACATTTTAGCATGTTGGTGCACTAGAGCTGTAAACTCTGTTTGCTCATGTAACTAGCAATATTAGCATTACTTAGAATAGTTAACTAGTGGTTGGTGAGTATTAATTAGGTTGATTCACCAAATATTACGGTACATCCAGTAAAGGATGCCATTTTGAATGAGAGTAAAAAAATACTGTGATGATTTAACTGATAAGATTACTCACCACCTGATTAAATATACCAAGTTCTTTCATATTTCAGGCTACAGATTAAATCATCCTGTGATCTGATCACACGAATGAAGCAATTCTTTGAAGCTAGTAGTAGAATTGTCATTGACATTTCTCAGTACACTTCAACGGCTATGAATACTGAGAAACACCCAGTACAGAGAAGTTTCCCATGCCCACGCCAACCTAAAAATGGCGTCACAACCAAGAGCTCTACAGTCCAATCAGATTATCTATTCTACAATCAACAACTACTGTGCAATCCAATCAGATCATCAACATCTACTTCTGAAGTCTACAATCAGGAAATCTATAAATAAATAAGATAGTCTGTTAAAAGCAATTACTGCAATTCAGAGCACTGGACAGATGTTTGATCAAAGGGTAACTGCTGCATTGCTATTGAAATTAGTGATGGCAATGTATCAGAAGAGTAAACAACCAGGAAAGAGAAAACAAACACAAACAACAACGACTGGATCTTGTAGGAGAGAAACAGGGAAGAAATTGAGGGTTAGTCTTAAACAAAAGTCAAGAATGACTGTCACATCTGCAGTGTATGTCTGAGGAGACAACAGAGCCACTGAGCTGTTATAGAGCGAGCGTTCTCCCTCTCTCTCTCTCTCACACACACACACACACACACACACACACACACACACACACACACACACACACACACACACACACACACACAGACAGAGTGAGCGGTGTTAGAGGACTACAGGAGATCTTCTCTATAAAAAGGGGGGGACAGGATGTGAGCACTAACACACACGTTAGCTTTGAGGTTAAGCACGAATAGCCCTACAAGTCACAACTCACAGGTTACTCTGCACGCACACACACACGCACACACACACACACACACCTACGCTTCTGCGCATCGCTTCGCAGAAGAGTGAGTGTTAGAAAGCAAAGTCTCTCAACTCCAAAACTGAACAAAAACCTAAGACTGCATCACTTAACAAGACTGCATCACTTAACAATCCCTTAATCACTATGCTGAGGTAGGGGACAAAAGGATTATTATATGGTTTATAATATGATACCATAATGACTGATGCAGACTATGCTACATTTGCTTACAACATAACCACGATAACCACTGATATGGCAGACCGCATGTGCACACACTAATGTACTTTATACTAAAGTAGTTATCTATAAAGCATGGCTTGATAAACACTTATTCTGTAAGGGCTTTAAAAGAATACTTGCACTGTAAGAGACATCTTTTAACAAACACGGGTGCTGTTGGTGAACGTGTGGGGGGGTGACAGTAGGGGGTGTTCTTACCTCGAGCACAGAGGAAACACCAGCCTACGTTTACCGGTGAGCAGAGGTGGCCGTTCCGCCGTGCGCTCGAGTGGTTGCTGCACACCATGAGGTGAGGAGTGACCATCACACAGCCGGCCGCCACACAGCCGTCTCCCGTGTGATAGGCCACCGGGCAGCGGAGGCAGCGCATCAGACGGCCTGGGGGGGTGAGAGATGAGGAGATGGAGAGAGATGAGGGGAAAGAGAGAACAAGAGAGAGGAGAAGAAGGAAATCAGAGAGTGAGGAAGGAGGAAATCAGAGAGGAGAGATGGAAGAGGGAGAGAGAGACATAAGGAGATGGAGAGAACAAGAGAGAGGAGGAAGGAGGAAATCAGAGAGGAGAGATGGAAGAGGGAGAGAGAGAGAGGGAGGGAGGGGGAGGGAGAGAGAGAGGGAGGGAGGGAGGGAGAGAGAGCGATAAGGAGATGGAGAGAACAAGAGAGAGGAGGAAGGAGGAAATCAGAGAGCTACATCAAGGCAGACATTCGTTTCAGAGAAAGGTATGCCTTTCCTGGTTTGAGAAGTTAGAAAACACATTACACATCACTACTTCCAAGAAACATGGAGAGGCCCTGGCCCTAAGAGCATGCCCACCTTTACTGCACCTCAGAGCATGCCCACCTGTCCTAGCAATAAGAGCATGCCCACCTGTCCTAGCAATAAGAGCATGCCCACCTTTACTGCCCCTCAGAGCATGCCCACCTTTACTGCCCCTCAGAGCATGCCCACCTTTACTGCCCCTCAGAGCATGCCCACCCGTGCTAGCTCCCAGAGCATGCCCACCTTTACTGCCCCTCAGAGCATGCCCACCTGTACTGCCCCTCAGAGCATGCCCACCTGTACTGCCCCTCAGAGCATGCCCACCTGTGCTGCCCCTCAGAGCATGCCCACCTGTGCTGCCCCTCAGAGCATGCCCACCTGTGCTGCCCCTCAGAGCATGCCCACCTGTGCTGCCCCTCAGAGCATGCCCACCTGTGCTGCCCCTCAGAGCATGCCCACCTGTACTAGCTCCCAGAGCATACCCACTTTTACTGCCCCTCAGAGCGTGCCCACCTGTACTGGCCTTCTGCAGGTCCCTCTCAAGACAGCAGGTGGCACAGCTGTGCTGGGGGCACTGCAGCCCGCGCGGGTCCACAGCGGTGCCCGGGTACTTCCTGGCACAGGCCTCGTGGTAGAAGCGGCCGCAGCCGGACACCGCACACCTCCGTACATCTCCCTCCGCCACCTTACAGGAGAAACACGCATGCGAACCTACAGCAGGGGAGCGAGAGAGAAAGAGAGGAAGAGAAAGACAGAGAGAGAGAGAGAAAGAGAGAGAGAGAGAGAGAGAGAGAGAGAGAGAGAGAGAGAGAGAAAGAGAGAGAGAGAGAGAGAGAAAGAAAGAAAGAAAAAGCAAGAGATGAGCCAACAGAAAGAGAGACAGAAAGTATAATTTAGCTTTATGATATTAAGAACAGAATCAAATATTCCATCTGTGATGTGGTTTCAATCTTCATACAACATAAAATGCAACACAACACAACAGAAAACAACACAACACAACACAGTACGTGAATGGGATTAGAATCGTTTTGCTCTATTGAGGCCTATTGAGGAATAATAAAGATGTCAGATGAACCAGAGGTCATCATGTTGCACATCAAAGGTCAGGCCCACCTGTTTTACACTCCTGGCAGATGGGCTCGCCGTCTGAGCCGGCCCCAAGGCATTCTGGGTGCAGGAGTCTGTTGCACTCGCCCTCACAGCACACCAGGGAGTCACCGAAGGACTCACATTTCTGCCGCGGACACACCACACACACAGAAACATCAGCAACAGCAGAAACTCATCAGAAACATCGGACTTGTCAGTAAACTCCCACCATCCCGGAGACAAACCAGCAACGAGCTCACGGCATCTGAAGGGCAACCTTAACAAGATTTGCTCTCGGAGTCCCCCTCTGGTTGAGAAGCGCAATAATAAACAAAACTAAATATGCGTCTTTCGCAACAAAGTAAGAACATAACTCTGACATAATCTAGATAGAGGGAATGCACCGATAGCAGTCTGTAGAAAAAGTTCTCAGAATTCCTGTAGCATAGCAGCTCTTTTGCGTTTCGATTTTTGCCCCCTACAGAGGGCTGCTCAGACAAGTGCCGTTCGTCATATTACGATGTTATGCATCATGAAAATGATTTTGGAAACATTATGTTAAGGTCAAAAAACTGTAAAGGGTGCCTTTAAGCACATCCTCACAACAACCCATACATGTCAAAAGCCCCCCAGAAGATCAAAATCCAAATCTTTTTGGATCCAAATACTAAAACACATTCCTAGAACCACCCATAAGCAGTAAACAATGTTAAGGTGCGAATATACGAGTGGAGTAAAGGGCATCTCTGGACACGCGGCTAGTGGCCAGTAAGGTGGCTGTTGAGAGGGGAGAGAGGAAGTGGTGATGGAGGCCCACCTGGCAGACGTTCTCCCTCTTGGACGAGCTGCCGCCCTGTCCAGACAGGTTGGAGTCCACCGACTGGGAGTCTGACCCGTCCGCATCCAGATTGGTGGGGCTGTCCGAGCGCTTCCCAAATCCCATCTGTTCCAGGACACACACACACACACACACACACACACAACCACGTGCAAACACACACACACACACGATTGTCAAGCTTTCTGTAATCGCACACTGTATTCTCCTTCTGATTTGACAACGCCTAGTGCACTGTGACGTGTGTCTGTGTCGTTTTGAGGCTGTGGACCAGACTATTTTCAGTTAAGCTTTTGAAAGCTGAGAAGAACAAATAGGACTGGATTGCTGACATCTCTCTGAATAGAAGGCCATCTCAGCTCAGCTTATCAGCATTGTTGGGAACAGACGGCGGCTTCGAGTCCGTTTGAACACTGGACTGATCTCTGATGCATCTCCGGTAGAAACGAGATGACGGTGAGGAGACATTTTGGAGAGTGGCGAAAGTAAAGCTGAGGCTCTCTAGACTGTGAGCGTTGCAACACAGGCCTATATTATGTAATACACAGAATCTTTCTTTACTTCCCCTATAGAGCCCAATCCCAATTCTCTGTCTTACCCCTTCACCTTAGTTTTGCGAGTTCACAGTTACAGAGATCTGGCCAGGTCAGAATGAGCGGAGTCTAGCCTACACCCTTGTGCAAAGACCTGAGAAAGAACTGATCTATTTGAATCCCTACTTAGTGTGTCACTTATCTTGTGACTTGTCGTTGTTGCCTTTTTTGCCTTTATTTCAATAGGACAGGGAGAGACTGATAGGAAGTGAGTGGGAGAGAGCGATGGGATAGGATTGGGAAATGACCCGGGGTCGCACTTGGGACCCGGGTCCCGGTGGGCACGTGGCCCTGAAAAAAGGTACGGGTGCTGTAACGTTAGCAAATTGCACCACAGCCACCCCGACTGCGTCTTTTTTACTTTCCTAGTGCAGTGGTTCTTAAACTGGGGGCGAATATTGGAGGGGTTGCGGAATTATTTGCAGTCTGGATTAAAAAGACATTTATCGAAAGGTTTTTATTCAAAGGCTGCCATTGACATAATGTCTTTCGTGTTGACATAACCTACCTATGAGAAGACATTTTCTGCCTCTGCTTCCAATGCCCATCTCACAACTTTTCGAAACCAAAGTCTGCCAGTTAGAGAGAAGGGGGTCGCAAGACTTGGCCCATGTTTTCTGAGGGGCGCCAGACAAAAAGTTTAAGAACAACTGTCCCAGTGTAAAAACACACCATCTCAGGGCGTCATCTCCCTTCTTCTGACAATGAACCTTGCATTTTGGATGAATGGACCCCAGTCTCATTCTTCATGTTTTGTTTTGCTTCATTTGCAAGAGAGTATACATGTATGTGCGTAAGAGTGTATGTGTGTTAAGTAAGTTAAGTTATACTGTATAGTCCTGTAAGAAGTTCCTATTGGAAATTTGTTCTCTGCATTTCACTGCAGTGCACTGTACTATACTACACTGTATAAGTCACTTCCTGTCTGCCATGACATCACATCCTGTGCATCCCATGTCGTACCTGTGGATCATTGAGTCCTCGCGAGTCAGAGTCGGACGTGTCACGGTAGAGCGAGCTCGCCATCTCCACGTCGGTCGACGCTCGACTGCGTTTCTTCAGCGGCTTGCAGGAGTCCGAGATCTCACTGGCTCCTGTGGGTGTGAGGGCGGGGCTTACTGGGTCACCGTGACCAATCAGCTGGCGGCTCAGAGAATCATTTCCCTGTGTACCTCTGCTCAGAGTGACGCTCTATAAGCCATCGCTTCTCTCTAAGTTACTCACTCTGCACCATGCAACTTGCCCAAGACATTATGCATCTGAAATGTGACATTCCAACTGGAGAAAATGTCCTGGGGTGCGTTTCCCAAAACCATAGTTGCTAACTAAGTTAGCAACTTTGTTGGTTGCAATGCAATTTCCCATTGCCAACCGTTAGCAACTATGGTTTTAGGAAACGCACCCCTGATTTTCACGCCTAAGAAGCTAACCTCTAAGCGCGATCCGCTAACACTGGATATTTAAAACGTCATTATTCAACCAACTAACTAGCTTAACTGTGTTAATATCGGGGTCATCATAGGTCATAAGTCATAGGGGCCTACAGCTGTCGGACAAACAGAATCAGCTCTTCAAAAGAGACAAAGAGGCAACATAATAATACAAAATAAATAATAACACACAATCACACATTACCTTTCTGGAACCCCGTCCTCAAATCCATCTGAGGTGCAGTCTCTGCCTACAGGGGAATGTTAAATAAACATTAAGGAGGAATCCGCTGGGGGGAAAAAACCCAATCCACTAGCTGCACCAAGACTGGCTTTACACCAGCGACCCTGTTGGGTGTGAGTAAGGAGCGGTCATGGTGAGAAGTAGGCCAAGTCACACAGCAAGGTCAGTTTTTGTCTGAGAAATCACGCATAGTAGCCATACACTGCAGGTCTCCGCTTTTAAGTGGTCAGAAGTACTAAAATAACACAAACAATGAAGGAAAAAAAATAGAATTAACGAGTTCTGTTCTCAGTAGTCCTCATTTTTTGTCTTTTATTCACCTGTGCTAATTGTGTGTGAGTTAAGGAGTTCTGTCAGCACTTTCCTTTGTTATGAGTGTCTAAGAAAGGCATTGCATAGCAGAATACAAGAAGTTTATTTTATTAAAAAATTAAAAACAAACACTGTCTGACACTACATTTCCCTCTTCAAAGATCTGTCACTGTGGTTCATGACTCTAAACTATGTGGAGGATTCTTATATGTTTCAGTCATAACTCAACAGTTTGACCTGACTGAGGACTTGGACTGAGGACGGCGTGGTTTGATTCACAACCCCTCTGTTGAGGTAAAAGCTACAACAGGTCATGACTTCAAAACTCCCAGTAGTCATGGAATAGCTATTTTTAGCCGCAGTGGCAATGTGAATGGAAGATTTTTAAAGCAGCCTGTTAATCATTGACTAAGAATGGCTTCTTTAACACAGTCACTGACTCCATTAAAACATTCTCTGTCTGACACACACACACACACACACACACACTTTCCGGCCAGCTGGTGTGCTGCATGTCTCTGCATCCTAGAGCCTGTGTGTGTGTGTGTGTGTGTCTGTATGTGTATGTCTGTATGTGTGTGAGTGTGAGTGTGTGTTGAGAGGGATGCTGTACCTTTGTGGGAACATGAGGATGTGAAGAGTAATTAACTGGTGCTAACCGCTTGGTGCAGCTTGGTGGTTCTAAAGTTTTGCTAGTTAGACAACGACATAGGCGTCCATCTTTAGCCTGAATCTATAAAGCACTATTATAGATATGGGGATACAGGAAAAATTACAAGAAGATTTATTTGTGCTTTATGAAGCATTTATAATCATTTCTGAAAATTCAATAATGATTGAGACTGAGGTTTTTATATGATGGAGTCTGAAGATGTACGAGTAGTTGGTAACACTTTATTTGACAGTATCGACATAAGAGTGACATGACACCGTCATGACACATGAACCCTAACCCTAATCTCTAACTTTAACCCTAATCCTACCCCTAACTTGTTATGATAAAAAGACGAATGACACTTAATAACAGAAGCGTGATGTCATAAACCTTTATGCCTTGTTTATGACATGTTCATGACAGTGTCATGTCACTCTTATGTCGATACTGTCAAGTAAAGTGTAATCAAGTAGTTTTTACCTGATGTTAAAGACTGAGATAGACAGGTTTCTTACAGGTGGGTCTGAATGTTCAGGAATGTTTTTTTTTACCCTTTGACCTTCTCTTTGGGATCGGCCCACACACTTCCTTACCTGAATTACTCACACACCTACGCCTGCAGTTTCCTCCAGTGACTCATGCTGCACACACACACACACACACGTGTGTTTTAAGAGGTGCAACACACCCAACAAACCACAGACACACACAAAAAACAATTACCACCAACATCACTTCAAGCATACTTACAAATCACTCTCATATAAACATGCAACATCCACTCCCATTATCCAAAACAAGATCACAAGCCCAGTTTCTTCCCTGTCAGCAGACAGACAGAAGTCATCTAACCTGACTTTGGACAAACTCTGCTAAGGCCTGATTCTCTGAGCTCTTCATGCATTTTACATGCAGACGTAAGATGAAGGCACTTTGATGCATGTCTTAATCATGCAGTGATCAAGTTTCCCGAGCACGCAACTGCAACAGTGCAACTCTGCTCTGCTCAGTGGTGTGTGTGTGTGTGTACCTGAGGAGTGCTTGGTATGTGTGTGTGTGTGTGTGTGTGTACCTGAGGAGTGTTCAGTGGTGTGTGTGTGTGTACCTGTGGAGTGCTTGGTGTGTGTGTGTGTACCTGAGGAGTGCTCAGTGGTGTGTGTGTACCTGAGGAGTGCTTGGTGTGTGTGTGTGTGTGTGTGTGTGTACCTGAGGAGTGCTTGGTGTGTGTGTGTGTGTATGTACCTGAGGAGTGCTTGGTGTGTGTGTGTGTGTGTGTGTGTGTGTATATATACCTGATGAGTGCTTGGTGTGTGTGTATGTGTATGGTGTGTATGTACCTGAGGAGTGCTTGGTGTGTGTGTGTGTGTGTGTGTGTGTATACGTGTATGTACCTGAGGAGTGCTTGGTGTGTGTGTGTGTGTGTGTGTGTGTGTGTGTACCTGAGGAGTGCTTGGTATGTGTGTGTGTGTGTGTGTGTGTACCTGATGAGTGCTTGGTGTGTGTGTGTGTGTGTGTGTGTGTGTGTACCTGATGAGTGCTTGGTGTGTGTGTGTGTGTGTGTGTGTGTGTATACGTGTATGTACCTGAGGAGTGCTTGGTGTGTGTGTGTGTGTGTGTGTGTGTGTGTGTGTGTGTACCTGATGAGTGCTTGGTGTGTGTGTGTGTGTATATATGTACCTGAGGAGTGCTTGTGTGTGTGTATGTACCTGAGGAGTGCTTGTGTGTGTGTGTGTACCTGATGAGTGCTTGTGTGTGTGTGTGTGTACCTGATGAGTGCTTGGTGTGTGTGTGTGTACCTGATGAGTGCTTGGTGTGTGTGTGTGTGTGTGTGTACACCTGATGAGTGCTTGTGTGTGTGTGTGTGTGTGTGTGTGTGTGTGTGTGTGTGTACACCTGATGAGTGCTTGTGTGTGTGTGTGTGTGTGTGTGTGTGTGTACCTGAGGAGTGCTTGGTGTGTGTGTGTGTATGTACCTGAGGAGTGCTTGTGTGTGTGTGTGTGTATGTACCTGAGGAGTGCTTGGTGTGTGTGTGTGTATGTACCTGAGGAGTGCTTGGTGTGTGTGTGTGTGTGTGTGTGTGTGTGTGTGTGTGTGTGTGTGTGTGTGTGTGTGTGTGTGTGTGTATGTACCTGAGGAGTGCTTGGTGTGTGTGTGTATGTACCTGAGGAGTGCTTGGTGTGTGTGTGTGTGTGTGTGTGTGTGTGTGTGTGTGTGTGTATGTGTATGTACCTGAGGAGTGCTTGGTGTGTGTGTGTGTGTGTGTACTGAGGAGTGCTTGGTGTGTGTGTGTGTGTGTGTGTGTGTGTGTGTGTGTGTGTGTGTGTGTACACCTGATGAGTGCTTGGTGTGTGTGTGTGTGTGTGTGTGTGTGTGTGTATGTACCTGAGGAGTGCTTGTGTGTGTGTGTATGTACCTGAGGAGTGCTTGTGTGTGTGTATGTACCTGAGGAGTGCTTGGTGTGTGTGTGTGTGTGTGTGTGTGTGTGTGTGTATACCTGAGGAGTGCTTGGTGTGTGTGTGTATGTACCTGAGGAGTGCTTGGTGTGTGTGTGTGTGTGTGTGTGTGTGTGTGTGTGTGTGTGTGTGTGTGTGTATGGTGTATGTACCTGAGGAGTGCTTGGTGTGTGTGTGTGTGTGTGTGTGTGTGTGTGTGTGTGTGTGTGTGTACCTGAGGAGTGCTTGGTGTGTGTGTGTGTACCTGAGGAGTGCTCAGGGTCGTAAAAGCGCCACGCTCTCCTGGTTACGGGTCCACCACAGGACGCCCTCTCCTCTTCACTGGACAGAATCTCACTTTGCCTGGAGCCTAAGAGAAGCTTCCAGAGCGAACACCACACACACACAAAATTGTCAGCCCCAACACACACACACACACACACACACACACACACACACACACACACACCTTGTCAACACAATAAACATTAGCCCTGGGAGAGAAATGAAACCACCGATGGTGTAATGTTTTTGTCTGACGGTTCCAGCTACTCTCTGAGCATAATATAGCTCATCTCCACAAATTCTCAACCTCCACAACAAACAAAACTGCACCTCACCTCCACAAACACTCTCTTATCCATCCACATCAACCCACAACAGACTGACTTCAATGGATTCAAATTGATCAACAGGCCTTCAAAACTACAGTATATACTGTAGGCAAAGAGCACCAAAGGTGTGTCCCAGCAGTGTTTCCCATACTTATTTGTGGCGGCCCACCACAATATCAACATTGACCACCACACAATGATTTTCCAGGTACTAAATTGTACTAAATTGTGCTTAAATCTGGTTAGCATCATTTTAGTAACTACTGTTGAAGCTAATTTGTTAAAAAACTATTGCATCTGCTAGTTTGCAACCACCACAAATGGTATTCAATTTATCTGGGAAACACTTGACCACACACACACACACACACACACTTTGGCCCAGTGTGCCCCCCTCACCTCTGGAGAGGGCATCTGCTCTCCGCGCCTCCCCTCTTCCTCCTCCTCCTCTTCCTCCTCCTCCTTGTCGACCTGCTTGGGCGGCAGCAGCAGTTTTTCTTTGGGCAACTGCCAGTCGCACTTGATGATCTCCACGTTGAGCTTCTTCATGGTGATGGACAGCGGAAGCAGCTTCCGGGCCGCTGCCGTTTTCCACGCCGTCTTGACCGGTGCCGGGGACGACGACGACGAGGAGGACGCCGCGGTCACCCCCGAGGCCGTCGCCGGGCTGCTCCCGCTCTGGGGGTGCGAGACGTCCCGCCCGGGAGAGCCCCTGAGGCGCGGGCCGCGTCGCACGCCAGACTCAGTCTCCTCCTCTTCGTTATCTTCCTCCTCTTCGTCCTCCTCTTCCTCCTCGTCCCCATCGCTGCGCCGGCGGCTAGGGGAGGACTGCTCCTCTCCGCTGGTCATGCTGCACTGCCTGCGGGGCTGCTGTCGCCGAGGGCCTCCCCCTGCGCCTCCTGCTCCTCCTGCACCTCCTCCCGCCTCCTCCTCTCGCCCACGGTCCGGCCAGGAGCCGCCCGGACCTTGCGTTCCGGTTTGCCGACCTTTCGCGGTCGGCCGGTGGAGGCGGATGCGGATGTGGATGCGGAGGCAGAGCCCGCGGTGCCGGGCGGCGTTCCGCCGGGCTCCTTGTCCACGTAGATGAAGGTGTAGTTCTCGTTGCGCTCCTCGTTGGTCATCAACAGGGCCGCCTCTGCGTGGCCGACGCCCACCTCCCACTGGGTACGCTCCCGCTGGGACTGAGGCTTCAACAGCTGGAGAGAGAGACGGGGGGAGGAGGAAGCGAGCGAGCGAGAGGTTAGAGTGATAGTTAGCATCAATACCATTTGTAATATTAAAGGAGAATAACCGAGATTTTTCACATAGATCTCTGTTTCCTGACATCGCCGAGTACTGTCAATACAGAAAAAAACTAAAACAATCCGTTCTACCTAGCTTGAATTGCTGCAGCCAGGCAGCTACAGTGCTACACTCTGGGGGCATGAGCAACTCGAGCAAGGTAGAACCGATTGTTTTCAGGGTTTTTTTCATACCAACAGTACTCGGTGACCTTGAGAAACAGAGATCTAGTGTATGTGAAAAATCGCCAGAATTCTCCTTTAATAGTTAATATGCATAGTGTTTATATGGCCACTGGTCGCTTAGTGGATAAGGAGCTGGGCTAGCGAGTGGTAGCCAGAGATGCGAGGGTTCAACTACCGGCTGCCACCGTCGTGCCTCTGAGCAAGGCACTTAACCCTGTGTTGCTTTGGGTAAACTGGTCCTTCTTAGAAGATTATCAGAATCAGTTTTTTTATTGGCCAAGTATACTTACATAAAAAAGGAATTTGACTTCGGTAGATGTTAAACTCTGTATACTTAACAAATAGACATCTAGTAGTAAAAATAGACATGTAGTAGTACAAATAGACATCTAGTAGTACAAATAGACATCTAGTAGTACAAATAGACATGTAGTAGTAAAACATTCAATAGACTATAGTAATAGACACATACTGTACCTTTATTAACTACTACTGTGTTGCTTTGGGTAAACTGGCCCTTCTAAGATTATGTAAGTCACTTTGGATAAAAAGTGTCAGCCAAATGATTTGGTAAAACTAAAATTGTTTCTGCATGCCTGTTTGTGTGTCTTTAAGCGTACTAGATGCACGCCACATTTTAATATGTAATATGCAGTTATTACATATAGATATGCCCCATGGTAGTCTTATCTGTTACCTTAACAGCTATAGGAAGATATTTTCAGTGGCATCTGCGTTTTCAATTTCTTTATGATCAAGACAACATCCACCTAAACCCAAAGATGTTAAAGCGCTTCCGATGATTCAGGCATGTATTTGGACACCACGTGGTCTCGTCTGTACCTTCTGTCTCTCGATGGGGTTGGTGCTCTTGCGGAGCGTATCCGCCTGAAGCTCCTCGAACTGGGCCTGGCCCTGGTACTGGACCACCCTCTTCTCGTGGATCCAGGCCCGCTCCGGAACACTGCCGAAGAACTGCACGTGGTACTCCCGATGACCTGAGGGAACAGCAGCAGCAGCAGTCTTAATGAGAAAACAGAAACTCACACACTCCCGAGTTTCAAGCTCAATTTCTTTCTTTATTTATTGAAAGCCAAGTCCACAGACTGATGTGTTTCTGCCTTGTGCCATCTTCAGTGTCTTACGAACAGCACAGTCTTACAGCAACCCAGCCTGTAGGACACTTACAACTCACACAGTCAACACAGGGGTAGCACTTCTGCATGAAAGTAGCAGAGAAAGAAAATGTTTGTCGTCATGTTGCAATCAATTTCATACAATTGAAAATCAATTGTAGGAGGCTGTAGGACGCAACACAAGTATCTCCAACAAGATTACTCTGCATAAGCTAAGCCAGAGTGTGCGTGAACCGAGCAGGGGTAACACTGGCAAGTTCCGCAACACTACAGTTCCGCCCAGTCTCCAGCCCCAGGGAAAATTCAAAAGAGAGTATTCTGATTCAAATCTGACTAGTCACCCAGCAATGACAAATAATCTGAGGGACATTTGATTAGGGCACCCTCCAAAATATAAAGCCAAACATTTTGCTCCCTCTTTCCCCACCCCACTCTCTCTCCTTTCTGACTTACTATCAGTCTATCAGTCCTCATCATCATCTTCCTAGTTCTACACTACATTCTCTTCCATTGCCTCTCTTTTATGTCTACCTTATTTTTGCTTTGCAAGCACTTGTATTCTCTTCAGGGTAATTATTATAGCAGAAAATTATTATAGCAGCTATTGCTATAACTGTGCAACACACTCATCATCACCATCAGTAAATTCACTGCAATAGCTGCGCTAAACTGGAAGAGCGTTGGGGTGGCTTGCTGGTGTCAAGGGCTGGAAGATCGATCAATTTTTAATTGAAATCGCAACTTGAACTAATGCAATTAGCAAATGGTGATGGCGGTCATTAATTGTGCAGCTCACAACTCTGATTATTTAGGAGTACTCTGCTACTTCCTGAGACAACACAATGAATGTGTGCCAAAATTTTAACCCTTAAAGGTGTAGGTTTTTGAAGTTCCGCAACAATTGAAGGTTCTAAAATTCTATGTTGAATTCAATGAACCCAGATATTCGTTAGAACGTTCATTTCTCAACATTCCCGTCACGTACTCCTTTAAGGGTTAAAAAGCAACATAGGCAGCAGTACAATGAATGTACACAATAAAGGCAGAAATAGTGCTGGTCTAGCCGAAGAAGTATGATTTCAGAGTGTTTTTTAAAATTCTGATTTTGTTTTTTTCAAGTCAAGCATCATATTGTAAATTTTGAACTGAAACTTGACTTTAAAAAATGTAATTAAATAGAATAGAAGAATCCACTCATCTTTCATCTTTGGCCTTACGGACACCTGAGGTGCATTCAAATTCGGCAAACATTGACGAACGTTTGTGGCGAACATGTTTTCTCTGAACAGTTTAATTTGAACGATTTGGTGTTAACATTCCATTGTAACGGTAATTGCATTGCTACCTTCATCAAGCTCCCATCCAGCTCCACTGAATGTTCGCAGAAAACTACGCCTTTAGACTGTTTGCGAGTGTTTGCAAACGTTTGCCAAAAACTCAAGGCTTACTCAATTTGAATGCACCTCTGGTACATACACAAGGCTTAACAATTAATAACAACCATGTATCTACAAAGCTCCATACACCATGTTATACACAATATTGGCTGGTGCCTCACCTCGCGTGTTGATGCGCGTGTGGACCTTGATCTGGGGATCGCAGGACACCATACAGGGCCACCAGGGGTAGGTGCCCACCTTGGCCCACACCAAGTCCCCGATATCAAACTCCTTACAGCAGCCCGTGCCAGTGATGACAGTGGGAAAGTGCTTCTCAATCTGCTTAAACAGGATAAACACACACACACACACACAGGCTTGTCAATATAGCTTATGGTGATTAGCCAAAGCCTCACGGTCTTAAAGGACTTAAAGCGCTACACCTAGGTGCATCTGCGGACAGCGAGAAAGGAAGCCAGCACAGTCTTAGAGACGCAGAGGAAGTGTCAAATGCAGTAGCAATGAACAATAATCAGGAAAGCACTGCAGATATAAACAAAAAATGCTCAATTGTCACCAGTTAATGTGACATAATGCAATAACTGCACGTAGATTGTGGCATTGTGGCTGCAGTAGTAAGCTCTTCAGCTTATAGCTGCACATGTAACTGAATGAGTGGGAGCAGGTAAACTCCTGTTTGAAAAACGACAGCCACGGTCCCATTTCCACTCATTGTGGCATAAACAAAGCAGCACACAGAAGTGAACTGCATCAAAGAGAAGCTCATTACACAGCCTTCAGATCACCTCTGGACAGCAGAGCCTCCTGGTGCTTGCTTAAAACTAAAATCCCTAACTTTGAAGAGAAAAGTGAGAAGAAAACTAACTTTCTGTTCCTTCGCCTCTGCTTTGGGGCTTCTGATAATCCGCGCCAGCGGTTCGTCCTTTGATGCGACGACGCGTCTCTCCAGAGGGGGAGTGGAGACGGTCACCTCGGGGCCTCCTACCCTCCCTCCTCCTCCTACCGCTGCCTTGGTGAACGGCGGGGGCTCGTGCTCGGAGTGGAGGCTCTGCCGCCCGCTCCTCCGTTTCCTCTTCTCCTTCTTCTGCTCGTGGCGTCGGCGCGAGGCCTCCCCCGCCTGGAACTCCTGCAGCAGGTCGCCGCACAGCGCTGACTCGAAGAGCTCGCGCCCGTTCTGGTACGTCTTGATGATCTTGAGCTTGATCTCGGGAGAGTTGGTCTTTTTGGGAAGGACGATGCCGGGCTGGAGAGGACTGGAGTCGGCGGATCCACCACCACCGCCACCGCTGCTGCTGCAGCTGCTGTCGTGGGTGGAGAGGAGAGGGGGAGAGGAGGGCATCTGCAAGGGGGGAGGTGGGGGGCAAGACGGGAGTCATGAGAGGTGGAGGGGGTGGATGGTGGTGGGGTGGTGGTGGTGCTGCTGCTGCTGGGTGGGCATCAGAGGCACGTTCTGGGTGTGATGAAGGTGAGGGTGAGGATGAGGATGAGGATGGTGGTGATGTTGGGGCTGGTGGTGATGAAGGCTCAGGTGGGGAGGGGGAGGGGGCGGTGGAGGCGAGGAGAGGTGTGTCGGGGGTTTCTCCTGCACCACCGGCGGTCTAAGGACCGTCGTCCCTTCCCCGAGCAGCATGCTGTGCTCGCTGTAGCCGCGGATTGCACCGTAACCATTGGCCGAGCCGTTAGGGAACTGCGAGTACAACGCAAACTTGGCCTGGGGGTCGTACGCACTCACGGCAGCTGGGTAGCCGTTGCCGACCACCGGCACGTCTTCGGGAGGGTAGGTGAAGCCGGGCTCCAGGGCCGCCTCGTAGGAGGGGGGGCCGCTGGCGTCGTCGCCAGGGTCGCTGACGGCATCGTACACGTCCTCCTGACGGATGTTGGCGGAGTCAATGAGCTGGGGGGGTTGCTGAATTGTGTTTCCCATGATCCGTTGCATGAAAGAAAAGGAGAAATCCATTGTTCTGCTCCAGCATCCTTAGGTTTCCCTTTTTCGTACAGGGCCTGAAAGGGACACAGACACACACACACACACAAACGAGAGCATTAACTCACTCTAAATGCAGACATCACATCTCAAACAGGAATATGTTCATAACAGATATTCTTCCTTTCCTAAAGGAAAGATGATAGGAGGTGGTTTTCAATGTACAGTAACATTGGAACAAGCTTCAAAATTCTGTTGCACAATACAAAATCCTGTGTACAAAAAGTCCTTTCGACATGTAGGCCTACTCTCAATCCATCAACTACCAAAAAGCTGGCTGGTTGTGAGTTTTCCATGTCTTATCAGCATTAAGTCTAATGTTGGGGCCAGAAAAGTAGATACTATGAACAAACAATACAACAATTCTCAGGATCCTTATCTACGTTATGATGTAACTTCAGTGTAATGCATGTTTTGTGTTGTTTAGGCCCATTTCATTTGTAGCATATGGGTCGATAGGCCATCGTTACTGTGACATCAACTTTATTAATCAAAGTTAATTAAGAATAGAACAAAGTTTTTTTTTACAAATGAATTAAGTTTTAATCAATCACGACGTCTTGTGAGAGTTGTGTAAAGTGCCACAGTGGTGGGGTTTCTTGATTAATATCCCTGTCTGTTCTTAAATACGCACACGGCCCTTATCACGTTGTTTAAACTTTTGCACGGACTAGTGCTAGAAGCATTATCTTCAAATTGCCCAACGCTATTGAGTTAGCTAGCCAGCTAACAAGCTAGGTTTAACCTAATCAAAGCAAGATCATGATAACATCCTCTGTACTGCTGAATATGTAGCTAAATTATTACAACCACGAAAAAACCACGAACGATCATGGTGTTGGTGGTGTTCGTGAAAAATTACAGTGTGGAATATATGTGCTTAATAAGGCGATGGACGCAGCTGTATTGGGACAAACTTGGTACCCGGTTGCCTTTGATATCTTGAGGGATGCTAAATGGATCTACTGCTAGCTAGCTATCGATTGCTACCCCTGCATAACAACAGTGACTTCAACACTACCCAATCGGGGCAGGTGATAAAACACAAGCATTTCTGTACACCATTCGAAATAAATGGCACCAACATAATTGTTTCTGATTTTGACTGATGAAATAAGGCTAGTTCCTTGATAACGCATGATGCGGATGACCAAAACCATAACGCCAAAACACGAACATATCTGCCAATATGGCTGCCATTGCCCCTTTAAATCAAATTGGCTAGATTACATTTCTACCACTCGTTATATCGAGGAAAAGGAAAGCCAGAAAATATGAACTCTGCTGTACAAAGCGTAAATCGCTTTCCCCTGCGCTGCAAACCGTAATGAAATGCATACGCTATTCGAAAAGCAAGGAAATAACAATAGAATGAAAACGTCTGTACCTTCAGCGTGTTCCATTCTAAACAAATGCCAAATATTAGATCCCTGCTTCTGTTCACACAAATGCACTATCATAGAACGATTTCAAGAAAGCAGCGATAATGTGCTTCGTCGTTTCTCAACTCTCCGACGGTAATGTTTTTTTTGAACGGGGACTACACGCTCTGTCCGATCTTGGTCTCCATAGTAGCTAGTATTGTAGCCGTAGATTCGGGAGAGGCCCGGTTTTTTTGCAGGATGCAAGACCGACCTGGGGAAATTTGGCTCCTATATATTTTATTCTAGCTATCTCCCTCCCTCTAGCTGTAACAAAAGCGCCCTGCTTGGGCCTGTCTTCTCTCAGCGCCAAAACCAAGTCGCCCCCATTGGTTGCAGTGATGAATGTCTAAAGCATGTTGGGATGAGTAGTTTTTAATGATGATAACGTTATTGTCTTCAAATAATACATTTGCAGCGGATGATTTCTTAGAAATGAGTGAACAGAGACTGCGATGTCAAGGTATCATCAACTACATTAAATAAGTGAGGTAGGATGTATGAAAAGAAAATCATATTGAGTGCATGTGGGCTTCAAGAAACGCATACTTGTTATGCAGCAGATGTGTGATGAAATGAAACTGCGTAGCCACGCTTCTCCTTTGACAGTTGATAAGCCAATTGACAGTAAACATCCAGCTTGTGCATAAGACGTAGACCCTGCCCCGATGATTAGGCCCTAGTTAAAACTCACACATTTCTTATTAAACGCATCCATGCATAATCCAAACAGCTATAGCATAATAAACAGTTACCTTGACAAATAGAAATTGAAGAGATGTCAGAGTTGCTGAGCCATGAACATATAGTAGCCTATGCAGCACATAGGCTACTCTTACTTTTCCAATTTCATAATATGAAGGGTAGATCCTATAGCCCAAATCAAATGGCTTGAACATGACTGACAGACTTTTCTCAGTTGCTTTGGTGCATCTCTCAGATCATAATGGAAATTCTCAAAACTGCTTGTCATATATCATCTTATCACATGTCAAAGCAAATGCATGAATTTCTCCCAACCTTGAACAAACAGCAAGTGCTTTAGTAGCCCATGCACTGATTGTGTACAATGCTTTTTTTTTTTTACATTTTAAATTGCTATGTCATTAGTCAAAATGCACTATACTGATATGCTGAATAGTCCTGTAAAAAATAAATCATAAAACAAATTTAATCTTTTGAGTCATTACATGCAAAGTATTGAACAAGTTGTCATTATGGTTGAGCATAGCTTCAATTGCAAAATCATGTCGTTTGTTACAACATTGGGAAGATCGGACCTTATCTGACACAAGATTCAAGTCGTCTGCATTTACCTTACCCTGCTGTGCTTATACCACCTCCCCAGGTTACACAGACACCATTAGGATTCATTGTAAATTAACATTATACCGTAACAAATGTTTACAGTAAATGGTTTACAGAGTGAAATTAAACCAAAACTGTCACAGAAGTCCTGGCAGGGGGCACTGTGGCGCAACAGGCTACAGTGTCTGTACCATATACGGGTCCGAGTCCCCCCATCCACCCATATGTATGTCTATTGTGTGCTCACCTGATAATCACTGAGTGAGGGTGACCCCAAGGAATATGAAACTGCTGACCCTCTCCAGCGTTTCCACTAATAGATGGAGGTGAATCCTGAATCCTTTTGGATGTACTATGTTTGTGTAAAATATATGTGCATGTGTGTGCATACATACATATAACCCGGGCGCCGGATTAAAGACTGCTCACTATGCTCTGGGTGTGTATGTGTATGTGTGTGTGTGTGTGTGTGTGTGTGTGTGTGTGTATGAAAGTGTGTACACTAACTCCGCATGGGTAAAATACAGCTCACAAATTGCCCTACAGGATAAATAATATAACTTAAATTGTTCTGCCTCTGCCTCTGCTGCTGCCTTATGTGGCTACAAAGAAAACTTGTTGCACAAAAGACTGCACAATGACGTAAAGACTGCACAACGACGTAAAGACTGCACAACGACGTAAAGACTGCACAATGACGTAAAGACTGCACAATGACGCAATGTATTGCTGCACACATTACAAGGACCCAAGCAAAAGGAGAGTGCTGTAATTTCCTGTGTATAGCCTCATGGCCTCAGGCATACACATTTTAACACTCAAGTCACCTACCTTATCCTTTGTCTTGGCCACATTGAAGAGGAGGTGACAGGACCAGGACGAGTTCTGCTGGAAATCTGCGGTATGAGGAGAAAATGTGAGAATAGAGTCTCATCACAGACTTTCTAATAAGGAGACACAGGACTCAAATCATCATCCATAGAAATGCATAGGGTTAGTTTGTAATGCCAATATTGGCAGTAGGCTAGTCTTTACACATATCTCGCCCCTTCCTATATGCCTTCCCATTCCCTTGAATAGGAAAATAGCTGCCCAATAGCTGTCTAAAGTGTGTTACGAACATGGCTTGAAAGGACTTTGTTCACATGCAGTGCTCCTGCGCTGCTAACACGCTCATTCATTTTCATTCAGTCATTTATGCATTTCATGCATTTATGATGTAACTACAGATACCAATGGCAGGGGACAGTCTCTCAAGCAACTCGGGGTCAAGCCCTGTTCAAGGGCACAACAGTGGCAAACAGGAATCAAACCCACAACGTTTGTGATTACTGTAGGCTAGGTCCTTAGCAACTACACCACCTCTGCCATACGCTCAGACATCATTTCAGCCCATTGACTGTGTAGTCTGTAGAATTCTTTCTTATATCTATGGCTTACTTGCACAGTTGTCTGTCGGGGATAATATTCCTATTAAAACTTGGGTTTTAATTCTGCATCTTTACGTTGGATCCAGTCTTATTTGGGGGATAGGGAGCAAGTAGATGTGAGTGGTACTATCTCAACTCCTCTTCCACTTACATTTGGGGTCCCCCAGGGAAGTATCCTAGGTCCGTTATTTTTTCTGCTGTATATAAACGACATGAAGTCAGCATGTGATTGCAATCTGTATCTTTACGCGGCTGATTCAGCTCTTTTAGTGTCTCATCGCAATAAAGCAGAGAATTTACTTAGTTCAGAACTTCAGATAACAAATAACAACTACGGAATCAGTAACTTACTGCATACTTGATAATACATTATCTGGGGAGTGCATGGCTCTAAAAGTTCTGTCTAAAGTAAATCAGAAAATAAAATGTCTAGCTAGAATATCCACATTAATAGATAGACAAGCTCTCAAGATTCTTGCTGGGGCCCTAATACAATGCCACTTTGATTATGCCTGCACTTCATGGTACACAACCATTCCTAAGATTTTCAAACAGAAGCTGCAGACATCACAAAACCAATTAGTGAGGCTTATTCTTAAACTACACCCATACACACACCTCAACCCGGCTCATTTTAGTAGCCTTAAGTGGCTCAAAGTAGAGGATAGAGTAACATATATAAAAATGTGTATGGTACATAGAATAATTAAAAATAAAGTACCTACATATCTTTGTAATTATTTTTCTCGGGTAAATGCTGTTCACAGTTACTCAACAAGGGGTAGTACCACTGACTTTGTTCTATGTAGATTTAAAAGTTGCATGGGTAAGGGCTCTTTTCTGTATTTATATGGAATGGGTTACCAGCAGCATTAAAGTCAACAGACAATATTGATAATTTTAAGTCATCCCTAAAGAGCTGGCTGAGCAGTAGACAGTAGTATTGTCATTAGAGTTACATGCACTATATGTACTCCTTCCTTCTCTGTTTTTATGTTGTATGTCTGGGGATGTTTGGTCCTCTCTATGTTACCTTGTTTTATTTTTGTTTTATTCCTCCACACACCACCAACATAATTACATTCACTTGCCTTTACCTATCACCTGCAAACACTGACACACACCACCAAATGCACACATTTTAAGGACCACAATGGAAATAAGCCCTGACTGATAATTGTACAAAGTCATTTTATTTATTTATTTATTTATATAAGAATCATCCTTCGTACAAAATACATCATGTCAATAGATTTTCAATCAATCAATCATCAGCGATCCGAAAGGTTAAGGTTTCTTCCTGCATCTTTTGGAGCTTCTTGTGCAAATGAGTAAGCCTGCCAACCAGGGTGGGGTCCAGATGCCCCAGATGAGCTCATGGAAGCAGGTATTTCCACAAGTGATGCAGTCTGAGGTGGACAAATTAAGTCAAAGTCAAAGTCTGAGGTGGACAAAGACCCCTCTCTTTAGTACATTGCACTGTAAAAAATAACACTACATCTTACTGCAGTAACACAAGTATACTTTACTTACTATAGGCTGACCTAGTGTTCTTACTAGAGTAACATTAGTAATGTGCCGAACTTGCAACAATGGGGTCTACAACTTGAGATACACGAGTAAGCTTCACAACTCAGACCTGAGTAAACTGGACTCACGCAGTGCACACGCGCACAGTTGCAGAGGGAGCATTCTGGATTCCACAGCCAACGGTCGGCAGTGTTACGGTGTGGCTGACTTTTGGGATGGGAGTGTAACAGCTTCACCAGTGACTTGCTCTGTCCGGTAAGTTTACAGTATGTATTAATGTGTCAGATGTTTACAGTATAGGTTGAACTAACAGCATTTGTGCAAAACTGTACATTCGGTTTCATTAACAACTGGGGTAATGTTAAGTTCAACTTGCTAAGTGGCCGATATATGCGCTAGCTGCTATCAGTTAGCTGCAAACTGTTAGCAGCTATGCGAGTTAACACCAAAGATCTTTGTTAACACTGCCTCAGACCATGCTGAGCAGAAAACAAATATTCTAGGTATTCAAGCCCTTTGATATTTTTTGTTATCGAAGTTATGAGGAAGTGGTGGCGCCTGGGGTCTAAAACTAGGCTGTATAAATTTGCCAATAGCAGTTGTCTTCATGAGCTCTCTTAATGAAGTTTAGTTCTAACGTTAGCCATTTCTCATGAGAAATGCTTGCTAGCATGCTAAGTTGATTCAAAACGTGTAAAGATTAAACTGTGTATGGTTTACGTCGATATTCCTACTGTATTGATAAAACAATTAGGATAATTGGACTCATAACCTTACTGACTGAGAAAGCCATGGTCTTTTATCTAAAATCTTTCGTTGTGATTTAGCAAGAGGACTTAGGTTGCAGTGTGTGGAATTTGAACGAATGTGCCGTTATTGAGGTGCAAAATGGCATCATATAATTCCAACGTGTCACGTATGATTGACATTTTAAATTCTATTGTGATAAATGTACTAGGCCTGAAGCAATAGAGAAAATTAAGTTGCCAAATCATAATATATTTAGCTTAACAGTATTAATTAGGTCTCTGGAGAAATAATTTAAATTAACATTTAATGTGATAAACTTAATCAGCTGTTTTAGTTAAACATGGCCAATAGATGCATATTGATAATAATTTTGCCCTCTTTTTCTTTTTGCAGTTGGAAAACTGAAAATGCAGAGCAATGAACTGGACATGTAAGTTGTGCTTGTTTGAATGTGAAGTCAGAGGTCAGTTGCTCAAACACTACTGATTGAAACATGGAGGTTACACCAGAATACGACCGAAAAAAACTGCAGAGGGTGGTTAAAACTGGCCAACACATCACTGGTTCCTCACTCTCCACCATCAAGGCCATCCAGGGCAAGTGATGCTTGCGTAAGGCGCGCAGCATCATCAAAGACTGTTCTCACCTCAACCACAGACTGTTCACCCCACTCCCCTCTGGGAGGCGTTACAGGTCTCTCTGCACCCAAACCAGCAGGTTCAGAGGAAGCTCCTTCCCTGCGGCTGTCACCCTACTGAACTCTAGCTGTGCATCCCGGTGACAACCAACCAACTAAGCCCCCGCCCGATGCCCCCTTGCTTGTGCCTGTTGAGGTGTCCACCATGACCACGGAAACCTTGACGGGGGACACCCACCCCCCGTGGACAATTGCACTACCCTATCCCACCCATAGTGTTCTATTTATTTACAAATGTACATACTGTAATTACACATATAGCCATTCCATTTTCTACTGCTCTTCATACTATTCATCCTGCACATACACATATTCTTACTACTGTTATAATGTTACTGTTTCTGCACTACAGGACTGTTACCACACTGCACATAGCTGTATACTGTACATATATGTCTATATGGTTCATACCAAATATATCCATATTTATTCTGCTAATACACTGCACATATTTATACCTAATTTATATTACTCTAAACCACCTTCTGTAAACCAACTGTATACTACTGTTTACACCGCATATTTCCTATCCTGTCTATGCACCACCTGTCTTTGTATATCACATTGCATTTTTCTGCTTTTTTTGCACTTCTAGTTAGATGCAAACTGCATTTTGTGGTCTTTGTACTTGTACTCTGCAAAATGACAATAAAGTTATCTAATCTAATAGTGCCAACTATTTGTGTATATTCTGCAAGTAAACTTTACTAACCAACATAAAGTACCCTTTACAACTCAAAGTAAGGGTAACTCATTTAACAGTAGTAAATACAACTTTGTTTCAAGTAAGCTTTACTTGAGGGCATGAAGTAAACTTTACTAGTTGGAAGTAAGTAACCAGAACTTTAAAGTCTTAAGTAAGGATAACTTCTTCTAAGTAAGCATTACTTGTAGACATCAAGTAAACATAACTTGAAAGAGAAAAGTTTTGTTTACTTAACTTATTTAAGGCAATGAGTTTCCACCCTTTTTTCAAGTAACCATTACTTATTATTTTTTACAGTGTGTGTGAGATGATGATGTGAGATGTTACATCAACCAGTCTAGTTCTTTCGGGTTGATTGTGATGACTTCTTTGTAGTAGGAACTTCTAGTTTTCCTCATCACTCTATTGGCTCAGGCCAAGGTTTGAGGTGCAGCAGAATCCAGCATTGCTGGCCAGGCCTTCAGGTCCCTTCATGGTCGACTGGCCAGGTTGGGATGGTTGGGGGTTGTCCAGACACAGCTTTTTCAAAACCTGTTCACATTTTGCACAAGGTTTTACCAATAGGATTATAACCACTCAGTAGCCTAACTAGCCTAACTCAGGAATGCAACGTGACATACTGATTTTAGTAGTTAAACATCCCTAGAGTGAAATAGATGCAGCTCTGGGAAATTCCACTGTATCTGTCCGCGAATCGGATTGGCCAGCGTCATGGCTGCGAAATACACGGCCATTGGAGTTTGCAGCTGTTTATCATGCCGCATCCCCTCTTTCGACCCTCAGTGCCCGATCACAGCGCACAGAGACGGGCCGACCAATGTCGTCCATTAAGGGTACCGACATTTTTTAATTTTTGTATGGATATCGGCCACAAACTCATCGATCCATATTACTGAATGTTTCCTCTGTGTCGTCTATGAAGTTTCACCGACCAACGTGAATGGATTATATATACTGCGAAAACTCTATTACTCTCGTGCCGTCTCCGCTGAAGAAATTTGACCCTCTGCTTCGGGAGGAGTGTATTCTAGCTAAGCTCAGCTCCATTTTTTTACAGCCGTCATCCGATCTGTCAACGAATCAAATGGTCGCCGTCTAACAGTGGAAAGTTTTGTGGAAAGGATACCATATATTTTAAAAGGTAGGTGTCTGACAATACACGCAAACATTCAAGGACATCTTAGATGGCTCTTGTCTAACACAAGTCACACATTTGTTGTGTGACGAAAGGTAACCCAGCGTATTTAATGTTAGCTGGTAGCTTCTAGCCTAAGGTTAGCACACCCGGCTGTACACCGAAAGGAACACGGTGATCCGATTCGCCATTTGCGTTTTTTTCCGACCCGATAGATGTAAACGGTTCTTAATTAATTCGTTTTATGGATTGTTTTCTCACTTAGTTGATTACTGGATATATTTAGCTGTTTTAATGCTGAGTCGCCATGGTTTAGCCGACATGCTAAAGTGTTAGCTTCAGCACGCAAGCAGGGGCCTAACGTTACTGCAGCATAACATATGGTTGTTGTAGGGATTGGCCTGTGCGTGAGCAACTTGCAGTGTATGTAACGTTAGTTGCCCACTGTGTTTATGTGCTAAGTTAATACAGCTAATGTCTGCTAAGTTATGTGCTAAGTTAATACAGCTAATGTTTTATGTTACCGCAGGGATGGTGTCATAAGATGGAGTACAAGGCAGTGCGGACCGAAAAAGCATGTTAATGCATTTAGCGACATTTGAAGTTTGCCTTGAACCGCTAGCTAACTAGCCAGCCAGCGAACATGTGTGTGAGCGGTGTTATGCAACAAGTTCAGACGGTTATGCAAGTTGTCGAAGCCATAGCTTTTTGTGTATTATCAAGATAACTTCATGGTTTAACGTTATCTCTTTATTCACAGTCATCATGGCGACTTCAGGCTTTTGGCCTTGTACCATGTTTGTTTTCCCTACTTAGAATCACTGGCCTATTATGGGCACGTGAGTCAGCTTGAGGTTGCAGTAGCTGTATCTGACCACCTGTCAAGCGTAGCGCCGTTCATCGCCCTCTGTCAGGACGGTGTTGGTCAGGAGAAGTACCGAATGACACGAATGTCGTCTTTGCCCACACGCCTCGCATTGCTCGTTTGTCAATCCGTCTAAGTTTTTTCAAAGAGAAGGCTTCAGTTGTGTGCTGGTGCCTGTCGTTCACACAGTTTTGTTTACATTATAGGGGACTTCAACCCGATCGCGACATGACCGTGTTTAGTTCCCAAGTGCTGCTTGCTGTAACGAGATCAAGGTGAGTGATTTAACACGTAAAGCCGTTGTTGTCAATAAACAGAGATTTAGTTGTTTTTTTTGGCCTTAGTATCAACTGAAGTGAATACAAACACTGCGGTTGGTTGACATACTGTACTTGTAGGCTTGGAATCTACATTACTTCAAATTACTACACAATCGGGTAGGCTGTCCTACCTCTTTTATAAGTATGCGTTTACTTAGTTTTTCTGTAGAAATGTAGTTCTTTGTGACTGTCCTTATGGTATAACCTAGTTATTCTGTTTTCTCACATATGGCACATGAGCAACACTCAGCGAGTTGTTTTGAAAGTAGGGCGCTGATCATATGTCCAAATGAGCGATGACTTACTCTGTGTGTGTGTGTGTGTGTGTGTGTGTGTTTGTGTGTGTGTGTGCGTGCACGCTGATCACAGGGGATCCTATTTGCTCTCAAAGCGGCATGGCTGTGCCTCTCTGCCCTCCACTGCCTGCATTCGCTACCACTCAGACTTCTCCAACCGCCCTGCCCTGGTCGCCCGGGGACTGCGGCCCGCCTACCCACGATGCACCGCCAGCTACGTGCGGAACGGCTGCATCCCGGCCCGACCGCTCCACAGTTCCTGCGCATGGCTGCAGGAGGTGAAGGAAACTGCAGCAGGGGCACAGCCCACCCCGGGCGAGCCCTCTCCGGCCGCCTCCCCACCTCCCGCTGCTACCGCGTCTGCAGCCACCGCTTCGGGCCCGCCACCCCCGGCCCCTAGCAAGCCCGCGGAGAGGGCCGTCGTGCGCAAGTCGATCGGCCAGAGGATAGTGGACGAGCTGAGGCATTACTACGACGGCTTTCGGCTGCTGGGCATCGACACGAAGATCGCTGGACGCATGGTGTGGAGGCTCCTGCACGGCCAGCTGCTGACACGGCGGGAGAGGAGACGGGTGAGTCTGTGCTTGTCCATATCCTCAACTGCAGTCATGCTCAGCACACCTGGCCTTACGATGTAGCCTGCCACTGTGCAGACATGCCATTATAGACCCTTTCAACAATAAAAACAAAAACAATGCTTGAACATTCTATTTGGTTACCAATCTACTTCCTCTGCATTAAGATAACATATGGAATGTTAAAACGGAAGCCTTGTGGGGCCAACTATGATGCTGATAATTAGGGATGCACGATATATCGGCCGATAAGTGAAAAAATGAAAATATTATTATCGGTCCGATAACAGAATTCTGGCCGATAATTTGCACCGATATTTTTTTAAAGTCCTAATTTAGGCCTACGTAAGGTCCGTCTGGCTACACTGAGCTACTTGAGCTTGGTTGGCTATACTTTTTCCTCAATATAATGTCAGCGGTGTATTTCACCACTCAAACAAAATCTGTGGATATGCGTTCATTTGGGAATCTGTGCATCTCAAAATCGTCTTGTGAATGATCCGCCATTTAACCTTACCAGAGCGGAGCTCAGCCCTATCTAGAGCCGTCTTGTGCTGGTGTGTTTGCACCTTACCGCGCTGATCGGGGAAACAAATAAGCATACTCGTTAGTGGGACGAGTACATAAGTTGGCCTAGTTCTAAGTTGTGTTTTAGTATTATACATTTGCATTACGTTAGCTTGGGTTGTGTATTACTACCTAGATATATGCTAACCATTCCTGCTTCAGTTCCAGACAGGTCATCATAATAAGTTATTAAAACCTTCGGGGCTAACCCCTTTCATTTCTGCTGCAGCAGGTTGTGCGCAACAGAGTAGACGGACATAAGATACAGTCTGAGGAGTTGCAGCTTTATTCAGTTGAAACTAAACATAAGTTTCCCTCACAAACTCTGATTTGGTCACTATACTGTAGCTTATTCCCAGCTGAGCCGTTTATATAGGTATATATACTTTTTTGATCCCGTGAGGGAAATTTATGATTTCTTATCTTATGAACTTATTATTAAGTTTATCAGTGTTTAGTCCTAAATTAAAACGATTCATACTCTCTAGCCACTCACTCGCAATTCACTGATGTCAGGTTCACTTAAAGGAGCCACACATACTGTAGGGCTAGGCTACTGTTATGTTGTTGACTGCCGCACTATTGAGGACTATTATGAGTTCTGTCCATCATTTGGTGGTAGGTAAAATTGCGCTTATTAAATGCTTTCCCCAAATCACTTTTCACAATTTTTTTTCAAGAGTAATATTATCGGTTATCGTGTCTGTATGTATCGGCCACAACAAACCAATAAATATCGGTTATCGTTATCGGCCCTAAAATTCCATATCGGTGCATCTCTACTGATAATGGAACTCTCTTGAAAGGGTCAATAGTGCAGTCTATTACTCAGAAGACTGCTGTTACACTGTAGTCTCTCCCTAAGGAGGCCTGCTGTTCCTACCTTTTTATTAGTTCGGTTAGACCAGGGAGACAGGAACAATAAAAAAAATAACACTTTTTATAACCAGAAGGGAGAGGAGACTGGTGAGTCTAGGCTTGCCTTTGCGTTGCCGTCATACACTGCTGACTTGGTATTTCACTGTAGTCAGTCACTATGGAGACCTGGGATTATGGTCTGTCATTCAGATGATTTGCAGATACACTGTAGTTGAACCACTTGATACCAAAATCACATTCTACAGTCCTAGTCATTTGTGACCCAAGAACTCAGATCAGCTTGCTCCATGATTATGCGAAATAAGGGTGATGACACAACCATCAATATGTTTGTCTGTGGATGCACCCGGCACTGTTAGCTAACTGCACATGTGCCATTTGGATGCAGGTGTATGGCATTGTTGGGGGTGTAGGCCTGTAGGTGTGTGCGGGCGGTGGAAGACTCTTGTCCTTTAGTCTCCCCCGCATGCTTTCCAGGTGTCCTGCTGGGCATGTGTGGTCGTAAAGCACTCACTTAAGAGGCAGCACAGGCAGGGAAGAGCTTTGTCTCACGAAACTACAACAAACACATTGTCCTTCTACCATTATTAATCGAGTAGGGGGTGGGGTTCAGAAGCTCATTTGCATCAGGAAAGAGATGACTGGATCTTTGGAGGCCCAGGAGAGAACGACCCTGGGGAGTGGGACTCGGTGACATAATGAGTTGTTTGACTGTTGCCATGGAGATGTGTGCATACTGCATAATAACACATAACAATGGCAGATACTTAATAATAATGCAGTTAATCACAGGCCTGCTTTTGATAGAGTAGTATGAGCTGGAAGAAAAAAAAAATCAATAACACACAGTGAGCAAGAGACAGGAGGGGGCAGAGTGCAAAGTACAGCCAGTTGTAGTATTGACGTAAGGCTCATGTAAAGGTAGATTAAAACTCAGGGTATGATATATTAGCCTGGTCTTACAATACTCTCGTACATTTCATAATGTACAGAGAGTCTGGCCACTTTCCATTGCCAAGCTTTAACTTCCTTGAAGGCGAGTACTCTGTTGAAGTTTAGAACTATTGGATCTGCCCAGAGCCACTCTGGATCTGCCATAACCAATCGCTAACGTTTAGTCGAGACGTATGTCATGCTCAAACTAGCGCACGACCTCTCGTCATCGTTCTCAGCCACCCCCTTTGTTCGCTGATTGGACAGGTAAAATTTGGCCTGAGAAAACCTGCGAATGTTTTCTGAAATCCCAGACGACGTACTGAAGGGAAATTAAAATTGAGCTTAAGTACGTAGGAGGGCGGAGCCAGGCTAATGATCTATGGCTAAACCATTTCACACACATTCTTTGTCTGTTGTCTGTGGGAAGTGTGTGTTTCCCCACCTACTTGTGTTTGTATCTGGGTGTATTAATGTGTGTGTGTGTGTGTGTGTGTGTGTGTTATCTCCGCAGCTCATGAGGACGTGTGCAGACCTGTTCCGTCTGGTTCCCTTCATGGTGTTCATCATTGTGCCCTTCATGGAGTTCCTCCTGCCTGTCTTCCTCAAGCTCTTCCCCGAGATGCTGCCCTCCACCTTCGAGACGGAGACCAACAAGGCAAGTCTAAATCTGGCGCCTCGTGGCCAAGTCGCCACTGAACCCTGCTGTGAAACTCAAGATGCAGCACTGCCCTACTTAACTGTCTGAAAACGTGAGGGTAGGAGCCCTAGCCTAGGTTGCCAGTGTGAGGGCAGGAGACCTAGCCTAGGTTACCAGTGTGAGGGCAGGAGACCTAGCCTAGGTCGCCAGTGTGAGGGTAGGAGACCTAGCCTAGGTCGCCAGTGTGAGGGTAGGAGCCCTAGCTTAGGTCGCCACAGCAAGCTGTTGCTGTTTGTTTAAATAAGTGTGTAATGCAGAGTATGTGACGCACATGGATTGAATGCCTCCATCCCCATGTGTTTATTGTCTAGCAGTATCATGAGCATGAGTGCTGCTGCTGTGTTGTTGTTGTTGTTGTTTTTTTTTCATGTTTACGGTTTGTTGTTTGCAGGAGGAGAAGCAGAAGAAGGGTCTGGCTGCGAAGCTGGAGCTGGCTAAGTTCCTGCAAGAGACGATCGCTGAGATGGCCCGCCGCAACAAGGCCGCCGTCAGTGGAGATGAGGCCCAGAAGTTCTCCACCTATGTGCAACAGGTGAGCACACGTCCGGGGGAAACTAAGTGGGTGCTATGTGTTGTGGTTGCACTGAGGTTCTCCCCTTCACTGTAAAGTGTTTTAAGTACTTGGAAAATGCTGTTTAAATGTGTATTATTATTTATTTATTGTTTTTGTTATTATAGAAATGATTATAGCGACGGCCATCATCAGTGCTTCTGTGCAGAGAGTTTGTGGAATGACCTAGATCGGTATTGCATAAGCCTTACAGATTTTTGCAGAATCCTTCGTTATTGTTGAAACCGTGAGCCAAAAGAGCTCAGAGATTACCGAGTCAGGAGTGCGAGGGGGTAAACAGGTGGAGGAGGAATGTGTACACTGTGACCCTATGCAGAGTTTTTCACTTCCATCATCCAGTGTTGCCCCAGACTAATGTGATGGGGTCACCCTAATCCCCTCTCTGCTGTTACAGTACATTTCAACTGGCCCAGGAATGCCCCAAAGGAGGGGTGCACCACACCGATTCTTTCCCACCCTAACACCTCTGTCTCCAATTAACTCTTCTGACGCAAGCCACCTTGAAGAGTAGGATGTCAAACACCAGAGTCTCTCTCTCAGGGCCATTTGTAGGAATGTTAATAATCTAGGTAATCATAGGGGGACTTAAAAGGAGAAATTCTGTGAATTTTTTTTTTTTTTTTTTTTTTTTTTTTTTTTTTACATAGGTCACCGAGTACTGTCGGTACGAAAAAAAAACAGAAAAACAATCTGTTTTACTATGTGGAATCCCTTGTGGAATGTCTGACCTTTGAGTTGTGTTTGCAAACCTCAGGGCAAGTGGAGAGTGTTTTTGTTTTGCTTTTTTTAGTCCAAACCTGCTGCCGTGTATTGCCGGGGCAGGCAGTATCCACGCAAAGCTGTCTGTGTCTGTGACCTTTCACCCCTGACCTCTGACCTGTGCTCCCCCCTCAGGTCCGGCACACGGGCGAGCAGCCCACCACTAAGGACATAGTGAAGTTTTCCAAGCTGTTTGAGGACGAGCTGACGCTGGAGCACCTAGAGCGCCCCCAGCTGGTGGCTCTGTGTAAGCTGCTGGAGCTGCAGCCCATCGGCACCAACAACTTGCTGCGTTTCCAGCTGCTCATGCAGCTGCGCAACATCAAGTCTGATGACGAGGTGAGAGGCAGAGGGTGTGAGAGAGATGGACAGATGGGAGAGATGGAGGATGGGGAGGGAGAGAAAGAGAGAGATGGAGGGATGGGAGAATAAGGGAGAGACGGAGGGATAGAAGGAGGGAGACATGAAAGAAAGAGAGATGGAGGGATGGGAGGATAAAGGAGAGATGGAGAGAGGGGGGAGACTACTTAGAGTGACCAAAAATGGGACTTTGAAGAGAGATGGATGGAAAGAAAGAGAGGATGATTGAGAAAGGGACCATGAAGAGTGAATGAACAGAGTAGTGCGCATGATGAGAGGCAGGACGACTGAGGAGGGATACAACATGAAAGGAAAACAACCTAGACACAAGGGCTGACCAAAGTAAACAAGGTTAGAGAGAGGGAGAGAGAAAAGGGTTAAGAGATCTATGATGAAACAAACTCTTGTAAAAGCCCATACAAGTCTGGCAGCTTATTCGCTTATTTAAGCGGCTAGTCACAAGGCTTACTGAAACCGGTCACATGACTGGAGCAGACTCCTTCCGCGTGTTTTATTTTCCTTGTCTTCTTTTCTTCCCTCGTTTTTTTTTCTTTCTTTTCTTTTCTACTGTGTTCGTTACCTGAGGCAAATCTTCTGGAGCGCATGTGTAAACATAGCCCCTCCCCTCACTCGATCTCAGACGTGCAAGTTATGTGCTCTTCAAAAGTGCACTCATTGTTCTTGTTGCATAATCCTGTCTGTACGTGTGTGTAGATGATCGCTACTGAGGGTGTGACTGGCATGACGGTTGCAGAGCTTCAGGCGGCCTGTAGGAGTCGAGGAATGAGATCACTGGGGTTGACAACCGATCAGCTCCAAAAGCAGCTTCAGCAGGTACACACACACACTCACTCTCGTGCATATCCATAAATACATGTTCTCAAATTCCCATATGCTACATACTCATTCTTCACAGAATGAAGCTCTGTTTGGATGTCTGATGCGTACCAGGGTTGTGCACAATTAGAATTGCAATTCTGCTTCGTGTTTGCTACCTTAATTGAAATGCAAGTGAAAATCAAGAATTGAATTGGAATTTAAGAGCCAGTTTCAATTCAATTCTGGAATTTTGCACAAGCCTGATGCGTACTTGCTCTTTTCCATAGCTGACCAAAAGGGAGATGATTTGAACCCCCCGCCCCCCAAATCCTATTTATTCACCAGTGTTGTAACAATTTGAATTACATAAATATGCCAGTTAGATTTGAAACCTTTTCAGATCTACAGTGGGAATGGAAACTGTCCAGTTTCAGACAGATACTGTTCTGACCTTTGACTTTTGTGTGTGTGTGTCAGTGGGTGGACCTGCACCTGAAGGAAAACGTGCCACCTTCCCTGCTGCTGCTGTCTCGCGCCATGTACCTGACGGACCTCACGCCCAAGCCCCCCGTCATCCCGCCCGTGCCCAAGCTGGAGGTAAGCCGCGCACCGCACCGGAAAATTATGCGCCACGTCGTGTCCACTTCCTGTCTCACCTGGCCATCTCACTTCCTGCCACCATTTCCCCCTTTACCTCTGTGTGTCTCACCTGGCCTCAGCCTTACCTGTGCCGTGGTCACTCCTGACTCTTCCTGTTTTGTATTTGATTTGATTTATTTTGGATTTGACAGACAACATAATCCAAAGGATTACATGTTAAAGTGCAAACCCTTATTTCCAACATGGTCCTTGGTGTTAGGACAATTAACAAATGACATAAGACCTATTGCAGGACAAAGACAATAATATTTCATACATTATACAAAACACCCAGGGTTGAGGAGCATTCTAAAATCAGAGAATCCCCGATCACATAAAATAATCCATCTACTCTAATTAAAAAGATCTGTTACTCTATTCCATTTGTTCCATATTTTTATTTATTTTTTATGATGTTTTTCTTTCCAGTCTTCTCTTTGTCCTTTTCTCTCTGCTTGTGTGTTCTCTTTCCCTCGCACATTCTCAGTGAAAAAAAATCCAGTTTTTTTTTCTGGATGTTTCTGTTTTCATTGGTACCCATCTCACTCTCCTACTTATCCTTTAGTTACTCACCTGTCCCTCGTCCTTACCGGTGTCCAGCTGCCCTCTCCTGCCTCTTTAAAGCTGTCCTCTGTGACCTCCCAGCAAAGTTCACTGGCTCTGCTGTGTGTGGGTGTGGGTGTGGCTGTGGCTGTGTGTGTGGTCGGTCACCTGCAGACTTAGACACGCGATCAGGGTTCTCGTGTCCTGTTTGGAGTCTTGCCCAATGCACCAAAAACACAGTCAGTCAGTCATGGATACTGTAACCACTATCAGTGTGAACACAGAATGCAAAAGGTAGAATATGTAGATTTGATTTTTAAGCAATAAGCCCCAAGAGGCCGTTCTATATCGTGAATATAGCACAGCTGAGGGGTGTTGTTAGGCACAGCTGAGTGGCGTTAAACAAAACTCAGCTGTGCTATATTATTGCTTTTATAAAACGCCTACACATATAGGACATTAAAAATTGATTAGAAGTCCATGCAGGGGTGTTCTTGGGGAGGAGGTTTTAATTAAATGTAGGTGTACTATTTAGGAAGCCTAAACGCATGCATGTGCTGGATGTAAAAGGAGGATTGTTAGACTTGTGGCGTTCTTGCTGCTTACGGGCTTCTCTGCTAATGGAGTTCCCTGAGAGGCTTCAGTATGAGATAGATGAGGTCTGTGCAGTTCTGTCACCATTTTGGATATTCTATTATTATACAATTGTTATTATATATTATAATTTAGGCTTTTTCATTTTTTTCATTTGAAGCTATTGTTATGTAACTAATAATAACTATATAACTAATGTTGTGTTCATATACTGTATGTGGCTTTGGGCAAATGCATCCGTGGACATAATACTGAAACTGTAACCATAAGTATGTTTGGATCTGGCCAATCGGACCGTTAGCCTACAGCACCTGCAGTTTGTTAGCCTAGCTCAGCATTTTCCTACTTTCACAAAGAAAGAGGCGAGCCCAACCCCAGCCCCTACCCCAGCGACAGCGACTTCTGCGTCATGACGCAACGTGATCTTTGATCCCTGTCAGGGCGGCTTTATCACTGCAGCCTGGGCACTTCTAGTCCCTGCACATCCCAGCTCAGCCCATTCAGACCCAAAGTGATCAGCTATCTCTGTGTGTGGTTAAATATCACCCCATGTGTGTGTGTCTGTCTGTTATGTAAAACTTATGTCGCTGTGTGTGTGTTGCAGAAGGCCACCCCTCCTCCGTCAGAGACGGAAGCTTCAGCTAAAGGGAAGCCACTGTCTGCCTCCCTGGAGGAACTGGTGGACAAGGCCCCCATCATCATTGCCGGCAAGGTGAGAGTCGCTGCACCTGTCTCCCAGGCAGAGGGAGTCTTGGTGACCGAGACCTGTAGCTGAACAGTGGTAGTGTTGGTGACCCAGACCTGTATCTGAACAGTGGTAGTGTTGGTGACCCAGACCTGTAGCTGAACAGTGGTAGTGTTGGTGATAAATAGAGACTTGTAGCTGAACAGTGGTAGTGTTGGTGATGGATAGAAACCTGTAGCTGAAGCAGTGGTAGTGTAGACACCATAGTGTCACTACTTGGCTCGTAAATGAGTCATTTCACAAATGTGTCAGTGTGACTGATTGGTCTTTACACGTCACATGATTGTTGTTCGTGACATGACTTTGCTCCTGACCTCATCTCTGTGGCTTCATTAAGTTAATCATCTCAGCAGACACCAGGGTGTCCACTTACATAAAACTGCTCCAGGTCTCTCTTGTGCGTGATACTTGAGTTTTGCCTTGCCCGAGGGCGCCTATCACATGTGTCGGTTTTCACTAAAGCAGCTCGGGCTTTTACTACAAAGCACCCAAATGCCGCTCATGAGAAGCAAAGGGAATGGAAGGTTTCAGTCACACTTTCTCTCTCATGGGTGCACAAACACCCCTGTATGACATGCTCAGTGGCTTGGATCTGATCAGTTTACATTAGTTTAGTTTAAAGAAACTAACTAGTTTAGTTAGTAACTAGTTTAGTAACTAGTTTAGTTTAAGGAAAGAGGAAATCACTGATTGATAAATACAGTAAAATGAAGGTTTTGTAGATGTGTTTCTGCTCTTTCTGTCTGCTCCTGTGGAGAATTAAGTCATCATTCCCCACCCAGAGGCTCCATAATGATATGACTAGCATTTTCAGTTAGCACTGCTCCCTGTGTTTACTAGCATCTGCTGCTTTTAACACGGCCCAGTGACCACTGTAAAGACTAGCATTTTCAGCTAGCACAGCTCGCTATGAAGTCTAGCTTTTAGCACTGACCACTGGTAAGAGTAGTATCTGATACTTTTAGCATTGATTACTGTTACAGCGTCTACCGCTGTTAGCACTGATCACTGATCAAGGCTAGGCTTGTATTTTCTATTAACACTAATCACTGTGAAGGCTAATAATTTCTTTTAGCACTGACCACCGTGAAGGCTAGTATTTTCTAGTACCACTGTGAAAGTTTGTATTGTTTTGTCATCACTGGTCACTATGAAAGCTAGTATTTACTTTTAGCACTGATCAGTGTTACAGCATCTACTGCTGTTAGCACTGACTGACCACTGTGAAAATGAGCATGTTCTATTAGCATTGCTTCATTAGAGCACTGAATAGAAATGAATCCGCCTGTTCTGGGCTCAATCTTACATGTATTTTGCACGAGTAACAATGTGGTGGTTTGGACTTAACTCGGTAGCCAACCACACTCCGAACCCAAATCGACCGAAATCCAACATGTCTGCCTCCACTGCCACTTGCATTTCTGTGCGTCTCTGTGCGAGTCTGCCGGTGTGAGCAGCAGAACTGACCGGAAGGGTCTGGTCTTTTTTAGGCGGAGGAGATGCTGGAGAAATCCAGGGTGCTGGACATGCCGTCTCCCGAGGCTCAGTTAATACATGTAAGTGTGTCCCGTCCATGTGGATTCCATTTCTCTCTTTCTTCCTCTCTTCCTTTTGCCTGAACAAACAGAAATCATAATTAAATAAAAAAAATAAAAAAAAAGATAAACACAGAAATAAGCAGGCCGTTACAGGGCCAAACTGTTATGGTCAGAAACGGAAAAAAAAAGGGCTAGCGGTGATGGGTTATGTAACTGCCCTTATGTTTAGCCTTTTGCCCCGTACCAGCCGGGGTAAATAATAAGATTAGCGTGCTTCTACTGCCCCAGATCATGCCCCCCCATCGCTCCTCTTAATCCAATTACTGCTTCTTATGATGTTCAAATATGCAGACACTGTTCTGTTACCCTGGGTTATGCTGTCCTGCTGGGGGGAGCCAGAGAAAAGGGTGGAATGGTGAAAATGCACCCCTGCTGGTGCTTAGAGGGAGGGGTAGATTCTCGTAGGGCTAGGATGACCTTTGTGTTGACCCCATGTGTTCTGTCCAATCAGGCGAAAGGAGCAGAGATGGTCCAGAAGTCCAAGATGAGCGCCAATGGGATGTGAGGAGAGACTCTCCACCCCTGATACCCCCTACCCCTCCAAAACTTGACGACATCAGTGCACACCCCCACCCCCTCGCCTTCACACTCAGAACTCAAACCTCTACCTAACTCTACGCCTGACCTCTGACCTTTGTGACTCTTGTGAGAGGAGAGAGGGGTGCTTGTCTTCATCCTCGGCAACAGGGGAACACATGCGGCCAGGGCGGCAGAACACGTCATAAACTCTGTTACGGAGGCAGGGAGAAGGATGCCCTCCCTGTCACACACACACAGACACACACACACACACACTCGCCCTACCCCCAGCTCCAGGTCTGGTCAAAAGAGACTAGAACTTGTTCTCATGTGTTCTAAAGGTCTTAACCCTCATCCCCACCCGCGTCCGACCTGTCTGTAGCTGACGGAGCGAGAGGAGATGCTCAGAGGTAACTGCCTCCTCCGAGACTCCAGAGCTCCCGGCTGGGTCGGGTCGGATTGGGCGGGGATGGTTAAACATGGTTTAAGAGACCTCCTCTGCACTCCTGCAAGCTAGGAGGGGGCGCTTCTTCCCACCAAAGCCACCCCCCCCCCAGCCACCTCTTGTGATGTTTACAGAATGGCTCTTTCTGTAGAACCTCTGTTAATCTCCGACACTCATCACACCTCATCTCGCCTCCAGATAATCAGGATTCAGCAAGTTGCCTCCTGCTGCCCAGAACCCATTCTCTCATTTGGCAAAGTCCTGCCATGTACATTTTGTAAATATAACTGTAAAACTATCGGCACAATATAAAGTGCCATCGACCTGTACAGCTGGCTGTGTGCCATATCTTTATGCTCCTAAGCTTGGGGAACGCAACGCTACTGGTTATGATATTAAGATACTAAGAGCCGGCTGCCGTTCTCGTCTTGGCTTGCAGGTGGATTGTAAATTGTAAGTGTGCGGGTTTTTTGTTTTCGTTTTGTTTTAATTTTATTTTATTTTATTTTATTTTATTTTGTTGTTTTGATTTCCTGCAGCAGGGGAAGTTGAATTTGGAGTTTGCTCCTTGAGGAGAATTAGATTGTCTGTGCTCTGCGGCCTCTCTGAAGCTACAGCGTGGGCAGAATCTGCCATTTAAGGCACAGAAAGAAAAAAAAAAAAGCTTTTTTTTTTGAGGAGTGTATTTAATGTGTGCAAGATCATTGTAAAGATGTTGAGATTTCCCCCCCCCATTCTTTATTTTGTTCTTCTGCAATTCAGATTCAGAAAATAATTTAATTTGGTTGAAATTGGAGGTAAACAAAAAAGAGGATAGCTGTCCCTTGCAAAATGTATTTATTTCACTAAAGTCTAAAATTGGTTTACAAATTTCATAAAATGTACAAGTTTTAAAATGACGTATGACTACTCTCTTGCAGATAATGCGTGTAAATATCTGAGATGTAATCATGATGTTACCTTATTTGTATGTAGATTTGGTCCTCACCTTGCACTACAAAGAACCACTAAAATATGATTCTAATTATTGAAAGATGAGAATGATCTGTTATCAAGGTTATTTTTGTAACTTCCTCTGCCCCCCATAATCATGATAAACAGTAACGTCCTGCATCAGAACTGATGACAATGGGGCTTTAAACGCCCCCAAAACCACCACCTCCTTTAGGTGAATTTACTAACTTGCGCTGTTCACCTCTCAATCAGTGCACTGTCCGGAGGAGCTTGCCGTGTTACACGTGATTCCCAATTCTGGGATTCACCCGTTCGATTGTCCCTCAATGTTATTTTTGTTATTCTTTGTTTTTTTTCTCGGAGGCAGTTCAGCCAAAAACAAAGTGGTCAACAGAAGGTGCTTAATGTGTACAACTCTTACCTCTGTTCTGAGCACAGAGAAGCATTACATAGACATGGTGAGGTGGTCTTGGTCCATAGACCACCATCTTCATCAATGTCATCGCACTTCACAAAGAATCGCTTTCATTCAGTCAGTGGAAAGGTTCAATCAGAACTGCACAGTGGAGTGATCACCTGTGTTAACGGGACTGTTCCTGTGTGGTAAACCTTTTGATCCTTTTCCCTAACGGTTCTGATCTGATTGAATGACCGATGTGACATTCTTTCTTTATTCCTTTTTTTTGGTAACTTTATAATTCTGGGGGTAAACAAAAGAACAGGTAGAAGATCTTGCTCTGTGAATGTGGTCTGGATTTCCCTCACTAAAGCGACTGTGTTGACGGCCTTGGGTTGTCAGTGAAACCGCCGTATGTTGTCAGATAAGACTGAAACAAAGGTCTCTTCTCTCTGCAGAAAGCCCTTTCCCACCACTGTGCTTTCTCATTGACATGTGTTCTAAGGAGAATTGATTGGCTGGGTTTTGAAATGTCTTCATGGTTAGCAAGCGGGGAGGGGTGTGCTGTGAACTGGTCATGTTGGTGTGAGGCAACTCTCCCAGAAGTTCTGCACCCAAAATGAGCTGAGTTCTGTAAACTAAGCTGGGAGAGTCTGCACCAATCACATGCGCCCCATGACTTGCAGCCCACCTCATCCCTCCTCAAGATGACCTGTCATTGGCCCTGAGCCTTGTCACTCACACCCATAAGAGGACATTGGTAACACTGCATGTGAGGGATTTTCATGCCATGTAAAACGGAAAATAAAACGAATCAAATGAAAATGATTTAAGATGTAGGTGAACACCAATCTGTACGCGTCCCAGATCAGTGTAAAGCTGTTTACTCAAATAAAGCCTCCATGTCTGCACCTTGGCGTGGCCAGAAGCGCTGCAGAAGGAGACTTTGGACAGAAAATACAATGACGGCATTAAACGGTGAAAACAAACTATGGAGTGAGTGTGTTTGTTCTTACACGTTAAGTGGATATGAAATAAGCATTTGAGGTCGGGATGTACTGTACACATGATGCATTTAATCTCAAGAATAATTCTCCTGGTTTTCCACAAATACACACACAAAACAAATAAACAAATAATGATTTTGCGGGAGAAAAGTAGTTCAGAATGGGCAAACACTTCATAGGCTATTTATTTATATAAATAAATAAATATCAAAATGAAGCCATACAGCTCTATGAGGAAGTAAACATACACAGGTTTGTCACTAAATTACATACAGGCTACTCCCCAGATCTCCACAGGTGCCAAAATAGGTTGTAGCCTATCTACCAGAAATGTTTCAATAGGTAGCTCTGGGGCAATAGGTTGCTCTAGTGAACTCTTGAATGAAGAGGAAACGCAGCCACATCAAAGATTGCAGATAGGTCGCTATCTACAGTTTTCGGCCTCATGTTTTTCCAAACCCAGAAGAAGTTATTGCTGCACTGGAAGGGGGCCCGCGTGCTCTGTTCATTGGGTGCACTGCAGAAGGCAGATTCGAGTTGCCCCCTCAGGGAAAGGTCTCAGTGCGGTGCTGCTGTAGACCTAACGAATGACCGCCTCCCGGGGAAGCCATTCTGCACATTCCACCCGTGTGTTCCCCTCCGGACTTCAAAGGCTTTTGGACTCTATTATAGTGACGTGAACACTTGGAGTAAAGGGCAAGGACGTTCATGTTCTCCTATAGAGAGAAGGCAAAGGGCCAAGAATTGGGGACTGTAATCTGACTTAATGCCCGAAACGTCCGACGAAAATCAACATGATGACGTCTAAATGACAGCCTCTGTCGGATAATGCTTTTAAAGTGATGCAGATGTGCAGAGCAATCCCACGTGTTATGCAACAATTAATATCAGAATGCTTGCATAAGAGAAATTCCTCGAAAAAGCAGAGCATGCAAACATTTGGTAGGAAGCTAGGAACCTAAAAAATAGCCTGTCATTCGTATTTGACACTACTTGAATTTCCCCTTGGGGATCAATAAAGTGTCTGTCTATCTATCTATCTATCTATCTTGGTGCAATTAAATAATTAGGTGCACATCCATATTATATAGGATGAAAGTCATAGTTAGGCCTATGTTATGATAAAGTTAACCTGTTCTCTAAAAAAAAAAACATAGGCCTAGAGAAAACACAACAAACTGGCCTGGCCATTATGAGATAACCTACAGATAAACGTTCCTGGCTCGTCAAAGATAGTAGGCTAGCCTAATCGCGATTTAATAGAAGATATTGGCTTCTCCAAGTGCGTCAGGCCGGCGCTCATAAAATGGAGTCGTGCAGTGCAGTGCTTTCGTCAGCAGAGGGACACGCAGGTAACAGTATCCCCACACACTGCTCACACAAACAACGCTGCTTTTGATGTGTTCAAAGACCACAGATACTACAGAGATTACTTTTATTGACCTAATTGGAGTCTCAGAGTAGTGTCATTAGGCTATATAGCCATTACACAATGCAGGCATAGGCTACAGACAATGCATGCATAGGCCTACAATATGCTAAGTGCAAACGCACCGTAAATTACAAAAGCACACGCAAATGCACCCAACACAAACAAATAGACAGAATAACATGCTGCTTAATACAGAAACATTTTTTAAATTATTATTATTATTTCCTTTTATCAAGTGCAGTCATACAGTATGTCACTAAAATCGTTTTGATGGTAGGCCTATAAGTCTACAGGAAGGTTAACAGTTCACAGATACTTTTCCTAACCATAATACATGTGAGGTAAGATCTTTATCTCAGCAGTACCACATACATATTTGGTAAATAATAAAGTAATTTTTACATTGCAGATGACCATTGTTTTAAAATAAATAAATAAATAAATAAAATAAAATAATAATACTAATAGGCCTAGTGAAAAGAATATATAGCCTAATATTAAGAAAAGAAAAAAGAAAGTGAAAACACACACAACATAAAGTGTGTGCATGCACAAACCCACATAGAGAGAAATAAATAAATAAAATAAGATTAAAAATAAATTCTGCATATCGTTCATATGAAATGAAAATGTAGGGCAAAGGGTGACCAAAGGGTAGGCTACTTAGGAATACATCTTCTTTCAGTTGTAACTAGATGTACCACAGAGCGGTACAAAATATGACCGCCGCCCAGTCCAGCACATTTTTTCCACAAAAATAAATCACGCGGAAAGGCCTATATGATTCTGTCTCACTAAATTGCATTATCCACACTAAATTCTCACTGGTATCTGCTAGACCACAAGTACCAAAACCTGATTAGTTCATAGATTTCACATGTAAAATTCATTTTATACAACCCCACCCCCATCTTGCCTGTTAATAATTCTGAGAAATTCTTGTGTGCATGTTTGCGTGTACATGTTTATGTGTGTGGGTGTGTGTGCTTGTGTGTGTACCTGCGTATGTGCCTGTGTTTGTGCATGTGCATGCATGCGTACATATGTCTACTGTGTGAGTATGTGTCATACGAATGATTACTGTGAATGTATGTGTGTACGTGTATCTGTTTATGCACATGGAATGGGTTAAGATGACCCCTGGAGGCAAACATACAGAAAAAATTGGTCATCCTAGGCCCTACGGTTCTCAAGATATTCACAGAAAACTGTGTCTGCCCTACCCTCCTTTCGGGGGGTCCAGTCCAGCGGGGGGGCTACAGATCAAAATGAAAAACGATGGTTCCATGCTATCCATGTGGGGTTACATGCCCACCAAGTTTGCTGTACCCCGGTCTTTCAGTGTCCCAGGAATCCTTGTTGGTGTACGGTCACTAAATGTACACATAAATTATTTTATTGTAAGGCCCCCCATGAACGAAAGTTCACAAAACTTGGCATGCATTTGGAGGTTGTCATAATGATCCTACACTTTCATTTTCGTGCAGTTTTGACCATGTCAGCCAGAGATATTGTGATGAAAACACTTGCTTTTTAATTTTTAACTAGGTGGCGCTATACATGAAATAAGTGGTAATGGGATGGGTTGACATGCCCCCTTAAGACCAACATACAAAAAAAAGGTGGACCTCCTAGGCCCTACGGTTCTCGAGATATTCACAGAAAACTGTCTCTGGCCACCTACAGGCCAGTTGGTGTATAGTAACATAAATTAATTTATTGTGTGGCCCCCCATGAACGGAATTCCACGAAACTTGGCATGCATTCAGAGGGTGTCATAATGATCCTACACTTCCAATTTTGTGCAGTTTTGACTATGTTAGGTCACAGATACCTGCAATTACAACACCCCATTTTTACTTTTTTGTGTTTAACTAGGTGGCGCTATACATGAAATGAGTGGTTATGGAATGGGTTGCATACCTAGATCTACTCTCAGCACAATGGGTGCATGATCACTCAGAGTTATAGGTTCAGTGAAACAATCTGTTGCTTTATATGTGGGCGGAGACAGAAAAAGTCAATCCTTGAATAGCTATTGAAGACATTTGACAGAAACAATTTAAAGTCAAAAACACAAAAAAAACTGAAAACAAATGCAACAGATTTTGTGATTTGAGATTTTTAAGAGGTGGAAAAATCTGTTATCTTCAGGGGGTGGGGATCTTCCCCCTGTGTCTACATCATTTTGAGGGGCAGGGAGACAGTAAAACAATAGGCTGAAAACACAATTTGATGTCTTAATGTTATATACTGCTGATTGAGCAGGTAGTCTGCTGACCAATGGAAACATTAGTGAACTATGGTGTTCCAGACAAGTATCTCCCTGACAAGAGATCTAGGTGGGCATGCAGGGTAAAAGGATATAGCCCACGTCTATGATTACCTACGGCGAATAAAAGCCATGGTGGTATCCAGCACCTATCACATTTGTGCCATAATGTTCTCAGGTCAATTTATTGTTCCACCATGATATTCAATTACTGTTACTCAATATGCTTATGTAAAGAGAGTAAAAATCTTGCCCCTTGCAGTAGTAAATAATAAGTGATAATTAAATGTCGTAATGTAATCGATAACATGGTGAGTATTGTGCTGATGTTGTAGCAGCTTTGTGTGAGTAGTGTATGAGTGTGTTGGATATATTTTGTACGCTTTGACGCAAAATGAAGACAGGAGCCAGTGATCCAAAAGAACAATACAATTGTTGAGAGAGAATGATACGGTGGTTCGTACCCAAACTCTACAATGGTTCGTACCCAAACTCTGACATGTTCAGCATGTCAGCTTCCTTACGTTGAAGGTCACAGAATCAGGGTGTGACAGTTAACACATGGCCTAATACATCATTATGTTTACACATCTTGACCTTCAGGTCAGGCAGTACATTCCGAGATTGGAAAGTGAATTTATTTCTGTTCCCTTCCTGTCGATTTCCAGAGTCTCAATTGTGAGATTCAGCTTGTCTGGATATTATTAAAGCAGAACTATAAACAGAACATAAAGTTCATGCTTGTAGACTAAGACACAATAATATACAGAACATAAGATTTATAACTAAAACAGACGGAACAGAAGACTCATGTCTGTGAACCAAAACAGCAAAACATACAGAACAGAAGATTCATGCATGTGAACAGAGGATTACATGTGCATACATGCTGTGAATCAAAACAGTATACCATAAGCATGCATGTGAATCTTAAACTAGATCAATGTAAAACACTTAAATGTTTTAAGGCAGTGCCATAACTAAAAACATATCACTTGTTTTTAAAACGGTTTTTAAAACAGTGCAATAACTTTTCTTAATTGTCATTATAAGCTAGCAGATATATAAAGAGTTTATATTTCCCCAACAGTGTGTGTGAGTGTGTGCGTGTGTGTGTGGGGGGGGGTATGTAATGTGCATGTGTGTTGGTGGTGTGTGTGTGTGGTTGGGTAATCATAATCATGGTCTTCTTATAACACGTCCCAGGTGAGGTCCTCTGTGATAGTGATACCAAGGAACTTGTAGTGACTCAAATCAATTGAGCTGTAGATGGTGATGGTTGAGTCAGGAGCAACATCTAATGTGCACACACATACACACATACACACTCAGGCAGTGCTCACAGGTTTGCACAGACACAAACACATACACTGGTATAGACAGACACAAACACACATGCAGACACACGTGCACTATGTACACAGACAAACACACACACACACTGTGCAAATCTAGATGTGCAGCACAGTCATGTGCAATATGACGGCTGCATAATACCTGTAGCAGAAGTGTACTTGCAGATAGACAGGGTTTCTCCAGGTATCAGCAAATCTCATTTTATGCTTTTTCATGCCACTTTAAACTAATTTCATGCCCATGTCCAACTGCAGATACACTCACAGCACGTTGCATTACTAGCATCCGGAGTCGCGACTTCGTGCACCGGCCGTAAAAAACAGCCAATTAAAAGGTTCCGCCTGTCAACCATTACGCTATACTTCCAATCAAAATTAGATTTAGATGTTTATATAATCAAAATAAATCGTGAAAAGCAATGTTTTATTCCATCAAGTTTACATAATTTTTAATTTTTCTGAAAATCAAAGTTCATGCTTTTTCATGCCATTTCATGCCTGAATTTTCACAAAATCTATTTAATTACTTTTCATGCTTTCTAATGACCCGCGGAAACCCTGGATAGAGGTGTGTGTGTTTGGGTCTCACCAAAGTATATCTGTTGTTGCAGACTTGTCTTAGTGCACTGCACTGCAAACGTTCCTTTCATTCTTAGCGGAAAATACTACATATACGAGCCCCGGATATGTCTTTGGGAAAAAAAATAATAAGTTGTGGCTACGAAATAGCAATTCGTTCCCACAAAATAATAAGTTGTGGCCACAAAATAGCAATTCGTTCCCACAAAGTACTAATTTGTGGCCACGAAATATTAATTAATTCCCACGAAATAGTAATTCGTTCCCACGAAATAGGTAATTTGTGGCCACGAAATATGAATTCGTTCCCACGAAATAGTAATTTGTGACCACGAAATATGTATTATCTAACGTGCACTGGACAGCTGGGTGAGCAAATCGAGCGCCAGTAGAAGCCTGTCGTGTCTTTTCTCATCACTCCCACCAGCTCTCAATTCTCTGGTTTGCAGTAGGGTACAACCGGGACGATTGAAACGGGGGACGAATGAAACATTCTGGTTTTCTCCGAGTGCAACGATGATAGACAGACATCATTTGGACAAAACATAGAGCATATTAACCTCCGTTGCTCAGCCAAATGCCTTCCTGTTACGTCCTGTTATTACGGAGTTACAGGCGATAAACGATTTCTGATGGTCACAAGTTTACTTCATTAGCAGTTTATTTTTTTTTATTATTAAAGAGTGTTTTTCATTTAAAGGTTTGACTTCATGCTTATTCAGTAGAGCATTTAGTGCTCTCCCCAATCCCAGATGTTCACATTGCATGTTTGTTTGTAATGGATGCAAAACTATAATGCTAAATTTCTATGGGGGGACGATTGAAACACCTATTTGTCCCGACCAGGCAGTAAACCCCATTTATTCTAAGTCAATGCACACATATCTGTGTTTATACTATATTTTATGCAGGTGAGACATGGAAAAGCAGTTTTAGAAAGATGCAAATATATTTGGGGCTATCAGGTAGGGGGTCGAAGTTTTGCCATGTTAACCTATGGAGACTGGACGGCCTGTGGGTCATGAAGGGCACTTATTTGGATGTGTGGTGGCTTTAACCACATAAAAACAGAGTGAAATAACATTTTGTACTATAGAAACATTATATAATTCGAAACATGCATTATTCTAGCTATATTAATGGCATCGTGCATGCTATTTCCATAACCCATGAAATACTGCGCATCACCATGACGGCAATGAGTTGTTAACAGACATGAACCAAGACATATAGCCCAGCAGCAATCTATCTAAAATAACACATACTTGAAGTACCATTCATGGTATGTTGTCAAATATTGAAGTTGTGGGAAGTTTACATAATTTAAGCTGTATGTTTCATTCGTCCCCATGCTGTTTCATTTGTCCCAGCCAGGAGGGGCCGAATGAAACATAACGCTGGCTCGACTTCTCCTTAAATAACTCTTGAACGGTTTTGTTCAGAGCTGTAAATGCAACTGTATTTGACAGAGGACAGATGTAGGTTGCTAGTGACAAAATATTAACTTTCAGTGTTTTACAATGTCTTTGTAAATTACGTTTCATTCAATTCATTCAAGTGTTTCATTTGTCCCGGTTCTCCATCAGCCTCGGCGTTGCTCCTGACCGTCCATCTATCTCGGCACAGGTCCTCGGTCAGCGCAGCTCTCATGTATGACGTTTTACAAAAGATAGAAGTGCCTGATATATGATTTCATCAGCGCGCGGCGTATGCAAATAATAACTAAGAAATGGAACAGTGATGGGTGTGTGGGTAGAAGGCGTGAGATGAGATGAGGATGGGGAAAAAGTGAGAGTGAGGGGGGGGGGGGGATAAAGATTCACCACCAGCTATCTGATGCATATTTTAATGGAAATTTTCACGGCCGCCTTATAAAAAAACACAAACGAGAGAGACACGTTCAAGTCGTACCTACGCCGGTGCAGCGACCTGGCTCTTCATAGTCTGTGGAGATGCCTCGCTAATAATGAATCCCTCCAATGCCAGGCTTTTCAAAATGTCTTTGTATTTCATTCCCAGCCTAAAATAGCACTCTACCATATCTCTGTCCATTGTGTGACAGCGACTGTTCCTGTTTGAGGAGTTGCGCTTGATTTGCTCATCCAGCTGTCCAGTGCACAGCCTATAGGCCTACCTATTTCGTGGCCACAAATTACTATTTCGTGGGAACAAATTAATATTTCGTGGCCACAAATTACCTATTTCGTGGGAACGAATTAATATTTCATGGCCACAAATTAGTACTTTGTGGGAACGAATTGCTATTTTGTGGCCACAACTTATTATTATTTTTCCCCATGACATATCCGGGGCTCCGTACATTTGTGATACGATCTAGGAAAACACATGGTGCGCTCAAAAATCAATCCTTGATTTTTGCTGTTTCAACCCTCTCTGGTGAAATTTCACCAACTTAAGATTCTGATACCATCTTAGCAACATTCTGGACACTGTCTCCTATGGTAAAATCCTGGATACCTCAAAATCCTGGATGTTGCTAGGATGGTGTCAGAATGTTGGTAAAATTGCACGAAGTGAAGGGTTTTCCCAGATCGCATCACATTTTAAGAAACTTTTTGCCATTTCAATGTTTTGATAACATTTCTAGTAAGAAAGTTTTTATACTCTTCACTGAGTTTATGTATACACTGTAAACCCAGATTTAGTTGTAATATATAGCCTATGTTAGGTAGCTGATGTTTGTGTGTTTTTTGAAAACCCTATGTAACTCAGACATCCCAGGTCTCCCGGAAGTTCCGTGAGTCTCCCGCATATTGAAAGCGGTTCCTTGATGCCCGTAAATTAGATAAAATCTCCCGGAATCTAGAGTGAGCAAGCAAAAGCGTGCGCGCAAGACCGAGACTTCAAATCACGTATGCATCTGAGTTTAGCGCGCACATGACAGAGAGAGAGAGAGAGGGAGGGGTGGTGCGCATGTGCCTGAAGCAAGACGCATCCTGATTGGCATATTTTGCTAAATCAACCAATCAGTTTTCAATGTAGTCGGGCTTTTATCCCGAACTAAATTAATCAGTTCAGTGTATCTAGGAACAGGAGCGTCATGGCAGAGTCAGAGTGCCCCAAAAAAACGAACATTTAAGACCCATTTCACATCACACTACACGAAAGTGTAGGCCTTGTCTCATAAGAGTAAAAAACAATGATAGGCCTACTGTAGTTGCATGCTGCACTGCTTGTAACAGTGACTTATTGCCCATGGCAGGTTAAATGATTGCAAAAGACATGTTGAGGTCAGTTGAACAAGTGTCATTTCATATGCATATTATTCAGGCCTATACTAAATGGCTAGTTGCCAGAAAAGAACAAACTACCAAAATCTACATAATTTATTATCACAATTTCAATCTATAGGCCTTCCTTATTTGGTGTACTGACTAGACATTAGGCCTATTGAACAAACATTAATCTGTATTTCAGTAAAATAATTCCTTTTTTTGGGGGGGGGGGTTTCAGGATACCTCCCTGAAATTACTTTTTGCAGGTTGGGATGTCTGCATAACTAAAAGAAATTAGTTGATTTAAGTGAAATATACAGTGCACTGATCATGTTCAGCAGAGACAACGATACATTTTATGTTTTTGCAAGGCAGAGGAGGGGTCTAATAAAAATTCTGCCCATCAACCGTTCCTCTTGCTTCTCCTCAGTTACATGAATGACTCCATGCGTCTTGCTGCTGTGACAAATAGGCTAGGCTACATTAAATGGTGGGTGAACTTTCTGATGAACTTGGTGAATTTCTGATGAAATAACCCAAAATGATGTTGAGTTTGACAGATAATTAGCTAAATGTTTGTTTACGTAACTTACAACCTGAGAAAACTAAGGTAAAGTTATCTTTGTTGTTAGCATGCTAGTAGTCTTTCGGACTATTAACTCATGGTAGCTACCTTAGCATTCCAATGGGTGTGTATGGCAGATTATAACAATATCACATATGTTTTTGTGTAAATATACTTGTCTTGGTGCTACTTAGTTTAATTCAGACTTCATCATTGAAATTGGTCTTTCTGTCTGTAGACAGTTTTAGCTAAGAATAGCAGCACATATTGGTTAGCTTTTTGCTAATGTTAGCCGATGTCCATTCACTCATTACGCATTTGCATTCATAGCAGTGATATAGCAAACTTATTTCAACTGAGTAGGGTACAACCGAGACGAATGAAACGGGGGACGAATGAAACATTGCAGTTATCTCGAAAACCGTATGTCTTGCAATTGTCAAATTTCGTCAGCACGCATGACCTGTCAGACCCGGGAAATTTGGGGTCATGACGTCACAAATTAGACCCGCGAACCCAATTCTGAGTGAGTAAGTAAAATGTTTGCTACAGTATTTTTTTTTAAAATGACAAGTTGTATTTGTTGTTTCATGTGCCATAGTCATGTTCATACGATAGATGAATTAGTTTTTATAAAATATCCTACAGTGTGGAATTTCATATTTTTTTAGTTTAGGAGCAAAATAGGTTTAAATGTCAATTGTTGCTGTCGGGACGAATGAAACTTGTTTCAATCGTCCCGCTATAATTATGCGTGTACCGCTTCTAATACGGTCACACATTGTATGCACAATGCCATGAAATAGTAAATGCTTGCAATGAATAACAAGTAGTTTTTAATGAATAATAAGTGTTCATCACATAAATCAACAGAAAATGGCAAGAAACTGAGTGAGAACGACATGCAGAGGGCAGGTGCCACCAGCCATTTATGAAAGAGCATATGCTGAAGTGATGAAGGGGGCCAGCATTAGGGAGGCAGCTGAGGGGCATGGTGTCAACCATGTCACTCTCTTTCGATATGTTAAGAGGAGGAAGAGGCAGAGCCAGGGAGAGCTATTACCAAAGATGGTTGATTACAAAGATACTTCATGAGAGGCCATTTCCTGTCCCTGGAAATTTATGCAAATAGGGTAGCAGCACACGCCCCCGCACATTCATGCAGTGATCGGGCTCTCTTTTTAACATTGAGGTCTACGGCAGAATCCAAAAATTTCCCAGAATTTGTCAAAGCCTTATTTTTCTGAGCAATGGATGCACATTTCGGACACGGTATCATGATCTCCAAACCCTCCTCCCTATTTCAGTAGAATGTCGTGATAGTATGACCCTCCAGTCGTGAGAAAATCAACATTAATGAAGGTGTACACCAAGTTTATTTTGTACTCCGGCTTGTCTGCCGTGGAACCGAGGCGTTCAAACGTAAGTCATACGTCAGTGACACGCCCCTGTGCAGGCGGGAACTGAACCAGAGCCCGTCTCTGACTGAACTCCACTTTGCCCTCATAGACATGAACTAGGACGACCCATCTTGCTACGCATTCATTATCTTTGCTATTACCCCTCCAGGCTACTGGACCCCAAACAAAAGGGTCTTTACAGATGGTCAGGAGGAAAAACTGCAGGCCTACCTAAAAAGAGCCTAGAGAGGTTAGTGTTGTAGAGAAAAGTCAACATGAGTCTTCACAGAGGCTACAGGCATTTAAAAATGAATGAATGAATGAATGAATGAATAAATAAATATAGTGTTATGTCGTGGGTTTACTTCAGATAACCTTCTTGTTGGAGACAACACAGACACGTCTTGACAGTAGGAACTACTAGTATTTACTAACGTACTCCTTCAACTTAGTACATACAGATAATCACAGTACCAGTGGCGGCACAGCGCCGACTAGTGGAACGGGTACTCAATACTCAATGGCACATAAGTCACATCTCCTCCCCACTAAATGTTGTGCTCACATGAACATGACATTAACATGAATACATTTTTTTTCTTTTATATATATATATATATATATATATATATATATAACATGTCACATAATGAAGTCACATTACCTAATCTTGAGGTAGGGAGTAGACTGTCCCAACCCCGAGTCAGTCAAGGGGTTATTATGCCCTTATTCTTGAGACATGACTCTTTAGTCTAAATAAACACAAATGTAACAGTCTCTTATCCAGAAATGTGTCAAACAACTGTCCAACTGTATTGGATTCCTTAAGGGCTAAAACGAACTGGTTTCGTAATGACACGGGATGGGTATCGCTTACCAGTCTCTTGATGTGGTGTGTTGACAACCTCTGATGTTATCGGAGGTGACTGCACACTCACTGGATCAGGGGATGGAATAGCTGGTTCAGGAACTGTGTTCTCCAACACAGGCAGGTCTGCTGGAACGTGAGAAGACACTGAAGACTCTGGAATATCCAACTCTGCATGTCGAGACAGCATCTGATCAGCATGCCGTCTCCAGTGTTCCGAACTCCGTTGACTGTATATGACACAGGACCAGTTTCAGCTGAAACCTCGCCCAGAGTCCACTTCTCTCCCCTCCCATACTCACGAACTAGTACCATGTCACCCACTTTACCCACCCACCCACTGGCTTTAGCATGTGTCTGTCGACGAGCACACTGCTCCTCTTGTGCTTTCTCCACGTCTTGTGCTTTCTCCACGTCTGCTGCTAGGCTTCAGCAGGTCGAGTTGAGATCGCAGCTTGCGATGCATGAAAAGCATGGATGATGATGATGGTGGAGTGCGGAGTGTTCCGATACATCAGTAAGAATGCATCCAGTCGGTGTTGGATTGAAACGGTTCCTGTGGAGCGCTTCAATGAATGCTTGAATGTTTGCACAAAACGTTCCGCAAGGCCATTTGTGGCTGGGTGGAATGGTGCAGAGCGTATGTGCTTAACTCCGTTGCTCTTCATGAATGTCTCAAATTCGCTTGATGTGAACTGGGGACCATTATCGCTCACTAAGACCTCAGGAAGGCCGTAACGACTGAATAGCCCCCTCAGTACCTGTATGGTCTTGGAAGTCGTGGTAGAACTCATCAGGTGCACTTTAGGCCATTTGGAGTGGGCGTCCACGACCACCATGAACATGTGTCCTTGGAAAGGACCGGCAAAATCGACATGGATCCCCTGCCATGGAGCTCCTGGCCATGCCCAAGGATGGAGAGGTGATGGTGCTTTTTGTGTGAGTTGACAGGATTGGCAGGTCTTTGACCTTGTTCGATTTGGGCGTCAATTCCTGGCCACCACATGTAACTGCGGGCGACAGCTTTCATTTTGACAACACCAGGGTGTCCAGTGTGTAGCTCGGACAGCACTCTGGGTCTCAGCTTAGGAGGGATGACTACATGGATACCCCACTTGAGGCACAGTCAGTTCATCCTTCCTACTGATAAATGGTGCCAGTGTGTTGTCCACATGCTGGACTCTCGGGAAATGACCTGTGGACACCATTTCCAGTACCTGAGCAAGAACAGGATCAGTCCTGGTCTCTTTGCAGATTTCTTTGCAGCTCACAGGTAAGGTTTCCAGGTGTTTAATGTGAAAACTGTCCACAGTGTTGGTTTTCTCCTTAGCTGACGTGGCAAGTGGCAGGCGAGACAGCCCATCAGCATTGCTGTGACGTGCTGCTTAACTGTACTGGATGCTGTAATCATGAGCAGCCAGCAGGAGAGCCCACCGCTGCATTCTGGCGGCTGCCATAGATGGTATTACTTTGCTGGGACTCAGAATTGTGGTCAGAGGGTGATGGTCTGTGAGGAGCGTGAACTTCCTACCATATAGATAGTGATGGAATTTCCGAACACCAAATACAATGCCAAGAGCTTCACGCTCAATTTGTGCGTAATTTTGTTCTGCTTTATTCAAGGTTCTTGACGCAAAGGCTATGGGCCTCTCTTGCCCATCTGGAAGGATGTGCGAAATCACACTACGTACCCCATAGGGTGAAGCGTCACAAGCCAGCCGGATGGGAAGTTGTGGGTCGTAATGAGTTTGCACACTTTGCGATTACAACTGTTCTTTGGCCTCCTTCAATGCCATTGCTCATTGTGAAGTCCATCGCCACTGTTTGCCTTTGCACAAGAGTGCATTGAGTGGGCTAAGGATGGATGACAGGTTTGGAATGAACCTGCTGTAGTAATTAATTAGCCCTAGAAAGGATCGAAGCTGACTCACATTCGTCGGTGCAGGAGCTTCCACAACCGCCCTTACTTTCTCAGGTGACTGAGACATGAGACCCTTATTCTTGAGACATGACTCTTTAGTCTAAATAAACACAAATGTAACAGTCTCTTATCCAGAAATGTGTCAAACAACTGTCCAACTGTATTGGATTCCTTAAGGGCTAAAACGAACTGGTTTCAGAATGACACATTCTTCCTGATGGGTATCGCTACCAGTCTCTTGATGTGGTGTGTTGACAACCTCTGATGTTATCGGAGGTGAGCTTCCACAACCGCCCTTACTTTCTCAGGTGACTGAGACATGAGACCCTTATTCTTGAGACATGACTCTTTAGTCTAAATAAACACAAATGTAACAGTCTCTTATCCAGAAATGTGTCAAACAACTGTCCAACTGTATTGGATTCCTTAAGGGCTAAAACGAACTGGTTTCGTCCATTTTCCCTCCCTGTCATCTCTGAATGACACGGGATGGGTATCGCTTACCAGTCTCTTGATGTGGTGTGTTGACAACCTCTGATGTTATCTTGTCTCTGGTTGTCCACCGTCACTCAACAACATTCGAAAATGTAACTGCGTTTGTTTGGTTTTGTCAGTCAGAGACGGTCAGAGATCATCGGAGCAACGTTTATGTGGCGACATATTGCCGGTGTAAAACAGCCAGTCAAAAGAAATGCCGAAAATAATCATACAACTGAGAATCAAACAAAAAGAAAATTCAGCGAAAGATGGCGCTTTTCAGAAACAGGGGTGAGGAGAGAGTGGCTAATATACAACAGTGTGACAAAGTCAATGACTTGCAGCATTTGTGACAAATACTCAACAAATCTTTTAACGTTTTAATTGTCTGAAACAGGTCAGATTATAGTTGATGGCAATGACATTTAAGTAATGAGAAGTTACATGAATGCACTTGACTGCACATGTGTGCAATGCATGCTGGTGTAACGTGTACTGTATATAGTATGATGAGATTGAAAATAAATTACATTTCTTCTAACAGCCTCAGAAAACAGTCATTAATATAATTCCCTACTTACAATTAATTAATTGATGGACAATTAACAGAATGTCATACCATTTTACTATTATAAAAAATTAGTGGCCGGTAAAAATATATTTTGGCCGGTAAGTATTCACACCTCACCTGCCATTGGCAGGTAGGTCAAAAAGTTAATTTTATACCCTGGTCATGTCTAACCTGTGCGTCTATCCTAACAGCACACATTTGTAGTGTTGCTGACTAGTCAGTGACAGTGCATTTACTTTTAATGTGTTACTTAGCTGGTGCGTTTCTCTTGCTACCGTCTCCATTGCTACGGCTACTTCCACAGCCTTTTGAAAAGTGAGTGCAGACTCCGTTAGCAATCTTTTCTGTATCGCCTCCGTGTTGAGTCCACATACGAGCCTGTCTCTCAGTGCATCCTGCAATTGTGTACCAAAGTCGCAGTATTCAGCTAACTTTTTAATTACTGCAATGTATTGCTTCACTGATTCTCCCTCTTGTTGATTTCGTTTATGGAAGCGAAATCTCTGGGCAATGACAATTGGTTTCGGAGAAAAATGCAACTGCAAAACACTCACAATATCGTCGTATGACTTTAGCCCTGGCTTGTCAGGAGCTACGAGGCTACGCAATAGTCCATAGGTAGCAGCATCCATTACACTGAGAAGAACAGCTAACTTTTTGTCTCCCTCAATCTCATTTGCTGTCACAAAATGTTCAAACCTTTCCACGTAGGTTGCCCACTGCTCCACTGACTCGTCGAAAGCAGAAATATGCCCGATGTATCCGTATTCAGCCATTTCCTTCTATTAGCAGTCGTCCTCCTTTTAGTTGAGCTCACTAGCCTCTGTTAGCCACACTTCCCACTGCGCCAAAAACATATTTTTCTTCCTCCACTCACAGTCTATACCGTGGCGGAAACTATTAAACCAACAGGCAATCTAAAGTTTTCCTCGTCGCCAATACTCAATGGCACATACATCACCTATAGATAGATGAATAAATACATAAATAGATAGATAGAAAAATACATAAAGAGATAGGCTACAGGGCAAGTTCATAAAGTTAATAAAAGCATTAAGGAGAAGTTCATAAAGTTAATAAAAATATTGTCTGAACCCTTCAGGTGCGAAAGTTGGCATTTGAGCTAGCAGTGAAGTACAACTGCAACTTCCCACCATCTTGGGGGGAAAAAAGCTTGGAAGGATTGGTTTGCCTCCTTCATGGAGCGTAGTGGAAGCCTCTCCATCCGCCGTCTCCAGGCAACTAGTAACTCCCACCTAACTAGTTTTAACAAGACCAATGTGGCAGCGTTCTTCACCAATTTAAAGATTGTCCTTGACCGCCTCAGCTTCCAGGTCAAGGACATCTGGAACATGGACGAGACTGGTAAATGAATCTTTAAAAATGAAATAAATAAGAACTATACATGCACAAATTAAACTATAAACATTTTAAAGTTCATGCTATTAAAGTTCATAAAAAAATGTTAATTCATGTTTTACAGGAGTTACAACCGTCCAGGTGCCGGACAGAATTGTGGCTGCCAAGGGGCAGCAGCAGGTCGGGGCAGTGACCTCTGCAGAGAGGGGCACAATGGTCACTGTTGCCCTTGCTGGAAATGCACAGGGTGCAATTATCCCTCCCTTTTTGATTTTCCCCAGGAAGCGATTCCAGCCGCATTTCCTCAGGGGTGGTCCAGTTGGCTAGCCTGGCGGGCCATCCTATATCATTGAAATGTATAGTCGAACTGTATATATGTATAGTCGGCATCGAACCATTCACCTCGCTTAATCCAAGGGGCGGGCAGAGAATTGTCTTTCAAACTGCCTAGGCATGCAATTGGCCAGCGCTACGACCATATCCGTCTTAAGTGCATTGTGTTGCTCAACTTTCAAAGAAAAGCACAAGTCCAACTTCTCCAAAGTTGACGCCAACGTCGATTTAAACAACCGCTCTTCGTTCGTCATAGCCACCTTCCTTGTTGTTCACCGTCGCAGGACTGTCGTTATCCTGTTAAGCCCACCTTAAGACTCTCTAACAAAATAGAGCGCTGTGATTGGATGAGGTCCACGGCGTCAGCCAATAGAAATCCCTATGGTTTGATACTAGACGTACAGGCTGAGCAAATTAATTTGCCACCGCTAGGGTGCGTCTAGATTTCTAGGCTGCCAGTTGGCTGCACTGGATCAGCAAATGGCAGTGGGTGGATGCAGGAGGATGACTTCATGCTGTATTTGGCCCACTTTGCAGGCAACACCTGGGTCAGCAAAGAGTCCAAGCTACTGCTCCTCCTCGACAATCATCCTTCTCATCTCTCCCTCGGAGCCATTGACTACTGCCGGGACAATGGGATTGTGTTCTTGTCGTTCCCTCCCCACTCCACCCACCGTCTGCAGCCAATGGACCGTAATGTCTTTGGTCCACTGAAGACCTACATCAACTCAGTGGCAGACCAGTGGATGAGGGTGCATCCAGGGACAAACCTCACCATCTATGATGTCCCGGCCATAGTTGCAGCGGCCTTACCTCTGGCGGTGCAGGTGTCAAATGTCATATCGGGGTTTTCTGGAACCGGGATTTGGCCCTTCAACCCCGAGAAATTCAACGAGGATGACTTTGCGCCTTCCTACGTGACCGACCGTCCTCCTCCCCAGGTTCTTTCCCCACCAGGTGACCAGGTCCAAGAGGCTGAAAACACCAGTGCTACTCCAGGTAGGCAACATTAAGTCCATAAGCCAATAAATAAATCAATAAATACATACATACATACATAAATAAATAGAATACATAATAAATACATCCACACAACAGTTCATCAGAGTTCATAAAAAGTTTAAGGGCTCTATCTTGCGTCCCAGCGCAATTGACTTTGTATACTCGCGCTTTTGTCTTTCCTATTTTGCAGTCAGCGCATATTGGAATTTTCCCTCCACAGGTACATGCCTGTAAACTAGGGAATTGGATTATTTACCGGGGCGGTTCAGCTTAAAAGACGGGCGTTCTGGCGCAAAACGCTCACTGTTGATATTTTGCAGTTTCAGAAAACAATTCCGCCACAGACCAGGAACTCCCTGGTCTAAAGTCTGTGGCGCAAATTCAGATGCTATTTTTAGGGCGCATGTATGACCACAGGCCTGCATGAATGAATGCGTTGCTCACCAATCTACAGACACACCCGTGCACAGACGGAAACATTCAAAGCCTTGATAATATTTGTCCATTTCCCGGTTTTGTTCGTGCATTGGTGACCTAAAAAATTAGTAGCCTACATAGTACAACATCTACATGCAATATCTTTACAACAACGCCTAACTACGACCTATTAATTTGGACAACTTTATACAGCCCTATAAAGGCTAAAGTTACCTTTAGTTTTTTTCCAATTTACCGTTGTGTATGGCTTTAAACATCAGCCTAAGCATTATTCCAGCTGCGCTAAGGTTTTAAGCACCATAATTTTGCCTACTTTGTTGTAGCCCATCTGAAATAACTCCAAGCTTTGCTATGTTCCCTCCATCCTTTCGTTATTTTCAAAAAACCTTTTATATCCATGATGGCCTTGAAGTCTTGAGTTAGTGAATTAGCTTAAATCAGCTTTTTATGTGCTGTTAACCAGCAACCATAGATAGTACAAGAAAGCAGCAAGTATGGCTACAATTTCTGTAGTTGCTGCATCCATTCATTGTTATTCTCTCTCCTGCTCAAACAAATGTTGTGCATGGATTAAGTTGATAACGTGTTTACAAACTCTACAGAAAATATTGTAAATAGCCTACTGTCATGCAGTTAAAGGGACATCAGGCAACGTTTTCGTGTTAATTAATCATCTTCGTAAGTCAGTATATAGTTAAATGACTCATTACGGGGCGAATGAAGGCTCTCTCGCCCGCCCCTACTGCCTGTAGGAAGAATATCCCACTTGCAAGTTCGGTGTATTCTACCCGCCGACCGAAGCAGGATCAGTTTACAGCACAGAGGCAGGCTAACGAAACGCTAGAGATGCAAACGTGTGTATAATGGCAGAGCCAGCGAAGAAGCAGCGAAAACCCTTGACGGAAGACGCAAAGAAAAGGAAAAGAGCTTCAGACCGAGCGAGGGGGAGTTTCATAGAGAAAAAGCATCAGGCTTGCCTGGTGTCCCTTTAATGGGATACTGTGCAGAGTTGAAAGTTAGTTAGGTCAACTTGGAAACTGTTTCTCGTTGTTGAGTTGCCTGATGGTAAGGAGCCCTTGCTTGGCCGCCTGTGCTGCGCAACGCACACTTCGCTCCTCTCATCTATACAAAGTAGTTCCCATTTCTGTAAACCATACATAATTTCAAAGAAAAATATTACCACTCGAGGGAAATCAGTGTGGTGTCCATTAAGATTAACATAAATTAGGAAATATTAGAGGACTTAAGGAGACGTGATGTTGAATTGCATGCTGATGCCATTTAACCCAAATGCCCCTGCGACAGCACGGGAGAGAAGAGATTAACTGACAGAAGATATGCATTGTCTATAGAGAGGTAATGTTAGATTACATTGTACATTGCAAAAATATCAGCATGCATTCATAACCTCGTGATTCAGTGAGAGTGATCCCAAAACATCGGAAAGTATGTCTTTGTGACAATTCTGTATTACATTTTGTCAAGAGGAAAAATCAATAGCTAACTGTTCCCAACTGAACAGTGATTATAGCGCTGTGAACGCTCCTGGCTGCGCCTGGCAAATACGCCACCATAATAGCAAATCAGCTATGGAACAAGCGTGCCTGTTGTTAAAGGGAATATGAGATGACGCTCTGATTGGTTTATTGCACGTTACGCCCAAACCACACCCATGATTAATGTAGCTACTTCAGACCACCCCATTTTAGATTTGCATCGGGCACAACAGTCAATTATCCCGCCGGTAAAATAGCATCAGCGCCCAAGATGAAGATGGTCAGCGCAACGTGACTTGCGTTTTGCGCAAAGACACTTCCGTTTTAGACCATTAAAATAGAGCCCAAAATCTCATTGTGATCAAGTGTCTGACGAAGCTGTCCAAGAGTTCAGCCCGGAGTTTGTCCGTCCTTTCCCGAAGGCTGGCCCTAGAAAGACTACAGTGAGAAAATGGAGAAAGAGGCAAGTAGAGTTCAGTTTTTGGCCTTTCATGCATTTTGTAGTTTAATAATTATAAACCAAACTTAATGTCTAACTTAATTTTGCAGAACTGCAATACTTACGGACTCTCGGGTGAGGGCAGCTTTGGAGGAGGCGAAACGGCAGCGTAGACATAAGCCATCCTCCAAGACAAAGGCACCGAGAAAAAGGCTCTTCTCGCCCCCCACCACCACAGTTGCCCCTTGTACTGCCGCTAGGCTCTCTGCTGCAGTTGCCCCTCCTGGAGCCGCTGCCGCCTGGCCCTCTGCTGCAGTTGCCCCTGCCCTCCTCTACACCACCGCCTAAAATACTAAATATAATTTTAGTATAATAGCAATAATAAAAAATATAATTTAGTCTCATTTAGATTGTTCTTGTGATTTTCTCATTTCCGTTTTCATGCATGACACACCTGGTATTTGTATCCTTAACAATCATTAAATATTTATCATACACTGGTCAACACTCGGGTATAAGTTGTCATCATGTAGGCTATGCTGCTAAAATGCCAGTCTCTGTCTCAATCACAACATAGTTTGCTAACCTAAGCCATTCTCAATCCATCATCATCCATCACCTTCCAGTGTTCAATCTTAAATTAATATTCTCTTTAGTCCACTATTATAACATACTCTTCATGTATATGTGTAGATTAATACACTATTTTAGAACATTTAGTACTTAACTGTCGACTACGAATCCACACGCATCCGCACCGCAGGCTGGTCGACACCGAAAAGAGTGCATTTTGGAGAGGCGCTCCTTAAACTAATCTAATAATTATTTTAGCCACAACCACATCGCGATGGAGCATACAGTGTAAAAAATGTATTTGGGGCTTTCTGCTATATGAAATCACTCTACTATTATTCCCAGTCATTATCATTGGAAATATGTTCAGATATGCTTCACATTATTATAATGGCATTGTATAACAACCCTCATAGCAGAGTTTCTGCTAGAAAAAAATGGTGCCGGTCAAAGTGACCGGCAGAGGTTTCGTTTTCTGGACATTTTGATGATATGCCGGTCAAATATCCTATTATCGCTTCTTAATTAGTGAAATTGATAGAGACAGGCTATGTAGCTTAAAGAATAACATAAACAGACTGTATAGAATGCAACATGTTCATTAGCCTAACTTAAACATGCCTAACAAGATCTAGCCAGTATCTTTTCATGGACAGCAAGAGTCCGCTTCGTTCGTTGTTTACGTTGTGTGTTGCTGCTACCCACGTTATCTCCAGTGGTGACTGTTTAACTTACACAGATGCGCACACACAAGAATGAGCGCTCACACCACTACCCCCTAATGCTATGCCTCTTTATTTGACAAAAATAAATTAAGAAATGTTTCCAATTCTGGGAAATGTTTAGTTTCTTTTTCTTTCGGCCGCGGTTCAATAATACCATTTAATTGTGCCAGAAATTATCCGTGGACCAGCAATCTCCTCGTCGAGGAGGCCCCAACCCTGCAGATCATAGACAGAGAACGCATAGGCCTACTGTAGGGTAAGGGCTTTGGGTAAAGAACACTTTGCGTGTCCAGTGTAGGCTACACAGAGAATGATAGTGTCTTGGAGCGGCCGCACCCCCCGCAACTCCACTTCCAATGTCACTGATTCCGAAAGATATGCCCGACACTTCTGCTTTTTATCTGGTGGTGGTGGAGTTGACCGGACATCTGAGGCTTCAGACGTTACCAATTTATCATCATCCATCGCGTCTGGCCTCTGAAAAAACGTTTAAGGCTAGTTTGCCTGGGCCTGGCCATGTTTGAACCGCCTCACTCATTTGTTCATTGTTTAACATGGACGTTTTAAGCGTGCGCTTCCTATTTGAAATGCAGCATAGGCTATGCGTGTTGTTTAATAGCTTACTTTTCAAACAGTAGAGCTTGTTCATTTAAAAACATAGCCAGGACGTATAATATAGGCTTACATATTAAGGCTTATTTTCAAATTCAGATTGCATTAGGGGACGGGATTGTTAGCCAATTTCAATCGGACAATTTGACCGGAGAGATTTAATTTTGTCGGACATTTCATTTTTTTCCCGGCCAATGTCCGGTAATTACCGGACAACGGAAACCCTGCCTCATAGTATATTTTAAATGTTTCAAATGTATTTATTTCTTGCTTTTATTTTTCCCTCCAACTTGCTGAGGCCCCCCTGGCACCCCCTCGCGGCCCCCACTTTGAAAACCACTGCTTACACACCTTATATGTGATTTTGGGAACTCTGTGAAGAATGGAAATTAAATATATGACACCCACTGAGAGCTTAAAGTCTCACCTTTCAAACGAGCCATTGTATGTGTTCATAGCTATAACACAGAATATGCTGTAGCTGTACAAAAATCATCAACAATGGTCTAGATTGCTGGCACTCTAGGACAAAGCTTCCGAAAACAGCTTGGCATTCAATGAGTTAATGTATTTTTGCATTTGCTGTAGTATTGTCGATGGGGGTCCTTGGCCAGAACCTAGTGGTATTTGGGGGCCTTGTCATGGTAAAGTTTGGGAACCCCTGTGTTAGAGTGTCTAGTTTCGTAATTAAAAAAAAAAAAAAAAAAAACGTAATATTAAGTTTTTGGCACTCAATGAGTTAATGATGAGACGGAATCTGTGTCGTGTCTTCCGGTTTATAAATGGTTGATTGTTCAGCTGTGAATTACTCAACATGACTCAAGACAGGATAATAAGGTAATACCAGAGCCCGTCTACGGAGAGCCTGGCCACTTCATATTAAGTCCTATTGTACCGAATTTTGGTTGCAGTTTCACCAGATTTCCACTGGGGGCGATTGCCATGAGTGCAGAATGAATGGGAGTCAATGGAGCTAGACGGCTAAATTTGTTGACCTGATTGTCGTTCTCAGATTTGATTGTAGTTTGTATAACTTCAACATGGGTTATAGGCCAAAAGTTGAATGAACGAGTACTTACTGTATGTCCTTTTGTTTTCTTACAGGTTGGGTCGTTGTTGCCCATAACATGCTAGCATTGTGCTAATGAGTGACGTCATTGACACATTTGAAAGGCTTTTTAGAACAATTAAGTGACTTTAAAAATATAATACTCAACCAAGTGTATTTTCCATGCCTCCCCTTTCGAATACAATATTCAAATGACTTGAAAAAAAATTATATCCCGAGAAAAGTGGATTTTGAGGGGTACAGCTTCATAGACCTCCATGCATTCTGCACTCGTGGACGAGCGCCCTCATGTGGAACCACAGAAGGAACTGCAACCAGTTCAGAAACCGGAAGTTTTCAGAGAGTGGCAGTTCTCCCCTTATTAGACATTCTCTAGTAATACATAAAAAATGTACTCTTATACCTTGCTCAAAAAACAAAAAAGGTAGTTTAATCCAAATGTGCATCTTTGCCATTGACGCATAAGGACATAAGAACTTTGCATAGGACAAAACATATTTTTGGGACTTCAAATTACAAGAAATGAGCTAATATTTTAACAGTACCGACTAAACAAGTCATTTGTTAGGTATGTTTCATAAAAACCCGAATAATGTATATGGTTTAAGTGAATATTATAGTGTTTCATTCGTCCCACCACTGTGTTTCAACGGTCCCAAATTTAAATCGGACCGCGAATCGTACCGCGAACGTCCCATATATATATACGAACTAACACATGGTACTAAGAGGAAACACATGGGAGTTGTCAATGACACAAAAAAAGTGTTTCCATCCGTTACATTGTCTTTGTAAATTACATTTAAACGAAAAGTGTTTCATTCTATGGACTTAGTTATAGTCTATGAAGTTAAAAACGACACTACTCATCGAAACCGATAATAAATCGTTCTGGCTAGTTGTTATTACTTACCCATCCATTTAATCCAGTGTCTTCCATGTCGTTAATCCTGCTAGTCATAGACCACTTGACTGAACTGAACTAGGGAAAACAGCGTCGGAAAGATTCAGTTGCTCTCAGTTGATAACAGACATGTTGTACAACACTGTCATCTGCTGGTTGTTCAGTGGAGGGTGTCTTCGCATTCAAATCTAGTGGTATTTGTGGATCTTGGTGTGCAGTAGGAATGTCTCAAAATTACGTCATCGACATAAAAGCAAAAAGGAGATTCACAAATGCAGATTCCACATACAAAGTCAAGCATATTTATTTTCAAATCTCGAAAATATATTTACAAAAACACATTTGTTTATTTAATTGTATGTCACATTTTTATATTTGTATTTGGATATTTATAAATGTATGTATATGTATATATATCCTTTTATATATATTTAAATAATTTTGAGACAATCCTCACTCTATATAATTCGTCCCGGTTCTCCCCTATGAACATGAACTAAAAGTTTGTTTTCTTATGTTCTTTTTTTAATAGGTTCTTCATCTTCAAGATACAGTGGATGTGGAATATTTATGAGTTTGAATGTTGTTTGTTCATGCAGTGGCGCAAAAAGTGGGTAAGCGCTATATGCGGCGCATAGGGGCACAGCCCCATGGGGGCGCCAAAGCGATGGTAAAAAAAATAAAATAATATATTTGGTATTTTCTATATGTAGCTACTGCTGTCCATTTCTAAATAATTTCAACATTCTCAATGTTCTATAACATTTTAGAGGACTAACAGGCTAGAGTAGGCGCCCTATCTCATAAGATTCCATCATTTTTGACATAGAAGAGGGAGTGGGGGCGCCATCAGCGCTGAGCGAGCAGATAGGCCTACTGTACAAGTAGTGAGTTGCCGTCTATTGAAAAAGATGGATACAGCAAAAAAAGCTGTTGGCGGCTAAAAATAGAAAAAGAGAGAGGGAAATGGAGATGGCATGTCAAGGGATGCAACAGCAGTTAAATAAGTGGACGGTGAAAGGCAACAGGTAGGATTTAAAATGATGACGTCTGTGTTTGGAGGCTTGCAAATTTGAATGTTAACAGACTAACTAGCGTTTGTTAAGCATAATGCCGATTGAAACATAGCCTATTCCATTCAGATAGCTAGTTGGCTACCATGCTCATACTGCACTTTTAATGGCCAACTGCAAACAGAAATGTCACGCTAGCAGCAACTCATTACATGTTTCCATATCCTAACAATGAAGGCTCCTTGTAATAACATTGTGTTGTCAATGTGGTGCAAACAAACAAGGCTAGAGTGGGCCTATCAGCCTTATCCACTGTGAACAATAGCTGGCAAAAGGACGTTATGAGAACCGTTTAGACTCTCTTAAAGTGACAATGCACCATTTATCAATACTTATAAGTATAACATCAAGTTAAACATCAGATTGGCAGCATTTCTTTAACAACATATTCAATATACACTAATGCACAGTAATAGTGTAAATTATTGGCCTTTTGTTTTGCTTTAGTTGTTTGTGTTTTTTCTTTTTTTTTTTTTTTTTTTTTGGGCATTGTTGCATACCCTTCAAAAAATGGGTAGCTGCGCCCCTGTGTTCATGTTTTATCAATAATAAAAGGCATTCCTACGGAGTTCGGGAGAGGTCACTTTACTGTAAGTGATATTTTTTCTGGTTGTGATAATTTGTGAGCACGTTTTCCTTTAATTGAGCCCTCGAATGAATAAAACGTGACCCCATTGTAGGCCTAAATTGAGCTCTCGAAATATGTATTTCGTGCTCACATTTAGTACATTTCTGACCTTTTCTCACCGCTCGCTGTGCTGTGGTGGCAACTTTGTGTTACCTATCAAGCTATTGGCATGGACTAGGCCTACTATCAGGCTGTCTGTAACATTACAGTTCATATTGGTAATGTGATGATAACCGTAGGCAGTTAATTAAAGCCTTTTTAGTTTTCACCATTAGGTGGTCAGGATGGTTAGCGGACTTACTCTTTGTAACAGGGTCACCTGTGGTGTCAACCGCCAGCTATGGAGACCCATAATGGGGAAATGTATCTACTAGGCTACATTAGCTACTCAGGCTCTGTTGTAATGACCGGTTTCCACTACCTCCTGGATTGTTGACTAAACCTACGTTTTTGTGCACACAATTTAATTTCTTCGAGCACACGTTTTAATTATTAGTGGGTGCGTTTTAGTAGATCGAGATCTCGAATGTACTATAACGTGCTCATGTTTACATGTGTCAAGACAATATTGAGTGCATGTTTTACAAATTGTGGCCATGTTTAAGTAGATCGTGCACACAATGTTCTATAACCATGTTCATTGTGCTCTTGTTTTAATAAATCGTGCCCTCGTTTTACTATGCTTAAAATGAGAGCTCAATTTAGTAAAATGAGCGCACAGTATAGTAAAACGAGAGCCCAATTTGGTAAATTGTGCACACGATTTAGTAAACCGAGCGCACAATTTAGTAAAACGAGCGTACGATTTAGTAAAACGAGTGCACAATATAGTAGAACGAGAACACAATTTAGTAAAACGAGCGCACAATGTAGTAAAACGAGCGCACATTCTCTCAACATGCAAAACATTTTGCGATGACACCTCTAGGGCTCTGTACATTCCTATACATTGTGATGAATTTCTCTTCAACTTTTAATAAAACAATGAAATCTTAAAATAAAACAACAATATCTACAGAACTTAGATTAGTTCATATTTTAATGAGCTTTTTAACATGCATTTTAACCTATAGTTATTTTATCCAACTGCAACTTCTGAAACAATAATTTAAGTGAACTAAAGATTTTGAGTAAAGACTACTAATGTAAGCTTAATTTGTCTACAGCATCAACATAAGGTTATTAGTTGACACAACTAAACCTGTTTAGTTTTATGTTTTGTAAAAACCAGAATGGTTTAAGTCAATCGGTTTCCACGCAATTTTCTAGTAATGACAACTAGTTCGGGTTTAGAGTGTATGATATTTAGTTTGTCATTTATTAACAGCAAGATTGTTTTGAACAAAAAAAGACAGCATGGTATACCACGCATTTATATGGAGTAAACTGCGCTTTGCCGCTTGTAAAAATGTGAGGTGCACTATGTTTGCATAGAAATATGAGGCGCTGAGAGCATCTCTGCAAAAATGTTTTGTATAGTATTGTTTATTTTCATTAGGCTGTTGATTAATTTGACATGTCTGTCCACCACCCCCCTGCTGACTCAGACACTGCTCTTGCTTGCTTGCCTGCCCAACGCACAACTCACCCCTCACTCTCAGTGCTACACTCACCCCCATCATCACAGGCTATTGCACCCATCCCCCACCTGATGACAATGGCTTCAGTCAACAGCCATCAGCCTCCAGCCACCCGACAACCCCCTTAGACGCACCCCCCCCCTCCTCCCCCCCATTATCACGGCTGATCAGGTCCATGGTCAGCTAAAGAAACTTCGACCTAGGAAGGCAGCCGGGCCGGACAAACTGTGTCCAAGGCTGCTCAAGGTCTGTGCTGCTGAACTGGGGGAGCCACTGAAGCACATTTACAACCTGAGTCTCCGTGTTGTATATTTGCCCACTGTATGAATAAACTGATGAAGCCAATATGCCAGAGGTGGAACTGAATGGTTGTTGGAAAGGAGCTCACAGACAGGGAGAGGGGGGGCATCTCTGCCTGCTCCAGGCAGGGTAAGGGCATAGTAAAACACCCTTTTGTTGCCACCAGGTATTTTTCGGACAACACCTCCTGTGGCATCGAGGTACAAGGCCACCTTTGTTTTCTGCCTTAGGTGGTTGACCAAGATGCTCACACCTCTGTGGACAAGTGTACAGTAAATAGCTTGATCTGCAGGACTTGAATGTAGCCTAGCATGTTAACATGACTGCTGTCACATTCTCTTATAATGTCCTGTGTGAGTGTCAGCTCAAGAACAACAATGCTGCTTGCTCTTTTTGAGTTCTGATGCAATGACCTTCAGTATGTTTTTCCTTAAGCTGTGTGATAAATTGCCAGCAATTATTTCTGTTAGTGGAGTGGAGCGCAACCGGCTATAGTATACCCTGCTAATGCCTTTTCTGACCGCTTTTGCTCTGTGGCCTCTCCTAATATTGCTTGCCAGTCTACACCTAGTTTCACTTTGTAGGTGACAGACAAATCCAGAGCGATGTACAGACAATTTTATGTTTTTCTGGTTTTGTAGATGGTCGTTCTGCCATTTGTATGATAAAGCTGGCCTTGCAAGTTGTAAACTTACAAACAGCACGGACCGACAGGTATGAAACCCTTCATTTCCTGCTACACGTACAGTATATGTTGATATGTGAATTTCCGGACACAAGCTGGATGTTGTTTAACGATTTCACTGTAAAGTATATTGGTCCGTGGTGTAGCTAATTTTGAGTGTCCCTTCTGTGGTGCTATTAATAGCCACTGTTGTTTCGTTAATGTTATGTTGAATTTGGTTGGCATTGGTGGTATCTTTCTGTACTGGGTTGTTTCATCCTTGATCTTCATTGACTCATCTGATTCTATAGTTTTTCCTGACTCTTCATCTTTACCTTGCTCCATCTCTGAATCAGACTCAATGACTCTCCGTTTTACTTTTACAGTTTTCTTCGCCACCTGCCCTGCATCTGAATCACTTCCTTCTGATTCTGTGCCTGTCTGTATCTCACTGTCATCCTTTCTGTCATCAAACTTTTCTTTCGCTAAATCATCCTCGTCTTCCTCAGAGTCAGAGTCTGCACTTGTTTGTTTGATGTTCTGATTTTTTATCTCCCACTCTTCAACCTCTAAAGAATAATCTTCCTCTTCCTTAGACTCTGTGCCTACATATTTTTGCTTTTCAATGTTTTCCACCTGCTCAGAGTCTGCAATATCTTCTGACTCTGTGTTGGTATTTGTCTCAGTTTCCCCATCATCATTTTTAGAAATCTGCTCATCCACTGAATCATCTTCTGACTCCGTCCCCTGTTCTGCTATTTCATCATTGCAGTCATCATTATTCAATAGCTCTCACTCTGACTCTTTCTTTTCTTGATCGGACACTGTGGCTGTCTGTGTATCTTCTCATCTGTTTTTTTTCACCTGGTGGTCTCGCTCAACATGTTGCTCTTGGGAAGCACTCAATGTCTCTCCTGTAGCCTGTTCACTCTGTGTCACTCTGTAGTGCGGCCTCCACCCTGGTTTTTATGCCTTTTTCGGTTTAGTGTCCATGTGGTGTGTAGCCACTTACGGTTGTTTGAGTTGTCTTGTCCAAAAACCACTGAAGCCAGTCGAGACCAAACCTCAGAGCCTGATACGAGATTTGGCAAAATCCCAATAGCGATGAAACTATGGAACACCCTGTCTTCTCCTCCAGCAAGTGTCCAAAGGTCCCTTCTGGTACCTCCACATCCCCTCCGTTTTTTGGCATGATGTGTTCTCTGAACCTTAATTACACCTACAATAATACATTGAAATACAATTACAACATTGAAATATTTAAAATACTTGCAGGTGCTACATATGACATTGTGGATGGATACATTTTTTAATGTAATTAACAACATTATGTAATTAATCTTTGAGGGCATTTATCTATCATACCGTGTCAGTCTTTTCATTATTGTCAGTTGCCGATTTAAATCATCAACAGAGCAGCATAAGTAACATATGTCATTTATACCCTTCTTTTGCTAGAGAAACTACAATGGGAATCTGCTGTTACATTAAAAAAGGTACCACCCTAGAGTTAGTAAATAAGTGACATGCATTGGTATAGCTTTTTGTGTGTTATCACCATGTATAAGTGTGTTATACGGTTATGCTGGGAGTAATTACAGGGTAAGATCCAAAACATCAAGAGTTTATTACTTACTTTATGTTAACAGTTTTTTGTATTAACAGATAGACACATAGATAGATAGAAAGATAGATAGACAGTAACTAAGTACATTTACTTGTATACTGTATTAATACTTTTGTATACATGTGACTTTTACTCCACTACACTTGAAAGACAAATAGCCTACTGTACATTTGACTCCTCCTCCACAAAAGTATGTATCCCATTTATCTCAGATCAGGCAACTGTTTTCTCCATTGAACAGAATCTATTTTATTTTTTATAACAACATATACAGTAACATGCTTGAACATACAATGAAAATATAATAAATAACCAAGCTGACAAGACTGAGTGAAACGGCCACTCTCACGCCCTTGTCAGCCACTGCTTCTCCTCCGTCTGCCTGCACTGCACCTCATAAATCAGTCTATATACTGAATATGGAACTTCACTTCCTTTCTCCTAGCAGGATTCAAGGATTGAAGGGTTTTTAATTACTGTTGTAAAACATGTAGTAAAATGCCATTTAGCTGCGGGGGGTGGGGGGCACCTTTCAAGTGCGCTGAGACCCCTCACCCTGAACTTCTTGCCTGCCAGCAGTTTGGTGGGGGTTAGCCTTCCTGCTGGGGTTACATGCTGCTATTCCGACATGCCGCTACTTAGACATTGGCGTCTAATTGTCGAAGTGGCGGCATTAACATTAATTTTCAAGCGTCCCACTACTGCGACATTTTTTTTTTCCATTGTAGCGACACTTGACCTTTTTTTCAAACGTCCTGCCATTCCGACACGAGGTCATTAACAGTAGCCAGGATTTTTCAACGGAGTGGACTTTTGCGAAGTAGGCCTAGGGTGGGCCTTTATTTTTTTATTCCAATATGGGCAGTATAGCCTAGGCCTACAGTAATCGTCCCAACTTTAAACAACACACGATTTCATTACAGCTCAGACGATTCATGGCAAAAAAACAATAAAAGGCTACATTGATAAATAGCAGGGGCAACAGGATTGGATTCTATAATAGCCTACGCACAAGAACTTCAACCGAAAGGTTAGTCGCATCTCAAGGAGTCCAAGAGTGCGCCTCACACACACCAGCTCCGTTGAACAGTGTATTTTTCGTGTTTAAGAGCTAAAAAAAGTTGATTAGAGAATCACATTTGAAATGTCGGGTAGTCTAAATTATAGCCTATAGCGCGTGCATCTCAGAGGAAGAGATTTTGGAGAGAGAGAGAGGATTTAATCTAGGTGATGATTATTTGTGTCTGGTGGTAATTAGACTTGAGTATGGATACCTACGAATTGTTTTGAATAAAAAAAGATAAGACAACAAATGAAATGTGACCCTGCAAGGCGAAACCAGTCAGTTTGGTAAAATATACAAAATTAAGTTATTGTACTCACACGAACGCCCATAAACTAAGCTTTCCAACATGGTATTGCAAATAGTATTGGGTATTGGATAGTCGCCGACCCTCATTAGATGTGGATATTTGGAGGTAAGGATAGCCTTCAAGAAACAAGGTTATCGCAGTTGTTGTGAGACATACGGCCCTTCTCCAGTCTCTCTCAAAATCAAAACACACCCAATCCACAATTGGACTTTTTTCGATTATTTTTCTAAATGTTGGGACTAAGGGCTGAGCTACACCAGGCGCGTAACTGAAGCGTTCCGTTCGCATTGCGTCTGCTGCAACAATTAGCTTCCATTATAATCAATGGAAGTAGCTACACCAGACGTGACAGTGGGGCGTACGTTCAAAAAAAATAGACCATCTAAAATGGATTTTAAGTGTCGCGAACGGACCGCTTCAGTTACGCGCCTGGTGTAGCTCAGCCCTAATGGACACTGAACGCTGGGGGTTATTTGAACGTTCGTTGTGAAGTGGTTTACTGTAAAAGGAGCGTTGGATATCCCGCCTGTCTTTGCACAATTATAGGGCCATGATAATGCATGCGCTAGCCTAGAGTCGAGAGAAAGAAGACTAAATAAATATGCAGACATGTTATGTGCAATTCAACAACTGCACGCATGACATATAAAAGATATAGGCCTAGCCTACATTATTGTGTAGTAAATTGAGTTTATCCAACCTGCTGGCAAGCCAAAATGCGTTGCACATGGCTTTATCATTGTCCTCTAAAATGCAATATAAGCAACTTGAATATAACGCACATCCAGTTTGAACACCCTGATGGACACTGAACTCTGGGGGTTATTTGAACGTTCACTGAAGTGGTTTAGGCTACTGGAGCTAAGAATTCCGCCCGTCTTTGCGCAATTGGCCATTGATTGACGGCCATTAATTAATTAATATAGGTGACCTGCACACACAGAGTTTGTTTGATGCATGGAGTTTCCGACCGTTTTCCCCTGAGAGCTTAGAGAATAAAATGAGGAGAGCTACCTATGTTTTACATAATGTGTAACAATTATTCACATGGCCAGTTCAAAATCACCTAAGGTTTTGAATGAAATGTGTGCCGATATCAATTATTGGGAAAAACATTGTTTGGAGTGGATGACGGGTGGATTGTTAATGTAGCTGCAGGTGCAGATGACATGACTACAGCTCATCCATGCATTTAGGATGTTGGAATTTGATAGGATACAGGAACTGCAGAGATAAATTGAAAATGAGGATTGGTAATGTCAGAATAGCGGTACTAAAAAAAATCGGAGTAGGGGCATGTCTAAATAGAGGCATGTCGTAATAACGGTATGTCGTAATAGAGGGTTGTCGTAATAAAGGGTGAACCCCTCCTGTGGCTGGAGGCGTGCCTCTGCAGCTCTGCCTGGGCTAGGGGGGCGGCTCGAGACATGGTCTGCTCTGTGACTGCCAGGCTGGGAAGCTGGCAAACTCACCTGGGGGTGGCTGGTTGACTTCACCTGGAGGGTGACTGGTAGACTTCACCTGAGGTTGGCTGGCTGACTGAAACTCACCTCGTGGTGGCTGGCTGACTGAAACTCACCTCGTGGTGGCTGGCTGACTTCACTTGGGGGTGACTGGTCATCTGCAATTAGAATTATGCCTAGAAGCAATGAAACTACAGATATTGATAATAAACTAAATATATAGTTCATGTTCAAATATGTCTCATCAGTAATAACAATAAAAAAAGCAATCCATGGTTTTGACCATTGGTTTGGGCATTTTATTGTAAAAACAACGTACCAGTTTGGGCACCGTTTTAACAGTATTGATTTAGCACCAGTATCGGATAAAACCCAAACGATACCCAACCATACTCATCAGTAGCCTACACTTTAATTTCAACAGAATAGTGTCGTCTAACTCTGTGCACTTATGAGTAGAAAATGCATCGTTTTGTCACGTAAGGACTTCATATTGTACAGACCTTTTAATGCCATTTTGAGTCAGAAAAGGCACATTTAGAAGATGCCCCAGACCTAGCATTGTAGCTCAATGGGAGTACTGGCCATTAGCTGCAGCCGATACCAGCGTTGTGTCTCAAATAGGGATAAGAAGCAATAACCTAGCTATCAAAACGTAAATGCCATAGGCTAGTGACCTAAGCTTAACATACTAAGACTTCTCTGTCATGACAATCCACAGCACAATTAATGTTTTCCGGAGCAAATAGGCCTATGGTCTTAATTTTCTCTCGCAACAGCTGTCAACTCACGGCATAGAGTAATATATACTTACCTTATAATTAGGTAACGATGCTAGTTTTCGACACATACACGACATGGACATACTTTTGCCCCGGAAGAAAGGCAGTGACAAGTATACCCAGGTAAAAAAGTAGTATACTTTAGTGTGTTAGAAATATGATTAAAGTATATGAAGTATAAAGCAAGTATGCTTACACTTTTTGTACTTTATGTAAAGTATGTTTAATGTGTACTTTTAGAAAGTATACTTCAAAGTAGATGTTATTAAGTTCAACTTCAGTGTACTAAAATTAAACATACTTATTGTGCAATATTCAAAGTGTTTTTGTAATGTACTTTTCAAAAGTGTACTTTGTTGTTAGTGTATTTTAAATGTTAAATAAGTTTATTTAGTTTAAGTGTATTAAATTGCTAATACTTAGAGTATGCTTACACTTTTTGTACTTTATGTAAAGTAGGTTTAATGTGTACTTTTAGAAAGTATACTTCAAAGTAGATGTTATTAAGTTCAACTTCAGTGTACTTTGTTGTTAGTGTATTTTAAATGGTAAAGAAGTTTATTTAGTTTAAGTGTATTAAATTGCTAATACTTAGAGTTGTAATATAGTGTACTTATGAAAAGTATATTTTTTTGGTAGGCCTAATACATTGTTTGTATAGTTTCATAGTCATCTCACCTTTAATAAAATACGAATGTGTGTAGCCTTTAGGCCTGATATGTCAGCCGCATGGCAATGTGCAATAACCTAGCCTAGACACACTGATCTATCAGTTTTGGTCATCAAATAATATTTTTCTTTTGTTGATTTTGTGTCTTAGTAAGGTAGTAGCCTATACACGGGTTTCCCATTTACCAACAAAACTAGATGCGCGCGCAGCCTTGAGGCAGAAGACGCTTGGTGGTCGTCCACAACGTTATAAACTTCCCAGGTAAAAAAAAAACTATTAAAAGTATACTTTTTGAAAGTACAGTTTGTACTTTTTTCATCAAATCCAAGTGTAATTAAGTGTACTGAATTATGTATTAAGTTCAACTTAATACCAACTTGACTATACTTTGAGTGTAATTAGTGTGCTAAAATGGAACAACTTTTTTCAAACTTTAAGTGTTCTTAAGTACATTATACAAAAAACAGATTTTATGAGCATTCGGAACACAGTCGCAGTACAATTTTGTAACATTCCAAGTGTATTGGAAATGTGCTTAAAAGGCACTACAGCCTCATTGGTAGACCATCAATTCAAAATGCTGATTTCATGAAAAACAAAAGTTGTTTATCCTCCTAGGTGAGAGAATTTGCCCTCTAAGCTTGACATTGTTTACTGGACACCCAGCCTACAACTTAACAGTCTAACATGGCTAAATTTGTAATGCATGATCATTTATTGCTTATTTGTTTGCAAAGTCTTCTGGCCCAGAAAGAAAACCATGGTGGTTACGTATCATGGCTGAGGAGGAAAGGTACAGCTGGTAGAGTTGTGCAGTGAGTGAACTTCCCTCCCAACACTGAGATGTGGTGGCAAAAGCTGTGGTAGCTAGCTTCCTTAATAGCACACCATCTTCCAGTCCAACATCCATAACGTTTTCGGTGGCAACCCGGGGCTGGACAGCAGTCAAATGCATTGACCTTGGTATTAGAGAATTTGTCTTCTGTTGTCTGTGAACAGAAAGAAGATGGACAACATTTTACAAGATAAACAATATTTTACACAGAAATCCATTGGCAATGATGAGATTAATTCAGATTATCTGTAACTATTTGACATTTACTTTTTATGGGTCAAATTGGTATAGACACCATCTGTTTGCCATCCTGGTATGGGTAGACCTGGCCAGGTAGTCTTTCCTTAAAGCGTTGTGCACCTTGGCACCGATATGAGTGCAACCACCCTGTTTTCTGCATTTGATTACCTTAGATTCCTTTGTTTCCAATACAACCGTATTTATCGTTTTGGGTCAAATGGCATTTTTAAATGGGAGTCGTGGGGCACTAGCCTACTATTTTGATGCATGAATCAAAATCATCATGTATCAAAATAGTTCTGCCCCTCGACTCCCATTCAAAATGGCATTTGACCCAGAAGCGACAATACAGTCAAACTTAATGGTGGTAAACTTCTGACTTAATTATGCTTTCAAGCGAAAGTTTGACTCAGGTACATTCACAAAAAGACCCTAGGTTGCATTTTGAGTTATGCTTTAAGAGTAATGGGGCAAGGTCCTGGATGAAGAATATTTACCTTTACTGCTGATTATTTGAGGCGTTCAGGCATCTCGTTTTCAAAACTGTCCAGGAACACCTGTAAAAACATAGTTCGGCTACAGATTAAAACTAGGTAAATTACAAACACTACCATGAAATGAACTTGAATGCTCTGTCAAACACGAATAATTAAAAAAATCTAAATCTATTGCATAAACCAAGGCATAATATCAATCATGTAGCCTAAGCTTCATAGCACTAACTTGAACACCAGTGTAGGAGCCAAACTGAACTTCATGTAATTCTTATATTTTCTTTGTTTATTAGCCGGAGTAAGTGTGTGTGTGCATGTCTGTGTGCGTATGTATGGGAGAGTGGTTGATTGGATTGAGTATGGGCACAGGTCTGTCTGTCCCACCTACAGGATCCTGGAGGAGGTTGCTGAAGGTGGAGCCCCAGGGGGATGACCTTAAGAGCTGTAGGCCGCAGCTTGTGGGCGTGGCTGAGAAGGGCATACAGTCTTTTGACCGTGCTGACTTGGACTTGATAGAAAGCCTTATAGTGTTTACTTGTTTTACTTTACCACAAACTGTCAACAATAAATGGTCAGAAGGGACCAACTTGGAACAAAACCACTACTCCTCATCATTTAACACGCGTCAAGACTAGGATCCACTCGGCCACAAGTGGTAGACAAAATTGGAAAAACTTAAACGCTACTACAATTTAGTCAAAAGACTGCCCTGGATGGATTCTTAGAACATTGGATGACATTGGATGAATGGATTTCTATGCATGCAACTGGAAACTGGAAACAAAGGAAGTGAGTGTCACTCTGGATAGTTTGAAGGCCCAAAGTTAATCCAAGGGAATCTGGATCAATCGGTATGTTAATGAAGAGACTTTGAAAGGAATCTTGTTTAGTATCTTAAGAAGAATCAGTTTTGAGGAATATTGAGTTATAGTTTGAAAGAAAAAATAACTTTTAAGTTTGTCAAGTTGAACAAAGAACTTTGGTTAGTTATCAAGATGGATGCCAATGCCATGGCTTCTTCACCTCTAGGAGAGCTGGAAGAAATTGAGTTAAGAAAGGCTTTGACATGTGAAGATGCAAAAAATGCTAGAAAGAATAGAAGTGCTGCAATGACTCGCAAAATGAATAAGATAAATAAACTTATGTCTGATCAAGCAAATGTGGAGGAAGTTAAAAAGGATTTACAGAAATACATAGAAATGCTGGACAGTTTTAATGAAGTTCACAAGTATTATCAAACTTTCCTGTCAAAGGATGAGCATGTTAAAGACACAAAGCAGTGGTATGAACCAAAAATGAGGACCATTGAAATGTTTAAGGCCAAGGCAGAAGAGTGGATTCAATCTTGTCCAATTTTACCACCAGTTTTACCACCACCTGAGAAAGAGGAGGAAGTTGGTCCTGAGGACAGCATCTCTGTGGTAACTCAGGCATCAAGCAAAGGGACAAATGTTAGTACAGCATCAGCCAGACTGGTAGCAGAGGCTGAGAAGGCCGTTCTTGTAGTCAAGACTGCCGCTCTGAAAGAAAGACATGCTTTAGAAGAAAAGGAAGAATGTCTAAGAAAAGAAAGAGAGGAATTAAGGAGGCAAAAGGAGACTCTGGACTTTGAAGCTGAGCTCTCTGCTGTAAATGCCAAGCTTGCAGTGTTGGCTGGTGCTGAAGAGCAAGTGGCTTCCACTCCAGTGGATGGAATGAACGAGTACCTACAGGAAATGGAAACCTTGCGTGCAGGACCTCAAACCACTAACATGCTCGGTGGAAGGACTGTTCGACCCAGGCATGGTGTGCAGCATATACCCTTGTTCCAACCGCGCAGCAGACAAGCGGGTTTGGATGAGGACGACAAAGAACACTGGCTACTCCAGGACACCCAAGAGGCTATAGGCGCAGCTCTAAGGCCACAGTCAGTGCAAAGAGGTAACGTTCTTCGGCAAACTATTGTTGAGAAATCTCATGATCTCTCAGAAAGAATTGAGCTTAGTACAGAATATAAACAGCTGGCTGATGATGTTATTGTAAAATCACATGCAGACACAGAAGGTCCTGTGAAAACACATCAAGGACAAGAACAGCGCAGGCCAGTACAAGACAGTGCAACCTCTGGTAATCTGATAAATATTTTGAATAGACAAAATGAAATCACATCTATGCTACTCAAGCAACAGCAATTGTCTTTATTGCCACCCAAAAGTGTTACCATCTTTGAAGGGGACATCTTGCAGTTCAGGTCATTTATGTCATCTTTTGAGCACAACATTGAGATGAAAACTGAAGATGCACAAGACAGATTGTTTTACCTTGAGCAGTACACAAAGGGTCAAGCTAGAGAGTTAGTAAAAAGTTGCCAGCACATGGATAGAAACCAAGGCTATCTCAGAGCCAAACGCCTGTTGCACGAACATTTTGGCAATGAGTATAAAATTTCTACAGCTTACATTGAGAGTACTTAATTGGCCTACCATAAAGCCTGAAGACCCAAAGGCCTTGAACGACTATGCCTTGTATCTCAAAGGATGCTGTAATACCATGGAAAGGCTGGATTACATGAAAGAACTGAATATAGCTTCCACCTTGAAAGCCATTGTCATGAAATTGCCCTACAAGTTGCGGGATAAATGGCGGACTAAAGCTCAAGAAACGTTGGAGAACAACAGCGCTATCACATTTGCAGATCTTGTGTTCAGTTCATTGAGAAACAAACAAAGATATGTTCCAACCCAATATTTGGAGACATACAAGACAAGGTTGCGGGCAGGAGAAGTCTCAATATCAGTAAGTCCATCTCTAGGCCCAAGTCTTCTTATGCAGCTAATGTGGCAACACTGAGCACTCCAGTGGCTCAAAGCTTGAACAGCAATGATCCCAAATGCCTCTGCTGTGAAGGTGCCCACAAAGTAGAGCATTGACAGCTAGCCTGACGAGCCAGACCCACATTAAAATGTAGGGTCTGGGCACTCACCGTTCGCAGTGCTCAGTCCGAGGGACGGGATAATCAGTTGTCTTTCAAATTCCCTCTGCACGCATAATAGGACAGCGGCAGCTATGAGTCCCATCGTTTCCCATCAGCGGCTAGTTGGCTAGTTCAAGCGTTTGCCAACTTAATAAAAGCTTAACTTCGTGTCACACTGTTAAGCCAACAGCAACATCCATCTTATTTGTTTTCAAGTAGCAGGGAATTCAAGCCAAACCATTGCAACTCTGCCATCAATCATTATGTTAAGCCCACCTAACGACTCTATACACGATTTCATTGGCCTGATTGAGTTTCGATTTCTGGAGCTCACAAGCCAACGGAGAGTTGCTAGACTAGCCCTGGCAGCAAATGTAATTTGCTGCCGCTAGGGGCGCGTTTAGATTTCTAGGCTAGAGGACAGCTGGTTTACATTGGAAAGGAAAACTGTGATCACAATACTTTGTCATTTTGCCAAAAAATGTATCCTCACAAACTGGATCTCTCAATCTAAACCTACTTTGGGCCAGTGGCTGGAACAGATAGTTGCATTTCTCCCAATGGAGGAATTAACAAGTCAACACCATGGTAGATTGCATTGCTTCACATCTATGTGGTCCTCAGTATTAAAATACTTAGAGAGGAGGAAACAACGAATCATGAGCTAAATGGGTTGGATCCCTCTTTTCTCTCTTTCTCTCTCTCTCTCTCTCTCTCTTTCCTTTTCCCTTGTAACTTATGTGATGTCTGTTAATGTCCCGTTTTTATTATTATAATATGTCTATAATGTCTGCCATTTCATGTCTGTTTTGGTGCTCTTGTCTCTCTTGTCTTGTCTATTATTACACTTTCTATTTTTTTCCTTCTTGTCCTTTGTGTGTGTATATCTGTATGAAAAATTACAAAATTGTAAATAAAAAAAGAAAAGAAAAATAGCAAAACAAAAGCAAAAAAAAAAAAGTTTAGCCTAGATTTCATGTTTGTGCATATTAAGCTAAAAAAATATATAAAAATGTGCATATTAAGCTAAAAAACCTGTGTACCTTTAATTTAAATTAAGTGGTCCTTAATTTGTTGTCTAAATATAAGGTGTCAAGTCAGGGATTCCCTTTATTTGTTGTGATTAAGGGGGCAATTAAGGATAATTTAAGTATATCTTAATTTTATTTTAAGGTGATCATTCAGGGATTCCTTGATTAAGGGGGTACATTTTCTCCTTAACACAATCTGCACATTTCTACTTAAAACTTATAGAGGGGTTTTAAGGTCAACAGTAAGGAATTTATAAGGGCTAAAATTAGACTATTTTAAGAGATGTGAAGTGTTCATAATAAACATGTCAGGTCTTATCTCCCATATTCCTTGGAAAGAACATGTTCCTGGACAAGTCCCCGCCTTCTTCTCTGCTCTATTGTAGACAGGACTCAACCCCAGAAACGGAGGGGAGCATAAGGGGAGCATAAGTAACCCATTGTGTTGCTGCTCTTCATGTATAATCTACGTAGAACTGCATTGAGGCTGGCTTTGTCTGACTCACTTTAAATAGGCCTTTATCATTTAGCTACAGGCAAACTATGCGCTATTGTAACATGGTAGACAGGACTCCATGTCAGAAAGGAAGGTGGTAGGCTTTGACATAATTGAACATTAGGCAATAGGTATACCTAGCTCATCCGTTTAGCAGCACAGCTTCACGTTTCTCAGAGGACCTGCAAGACTGCTCTCAACCTACTTCGCCTGATTTGCTTTGTTGGAGCCACACAGATGTCTACACAACATCAAAATGGTAGGATCAAAAGGCCTAATGGTCTATTATGAAATTGCAAAACGCATTGTTTAGACTAAGCCAAAGACCATGGCATTCCTTATGTGATTGCCGTATAAGTTACAGTAGCCTAATCTTAAGTAAAAACAATTCTCTGTCCACCACAGATTCTACAGTTGGAACAGTTTTTTTCTCAGTTGGGTAGAGGATGTGTTCTATACCCAAAATACAATATTAATTGTCAAATTCTGTCTTTCTTTTTTACTGGGACTAAACAAAAAACATAAACTTATGGCTGTTGGCAACATTATTTGTCCTTTAAATGCATCAATTAGTTTTGAAAAACACATTTGAGAGGTGGTGTCAATTAAATGCACTGTACTACGGTCAGCTGACCAATTGCTGTTGGAAGTGCCCAAGTCCAGGCTAAAAACCAAGGGGGACAGAGCCTTTGCAGTAGCAGGCCCCAGACTCTGGAACTGCCTTCCCCTCCACATCTGTGCAGCCCAGCCCAAGTCGCTTTCAAATACTCTCTTTTTTTACATTGTCATTTTGTTACATTTTTACATTGTCTTGTTGCCCTTTTCATTTTTTTTTTCTTTCTGTTTTAGGTCATTCTTTTGTTTATTGCACTTAGCACTTTATTGTGAAGCACTTTGGTGCAGCTCAGCTGTCTGTAAATGCGCTATAGAAATAAAATTGGACTTGACTTGATTTGACTGTAGACCCTGTTTAAGAGGATTGATGGTAATACATAATCCTAAAAATAGTCAGTTCTGCTTGTAATCAGCCTGTCTTCTGTTGCTCTCTATTTCATAAGCGGTCTGGGAAAACCCATTCATTCTTTATTGCCAAATGGGGAGGCGATAGCTTTATGGTTATTGAGTGAAAGTAAAGGCTTGTAGAGAAACCGCAGACTCTTGTGTTTGACAAAGGCTCTCTTTCTGTCTTTCTTTCTTTCTATCTTCAGCCCCAATCATCTTTCACTTTCACAGGTGAACACCCTCTTAAAACAGCGACAGGCAAGTGTGCTGTTGTCTCTGGAAAAAAGGTTGTTTTTAAAAGACAAAATGCAAAACATGAACCAAAATGGAAAGTATGGAAACTCAGGAAAGGTGAAGCCCAGGGCAGAATTTGTCTGGTGTTTGTATGGCATCACAGGAGTGAAGATCATATCCTCATTCAGAATGGAAATACGGTGAAGGTAGGCTATATATTCCTGGTTGTCACATACACTTTTTCTTTGAAACACTCATTTCTACAAACATGCCACATAGCATAGACCTCTGAAGTTCGCCTACAAAAAAAACTGCCATCTTTGAGATCCGGTATCTTGCGATTTTTCCTATGGGAAAATAACATGGGTTTTTAAATTACAGCGTGGAAAATAAGTATTGAACACGTCAACATTTTTTTCAGTAAGTATACCTCCAGTGAGGCTATTTGCATGAAATGTTCACCAGACATTAGTATTAACTTAAGTAATCCACACATATTAAAAAATCCAAACATTAATGTCCATAAGTAGAGTTATGAGTAAAAAAGTGGAATGGCACAGGGGAAAAAGTATTGAACACGCTAAGAAAAAGCAGTACACAAAGGCAAGAAAGGAATGGCAAGGAGTGACCTGGAATCTATACATACTGTAGTTGGAGAGTAATTATCCCTCCTATCTGTGCAAATTAATATAAGCTGGGTTAGTACATATTGATGAGCTATAAAGGTTTTTCGTTAAAGTTGTCACACAAGAAACATTTCATGATGGGTAAAGCAATATTATTGTAGCAAAACATATCAATGGAACTGGTTACAGATGCATTTCAAAACTTCAGAATTATCCAGTAAACAGTATTGGAGCCATTATCTGCAAGTAGAAGAAACATCACTGCATCATCAGTCAGCCATGTACAGGATCTCCTCACAAGATTTCTGACCAGGAAGTCAGAAGGATAGTCAGAAGGTAATGCATTCCACCGCCATGGCCTCTATGCACACTCATGCATGACTATAACTGAAGAAAAACATGTTGAAGCTTGTTGAAAGTTTGCTACACAACATTTGGACAAGCCTATGAAATACTGAGAGCATGTATTCTGGTCAGATGAGAGCAAAATTGTACTTTTTGGATGTCTGTCATACTACACCAGCTAACCAGTAGGCCACGGCTGCCCAATTGAAGTTATAGCTTCAATTTCAGTTTTTTTCAACTGCTTACACAGCTTGTCACACCATTTTCTAAACATGTCTTCCAAATAGCCCCATACCAAATCTGCAAAACCATACACTAATTCTCAGTGTTTGACTCAGTTTTCAATTTCCTAAAACACATTTTGCAAAACACCTCACACAATTTTCTACCTAACACACAAAAATCTAACAGGAAGTAACTTGATTTCGTTTTTCAAACACAACCCATCAAAATGCCACTCTTATTCACCAGTGCTTCTCTCTCTCTCTCTCTCTCTCTCTCTCTCTCTCTCTCTCTCTCTCTCTCTCTCTCTCTCCTCACATGTGTAAACACTCATTACTTTACTGAACACCATCCAATCATTGCCTTAGTATAGGCCTATGAATAGATATACTCTCTATACTGTATAGGTATAGACCCTTTCTATCTGCTCCTAGAGGATTTCTGGTTGAAATGTTCAGAACCAAGCAGATACTTGAAAGGAACATTACTGTAATTGGACTTTAGCTTAAAGTAATGTTTTACAAAAAGTCGACTTAATGTTAAGCTCGTCTTTTTTGCTCTATTTGTGTTTGTCCCCAAGTTACCATTAGCTCAATAAATTTTTCTGTGCCTCCAGAAATGGCTTAAGAATGCTTAGGAATGTTTGTTTCTGTAGTTGAAAGGGTCTATAGGCCTATGAATACACAACCCCCCACACACACACACACAAACACACTTTTCTTTGGAAAAAGCAGTGATTTGGTTGTAGTCAGTCATTTCCGTCTTAGGCAAAATCAGCGTTTTTCAATACTCCATGTCTATCTGGTGGTCATTGTAGTTTGCTTTGTTTTTTTTCTTGTTGGCTGTAAAATACTATATTCGCAACAGCAAATTATTTGGGAAAAATCACTATTTTTGGTTTCAATATTGCTTGCATTTTTACTGTGTATTTCAACTTCTCTCTTGTATGGAAATACATATTTACATAAAGCCCATGAAAGATAGAAGAGTTTTAGGTTTTGAGCAACAGTGTGTACATGAAGTATCCAAAATGTCATATTATGACAAAAGTGTTTATAATGTGAGGCAAATGTTTGCTTTAAATATGTGTTTATGACATTTTCAATGTTGTGTGTCATTTTGCTGGAGATTTGAGGATAAATAGAAATAGAGTTTTGAAAATGTGTGTAAACAATTGTAAAAAACTAACACCCGGATCTCCATATATGGGCAAAGATGGCAGCTTTGGTTCTTTTTTGTAGACGAACTTCAGAAGTCTATGGGTTTTCAACCAGTGATCCGCACCGCACCACAATCACATACCAAAACCAACCAACCATCAGAACCACAACCACTAGTGGATCAACGCAACACTCTCACAAATCACACAGTGCACATGTACAAGACACTTTTCCCACTGATTGACCTTACTATTTACCCATCATTTAAATCAGAATTAATGTTCTGAGTTATGTTTAATGTTAAAGTATTTTAACAATATTATGTGCCTTATTTTCCCCCCAGCTCAAGCGTGTCCCTAATTTTGAGAAAAATATAAAGGAATACCTGAATTATACTGAATGTCATTTTCATTGGTGCAATCTGAATGGAAATAAAGGCAGTTTGCAGTGTGCAGCAGCAAAGGATTTATACTTGGCAATTGGCAAACGTTGGCTGATTGCCAGCACAACAGCAGAGCCAGCACTGTTCGAGTTGATTTAGATGTTGATTTACCACAAATCACATATCTTTAATTCCCCTCTTGCAACTGTTTTAATTAAATCATATTTGTTTTATTGTGTTTTATTACTCTTTTATTTATTTTGTCTTAACCCTCCATGGCATGAATTTAATTTTTTTTCGTAGAAAAAATATTTTGCCCCATCTTTAGAGAGCTTGGGGGTCCCTGTAGGAGAGTGTTTTTCATCTCAATTTCATTTCAAGGTTCAACTTCATGCTTATGCATTAGACTAGGCATACTAAGTTCTCTCCCTAATCCTAGACTTTCACGTTGCTTGTTTGTTTGTAATGGATGCAAAACAGCCTATTGCTGAATGTCTATGGAGGGACGGCAATGAGTAGTTAACAGACAAGGCGCCATCTATCTGAATATCTGCAATCTAGCAATCTATCTGAAATAACACCTATTTGAAGCCTATTATTCATGTCACATATTGTGTGTTAATGTAGGCTACATAGCTTAAACTGTAGGCTATGTTTAAACTGTATTTCGAGTTTAATGTCGGCATTTCGACTTTAAAGTCGACACGTCGAGATTAAAGTAGATATGATATTTCAACTTTATTCTCGAAATGTCAAGTTTAATGTCGACATGTCGACAATACTCTGTCGTACAACTGACTATCTGTATGTGAATGCGTATGCGTGTTTTAATCTGTAATATGTTCATATCTTTAATATGTTATTCCCACATGTTCTTCAAATATATGTTACGGAGGATTAGTAGCTTGCGGAATGTCTGAAATGAGTTGAAATAATTAAATAGCCTATTTTGAGTTCATAGAAAGGCCTACAGATGCAACCCAATTCAGAAGTGGGCATATAGATTACAGTAATAAGGATAATTGAATGTTTAAGTACTTACTTGTCCGTTTCCCGGTTTTGTTCGTGCATTGATCACCTAAAAAGTAGCAGTACAACATCCACATGCAATATCTTTACAACAACAACGCCTAATTACGACCCATTCATTTGGACAACTTTATACAGCCCTATAAAGGCTAAAGTTACCTTTAGTTTTGTTCCAATTAACCGTTGTGTGTGCACTTTAACATCAGCCTAAGCAATATTCCAGCTGTGCTAAGGTTTTGACAAGCACCACAATTTTGCCTACCTTGTTGTTGCCCATCTGAAATAACTCCTGGCTTTGCTTTGTTCCCTCCATCCTTTCGTTGTTTTCAAAAAACGTTTTATATCCATGATGGCCATGAAGTCTTGAGTTAGTGAATTGGCTTAAATCAGCTTATGTGCATCGCAATACATCGCAACTCTAGAGGGAGCTCTACACTCGCCAAAAATACCTAAACCTGCATAGTATAGGCTACCTTAAAAAAAGTTAAAAAACTAAATAAATAATGATTTTTAATATAAAAATATTAATGATTAATCGATAGTTGATCATTAATTCTCCCGACGATCAACTAAGACAATTTAATCAAATGCCCTTCCCTACAAGCCACAAGAAGTAATGAAGATGTAGAATACTGCCATTTCCTTTAAAGACTTATGCTTATTTTCCTATGTATGTGTGTGTAGAGTACATGTTTGTCTATACCTGATGGACTCTTACTTTGCTGGGTGGATTTGAGGCCCCCTGTTGGCCACCTATGTTTTGTCTGATTGTGGCTACCTTTGTTTGCCATTGGTTAATTGATGATCCAATGTTTCACACCTGTTCAGCCACTCATATTGATGTTTTAAACCGACTTGTCTCAGAGATTGTTCACTTCCTAACAAAGGCATTTGAGCCGAAATGCGTCAAAGTGTTTTTTTTTATCATGATCTGCCCATAAAATAAAGGCATTTTAACTATTTCACCAGATGAGTGCCTAGGTATCTTCTAAGTTTTGCAAAGTACCAGCTGAATTTCAAACTCAGACTATTTTATTACTATAATGTGTTATGTGTAATAAAATTGTAAAGGCTTTTAAGACAGCATCATAAAGCTTCATAACTCATAAGTGTCATGAGTATGCCTGTAAATACTTACACATAATGTCAATAAATGTGAGGATTTATGAATGCTTTATAATTCTTTATGAATGTGTTTCATGCTTTATGCATACTGGGTTTATAAGAAGTGTTACCAATATGCCTATACAGCTCCTTATTTCAGATAGATACAGTAGCCTAATGATGCATGTTTGTGCTTTAGGCTTACCTCAACATGTAAAGACTTTTCCTTTACTAAGTGAGTCAACACTGAAGTGGGGGTGTGTCAAAGAGGTGGGACAGATTTCGCATTGCAATCCTGTTGCATAAAACCTGACTGAAGTTGAGAGAGACGGATAAGAGGAGGGAGAGAGACACATGAATTTAGAAGCTGAAGCTGTCTTGGAAAAAGATAGATAGATAGATAGATAGATAGATAGATAGATAGATAGATACTTTATTGATCCCCATGGGGACATTCAAGGTCTCAGTAGCATACAGACAACACACACACATTCACTAACAGCAGAAAAAGTAATTAAAAGTATATAATATAAGAACACAACTAAGCAATAAGGACAGTAGAAAATAAAGAATATACTAAAATACAAATTATACTAACTAACACTTAATCTAAATCAATTCTAAAAACAGTATCCACATAGTGGTGATTAATCAATCAAGAGGCGCTTGCAATGACTGAGGCAGGGACTGAGCCTGTGATTCTCTGTGCATAGTAAGGTAAGGTAAGGTGCTCTGTGTGAGTGAGTGTCATGGTGAAAGTGGTCATGGTGATAGTGCAAATGAGTAAGTCCAACAGTGCAACAGTGCAAGAATAAAGTCTATCTATCTATATATATAACTATTTTAAGAAAAGGTATAAGTGTGGCAACAGTAGGCTGTGGCATGGAGGGAGGGGTTATGCATATGTGCTAATGTGCTAATATAGCACGCAAACATTGAGGCAGAAAGACAGTGGTAAAAAGTGGCTAGTGGACAGACAGTATCCAAACATGGAGGGGGTAAAGAGGCAGACAGACTATGCAGAAATACAAACTAGGAACTCTGGGATTATCACAGTCTCCTCCAGGATGCATCTTCTACTGAAATGCGTTCTCATCCTCCAAATTATTATCCTTTTTGCGACAACCAGCCAGGCGTTGCCATGCGTGCCGTGTCATATGATAAAGCGCAAGGAACCGAAGGACTGCAAGGGGGCGCTGTTGACTAGTATCTGCCAGTGCTGCAAAGAGTGTGCCAAGCAGAAAGGAGAGTGCTGCGGCGGATTCTGGGTCTGGGCGGGACCAGGGGCTGAAGTGCAACAAAAAACCGTCCGGTTTCGCCGGAGTTTGTGAAGGTCTGTTGACACCCGGGACACTGTGTCCGCGCATGTGTGTTTTTAAAGAATGAATGTTAACAGTTTCTGATACGTAACTTTCCCCAGCTATTTCTTATTATTTCTCAATAATAGGCCTACGATTGATAGTAGTCTTAGAATTAATTTAGATTAAGTGTTAGTTAGTATAATCTTTAGTATATTTAGTATATTCTTTATCTTCTACTGTCCTTATTGCTTAGTTGTGTTTTTCTATTATATACTTTTAATTACTTTTTCTGCTGTTAGTGAATGTGTGTGTGTTGTCTGTATGCTACTGAGACCTTGAATTTCCCCTGGGGATCAATAAAGTATCTATCTATCTATCTATCTATCTATCTATCTATCTATCTATCTATCTATCTCTAGTCTAAATCTATCATGACATAGGCCTAGTTTGTAGAAGGGACATTATGAGACGTTTATATTGTGAAAACATTTATCATAGTGAAAGTGTACGATAATGTGTGTGACTTCATTATCCGACACCAAGAACCCCTCCAATGGATTTCAAGATTTACACCAACAGTACCCAGGTTCTTTCCTCCTAAGATAATAAAATATTTTCCTTCACCCATAGAATCTGATTCTGCTAGTCCAATCGGAATAGACTACTAGGCAGAGAATGAAAGTCATGAAACAGGTGAGTATCGTGTTGTTGAAGAAGTTTCAGTTTTCAAAGCTGGAATGGTAGAAATAGCACCCTTATAATGTGTAATAAAAGTGTATGTGTTGAATGCTTTACTATCTTTTTTTCCACAATATTTAAAGTGTTTGTAGGCATCCTAGTTCTCTTTCAAAACATCCTCACATGATCTTACAGGTGTGAGGGAAAGAGTAAGCCACATCTATTCTCTAGTGACCTGCACCATGTCAGTGAAGTTGAAATAAACAAACCAACATTTACATGACTTAGTAAAATAGTTTGTTGGCTATACAGTTTTAGACAAAACATCTGCACAGCTGACTTTTTTTGTTGTCAGATTCAAGAGGAGCTCATCCAGAATGGTCCACCCAGCATGTTGTGGAGCTGGCGGACCAGTGGGCCAATCAGAATGCCATGCTGTGCTGTCGTATGTATTAGAAGGATTTGTTTTTATTCTTTATATAGGCTATGGTGCCAATTGCATATGTCAAATGTAATGCAATATGAATTGGTTGTTAGTTAGCAAGCACTAATACCTGAATAAACTTAACCAAATGAATAAGAATTAGACCTCAATACTAGGCATGTGTAGGCCCTACTATGTGTAAATTGCATTCAAGGTGCATGCCATTGTATTTGTTTTGTTAAGGTATACATTTCTTCTTATTGCAATTGGGAAATACCTTCTTATGTAGTTGATGCCTGTAACAACAAGGCTTTGGGAAATATCTTCTTATGTAGTTGATGCCTGTAACAACAAGGCTTTGGGAAACATCTTCTTATGTAGTTGATGCCTGTAACAACAAGGCTTTGGGAAACATCTTCTTATGTAGTTGATGCCTGTAACAACAAGGCTTTGGGAAACATCTTCTTATGTAGTTGATGCCTGTAACAACAAGGCTTTGGGAAACATCTTCTTATGTAGTTGATGCCTGTAACAACAAGGCTTTGGGAAACATCTTCTTATGTAGTTGATGCCTGTAACAACAAGGCTTTTTCTTTTGTCTTCCTCACAACTATCATTTTTCTTTTTACTTTGTTCCTTTTTTCCATTTTGTCTCGTCCTTGCACTCAAGTGCCATCCATGGACCTGTCGGTCAGCATGCCAGTGCATAATTAACTACACACAATGGCTGGAGATGGCAAGGCTGAAATGTGACAAACATGTGATCTTGCCCCCATGCACAGCATGAAGGATGGTAAGAGAGGCAACAAATTCCATAAGAACCACTTTGGAGAGTTACAAAAAAAGGTACCATCTTGGGGTCACTAAGTCCCCCAAAAAATCTTAAAAAGTGACCTCACTGCTAATAGATTATTTAGAGGGCATGCCAGGTAAACGCCTTTCCAGTCATTTAATTACAAATGTAAACGGCAGGTGTTACTGAATGGTACAGTGTCTTTGTCTGGAATTGTGGTCTATTGATAGATAGATAGATAGATAGATAGATAGATAGATACTTTTATTGTCATTCTCACAACATGGGAGCATGAGGAGAACGAAATAAGAACTCAGGTCTCGGTGCCAACCAACTACTATAGTAATTATTAAATAAATAAATAAATAAATAAATAAATAAAACTTTTCCTCATGAGTCCTATCTTTCTAAAAACTGTCAGATGAAATGGAAAATTGCGCTCTTTGGCAAGAAACACTTTAGGTGGGTTTGACGTACAAGAATGACTATACTGAAAAGCTGGTAGGCTGCAGGGCAAAGTGCAAAGTCTAACTAAAGCTTGCTTAACTATGCAAAATCTAAATTTATTTGCAAATTTAATACCATCAGGGAGATCCTAAGCACACACAGCAGTGGGCCAGCTAAAAGCTGTCTCACACCACATGATGCAGTTCATGCATGAGAACTTTACTCATAGACTGACTTTGCACTTTGGCCAGCATTAAAATAGGACCCTTGGTTTCCTTAAGTGTTAAGCATTCTCCACTCAGCTGTAGGTAAAAGCAGCACAGACTGGTGAGTTAAACAGCATTCTTTCATTTCACCTGTTAATCATTTCTTGTGCTGCGCAAATGTTTTGAAATGTACAGTATAGGTGATTTCTTAATTTGCACGTGTTACCATCCATTTGTTCATTTGTATGTGTTTTGTGTATTTTTGGCTTTTTGTACTTGCACTTTTCACCATACAAAAAACAGCAATGTGGGAATGTGATGTATGGATGCTTTTCTTTTTTTAGTTGTTTCTTGCATATATGATCACATTTCCTTTAAATTTAGTTTGGGCTTTTAATACATTTTTTGGGCTTTTATGAGAGTGGGAGAGAGATGGGTTAGGATTGGAAAATGACTCAGGTCAGACTCGAACTTAGGTCCCTGTATAGGTCTATCTGGAAAGGACGTCATCGACGCCCGTTTCTGAATCACCAAAAACACAAAATCCAATCACAATAGCTTATCCGGCATGGGCCGGACAACCTATGGCTGCTCTTATGGCAATCTTGAATTTCCCCTCGGGGATCAATAAAGTATCTATCTATCTAAGAGGGTTCAACAGATATGGACATGAATTTTCTTTGGAATTGCAAATCACAAGAAAGAAGTGTTTGCTGCACTTCTGAAACAATTTGGTAAGAGTTTAAAGGGACACCAGGCAACGTTTTTGTGTTAATTAATCATCTTCGTAAGTCGGTATATGGTTAAATGACTCATTACGGGCTTAATGAAGGCTCTCTCGCCCTACTGCCTGTAGGAAGAATATCCCACTTGCAAGTTCGGTGTATCCTACCCGCCGACGAAGCAGGATCAGTTTACAGCACAGAGGCAGGCTAACAAAACGCTAGAGATTGTTGCAAACGTGTGTATAATGGCAGAGCCGGCGAAGAAGCAGCGAAAACCCTTGACGGAAGACGCAAAGAAAAGGAAAAGAGCTTCAGACCGAGCGGGGGGGAGTTTCATAGAGAAAAAGCATCAGGCTTGCCTGGTGTCCCTTTAATACACCAATTTAAGTATAATTTTTACTATTGGTTATGGCTTTTACTTTTGGTTATGTGTGTGTGTGTGTGTGTGTGTGTGTGTGTATGTGCGTGCATGTGTATGTGTGTGTGTATGTGTGTGTATGTGTATGCATGTGTGTGTGTGTATGTATGTGTATGTATGTGTGTGTTTATGTGTATGTGTATACGTGTGTGTGTGTGTGTCCTTATGACCTGCTGCAGTGTGTGGAGTCTGAAACCACATAATGACAAAATGGAAACACACCGACAACAGTGCCACTTGGAAACTCTTCTTCAGTACAATAAACACTCTCTATTCTTCAATTGGCCTCTTCTTCATCAGCCATTGTTTGTTTTACCCCCAGCATAAACAAGTCTCACCCCTCAATAACACACAGTTTAAAACACACGCAAGCCTCCAACACCTCACCCATTTTCAGCCTCTCTCTCTCTCTCTCTCTCTCTTCTCTCTCTCTCTCCCCTCTATCTTTAACGGATGTGGTTTTGCGTTGCAGTTTCCTGGCTCGCTCAGAGGTGTGCAGAAGCTCAGAGCGGCATGTCATGTCAACTGTTTGTTTCTGTCTCCGCTGAAAGTCCCTTTGTCCTAAGAGACGACAACAGTTCTCGGCAAGCGTCTGGGCCGATGCCCACTGCCTGACGGAGAGAGGACGAAGACGCTGGACACTTCGGCTGGGCCAGACAGAGGGAGCGCAGCACAGGAGAGGGGGACAAAGAAGAGAGAGAAAAGAGGAGGAGGAGAGGGCAATGGCGGCCCTCCTGATGCGTATCTTCCGTCTGGGCGCGGAGAAAAAACGCGTGAAGCAGTACGAGAACCTGCAGAGGGATGTGGACCCTGCGGAGGCCTGGGAGACCCTCGGAGAACTGGGGGACGGAGCCTTCGGGAAGGTCTACAAGGTAGGAGGGGAGGAAGAGCGTCATCGTACACACACACACACAACACACACACACACGCATGCATGCACACACACACACACATGCGTGCACACACAAACCCACACAAACACACACGCACACACATGCATGCACACACAAACACACACAAACCCACACACACACACAAACACATACACATCACACCAGAACCACAGGTTGGGCGATAGAGATATGCCACAACACCACACCACACACAAGGCTCAAATGAGACACTCAAACATACAGTAAGCTTTATATTCACTTAGCCCCATTGTGAAGAGTCAACAGGCGTCCGCACTGGGACAGAACCTACACCATCCTCTGGAGAGCAATGGCCTATCTACAGTGTTTGAGCATCGGTAGGATAAGGGGCACAAACATCACTCCATCACACACAGGACCCCTCCCGCTCTATTAAGACTCACATACACTATTGCATAACATTCACCTATCCACTTTGTCATGAGAAATGATTGTCATGGAACAGGCTGTATTGTGAAAGAGACTCCAGTAGCTTGAGTTTGAGTTCTCTATTTGACCACACACACACACACACACACACACACACACACACACACACGGTAAGGGGCAGAGAAATACGACTACTGTATTTGACCAGGTCAAGTAGGATGTGGCCTTTTGGACTGGTCAAATGTAGCGGTCACTGCCCCTACCATTGTCTAGAGCAGTGGTTCTCAAACTGGGGGTCGCCAAAAATATTTTGATGTTGACATACCTATGAGAGAAGACATTTTCTGCCTCTGCTTCCAAAGCCCATCTCACAATATTTCAAAACCAAATTCCGCCAGTTAGAGAGAAGGGGGTTGGCGAGACTTGGCCCATGTTTTTTGGAGGGTCGTCAGACAAAAAGTTTAAGAACCACTGGCCTAGAGGAGTGAGTGGTTTAGCAGCCACGGCGCTACGCCCGGGGTATAGATGGGGGATGGGCGCCTTGGGAGTGCTGAGCAGTTGGTGGTTTGGTGCCACATTCAAGTCCACTTCGCAGTGATGAGCTCGAAAGTGTGCTGACTTCAAACGGACTGAAAACATGTTTGATGTAAAAAGCTAAAATACTCAATTTCAAGCATGTCCAGTGAGATGTGAACACAGAGTGTTAATCTGACTCGGATTGGTAATCTTATCCTGATTTAAAACGCTCCTCTCTTCTCCTCTCTGGCAAAGATGATAAAATAGCAGATTTCTAAATTCTGTAAATTCTTGTTAGAATTTTAGACAGATTTACTCCAGAATTCTTCTTCTATAAAAAAATGACTGTCTGTTTACAATAGGCCAAGATTATTTAAAAATGTTTCCCTTTTCACAACATTTATTTATATATGCCAGGGGTTTTCAACCAGTGGTCCGCGGCCCACTTGTGGTCCGTGAGGACATTGCTGGTGGTCCTTAACCATGGATTCAGTAATGTAGTTGCAATGCGGCAATTTGTAGTTGCAATGTTTTATTCAGTGGTGGTCCTGGGGTTACGTAATTAGTCAAAATGGTGGTCCCTGGTTCACAATCAGTTGAAAACCCCTGATAGACGCTATACACATACATGCTCCATATATACAAGAGGTATGTTCATTTTAAAAATGTGAATTTACAGTTTGTATGATTTTTCTGATAATATAACAAAATACACTTGACTGAGAATGAGAGACTGCAACAGTGATAATAAGGAATAATGATTTACATAAATTAAAATCACTTAATAATTTAAAGTCCTTATAATATTTTCTGGATCTATCATTTCTGTCCCTCTCTATTTATGTCTAATCCTTTAATGGTGCATTGGCTCTTTGCATTTCTCAAAAGACACGTTGCCTTGGTAACCGACAGACTGACATCGAAGCTCTGCTGCGGTTTTGCAGATTTCCTGCCAAACATAGCACGCAGAAAATGACTTCCTGTTTGACATTTTCACCCATTTATCTCTCCGCCTGGTGTTTATATATACAAAAGTGTATATGAACAATCTATAGTCTGAAAAAGTATACTATGTCCATGAAAAACACAATCTGAAATAAAAATGTTAAAATTAAAAACAAGCAATAGCTCTGATGACGTCCTGTGTTTATGGTGAAGACACGCAACCGGGAAACCAACGCCTTCGCCGCTGCCAAAGTCATCGAGGTGCGGGGCGAAGAACAGCTGGAGGATTACATCACAGAGATCGACATCCTGGCAGAGTGTCACCACGGCAACATCATCTCACTGCTGGACGCCATTTTCTTTGAAGGCTGGCTCTGGGTGAGCAGACTCACAAGCCAACAGTAGATAGACTCAGTTCAACACCAAAACATGCTGATTGGCCTGCAAAAGCTAGTTTGTTTTGTTCTCCTTCTTCATGGGGTCATTGTAGTTACATATTATTTAGTTAAACAATCTTGCCAACACTTAGAACTGAATTCCATGTCTATAGAAAATGTGCTATACATACATAGATATATAGATGTGTAGATAGATAGATAGATTGATTGATTGATTTCTGTTGCCCTTCTGTAGATCCTTATTGAGTTCTGCCCTGGGGGAGCATTAGATGACATCATGCTTGGTGAGTGGCACTGAAACCATCTCCCCTAAAATTCCACATGCCACCTTATGTGTTATAAAGCATGTAGTGAATTGAATGTACAGTAGTGATTGTGTATGTATGGATGTGTGTGCGTGTGTGTGTGCAGAGCTGGAGCGGGGTCTGAATGAGCAGCAGATCAGTGAGGTGTGTTGCCAGTCTCTGCAGGCGCTCTCCTACCTGCATCAGCACCACATCATCCACAGAGACCTCAAGGCTGGCAACATTCTTCTGACCATGGAAGGAGTCGTCAAACTGGGTAACACACACACACACACACACACACATATACTGTATATAGATGTACATGCATGCACGCACACACACACACACACACACGTGCGCACACACACAAACATACACACACTCTCTCTCACAAACACACACAAACACACACTCAAACCCAGGCAGAGATTTAACATGCTAACGTGCTAAAATGTTAAAGGAGAAATCCAGCAATTTTTTTTACATAGAACTCTGTTTCTTGAAGTCTCCGAGTACTGTCGGTACAAAAAACTCCGAAAACAATCGGTTTTACCTAGTAGCTCGAATTGCTCCAGCCAACAGCTAGAGCTTTCAGGCAGCTACGGTGCTACATTCTGGGGGCATGTTCATGAGCCCCCATGTTTATACCCCCAGAGTGTAGTGCTGTAGCTGCCTGGCCGTTTTAGCTGTTGGTTGCAGCAACTCAAGCTAGGCAAAACCGATTGTTTTAGTTTTTTTCCGTACCGACAGCACTTGGTGACCTCGAGAAACGGATATCTATGTAAAAAAATGGCTTGATTTCTCCTTCATTAACTGTATATCTGAACCAGTCTATGCCACATACAGACCTGAACATATAACACATACTAAATGATGTACATCAATGAGTAAAAATCACAATAACCCCAAATCATACTATCTGTGCTCTTTGCTTTTGTTTTGTCCAGCTGATTTCGGAGTGTCTGCTAAAAATGACTATTCCCTCCAAAAGCGAGCGACGTTCATCGGCACACCATACTGGTTGGTGTCACAGTTTTATTTAAAAAATATACACAATAACAACCCACTTACTCTTAGACAGTAGTTTGGAAAGCACTCCCAAGGAAGTTAAAAAAAAGGAGAGGATACATATTTCTGTTTTAGCATACAAGCTCACCTCCTCAGGTGGAGGCAAATGGTTTGTTTATTTTGGTCCATCTGCCCTGCCTGTCCCAGGATGGCCCCTGAAGTGATCTACTGTGAGACGTCGAAGGACAACCCGTACACCAGCAAGTCAGACATCTGGTCCATGGGCATCACACTGATCGAGGCTGCGGAGATGGAGCCCCCCCACCACTCGCTCAACCCCATGAGGGTGCTGCTTAAGATCACCAAGTCCCCTCCACCCACCCTCGCCAACCCACGCCTCTGGTGAGCACAATCTATCGACTAATCAATCAATCAAAGAACCCACCAACCAGCCATTTAACCATCCAGCCATCCAATCAATGAAGGAATCCAATCAAAGAACCGTTCATTCATTCCTTCATTCAATTAATCAATCAATCAATTAATCAGTCAGTCTGTCAGTCACTTCAATCAATCAAGTCCCCTCCATCCACCCTCACTAACCCACGCCTCTGGTGAGCGCTGGAGTTTATTGATTGATCAGTTAGTCAGTCAGTCAGTCAGTCAATATGCACCCTGATAACTCTACTGCATGGATGCCTTCTTCACCCTTCTCCTTATTCTATAGATCATGTCCATTCACTTGTACAGTATGATGCCATATGATGTTTTACTGCACCAATCCCGTCTCAGTGTTCACTCTTATGATGCCATATAATGCTTTACTGCACCAACCCTGTCTCAGTGCCTGACCTCTGACCTTGCCCATCCAGGTCGTCACACTTCCAGGACTTCCTGCGTCGTGCGCTGCATAAGACTCCGGAGTCGCGCTGGGGTGCCCAGCAGCTGCAGACACACCCCTTCTCCTGCGCCGGACGTGACGGGCGCAGCCTTCGGGACCTCATTGCCGAGGCCAAGGCCGAGGTTACAGAGGAATTCGAGGCTGAGGTAGAGTCATGCTGGGTCACGCTAACACACACACACACACACACACACACACACACACACACACACACACACACACACACACACACACAGAAACCTGGCCAAAGTCATTGAGGAGATTGAGGCTGACTTATCAACATTCTGAGCCATGCTAACATACAGACACACACACAGACAGACATTTAATTAAGTAACTTACCAATTTAAAATTCTGATACCATCCTAGCTATATCCTGGATGGTATCCCAGATGTTAATAGGGGACAGTATCCAGGATGTTGCTAGGATGGTATTAGAATCTTAAAGGCACCCTTAACAGTTTTTTGACCTTAACATAACGTTTCCAAAATCATTTTGATGACACATAACCTCATAACATGACGAACGGCACTTCTGACATTGTCTGAGCGGCTCTCTGTAGGTGATTACTGACCTAGCAACACACACACACACACACACACACACACACACACACACACACACACACACACACACACACACACATATATATTATTTTGTAGATATGTTCAGTATGTGTATGATTGATGTTAGTTCTCTTGGTGTCTAGTCTCTGCTGGACATCCACAGCGCTGTAGAGGGCAGCACTGAGCAGGAGAAAAGACCATCTGTGTGTGGAGAGAAGATTGAGGACTTGGTGACCCAGGAGACACCTGAGGCCACTTCACCCAGTATTGCCCCTGAACCTCCAGCACCAGAACCCCCCACTCCAGAACCTCCCACTCCAGAACCTTCTACTCCGGAATCCCCAGCCCCGGAATCCCCCCCTGTGGAACCAGCAACACAGAATGTTCAGAACGTTGGCACGGCAACATCCAGGAAGAGTTCGTCAGCAGGGGACAAGGCCCAGAAGAGGGCCAGGCGCCGGTCAGTACCAGGCACACTGCTGTCCTTCCTGTCCCGACGCAAATCCGGCTTCTGGAGCGAGAACCCTCTGTCCTCTGGGGCGAAGCAGCATGACGCCCCCAAAGCCAGCCAAGAGGAGGGCTCCGACATCGCTCCCGCTGCAGCACAGGCCGAACCTGCCCAGGACACCGTGGATGGCACCTCAGAGGACCATGATGTGCCTGCAGTCTCTGGGGCCATAGTAGAGAAGTCGGACACCACCGTGGAGATGGATGGAGCAGTGGGACAGACGCTTGGACATGCGGAAGCAGAAGTGTGTCAGCCACATCCATTGGATACACACACACCTTTGTCAGATACACACCCACCTCCTGCACCAGACACACACACACATCCTCCATCAGAAAAACACCCACCTCCTCCATCAGAAACACACACATCTCCTGCATCCAACACACCCACACCTCCTTCATCAGAGATACACTCATCAGTTCCTGCATCCCAGACAGATCCACCCCCTGCATCAGACACCCAGAGTGGTGCTGAAACACTAGTCATTGTGGGCCCAGACGCGCCCCTTCCTGTTACGCCACAAACCTCAGACAGTGGTGGCAACACCACTCCCACACAGGACGTGATGCAAGCCCAGCTATCTGCGCAGAGCTCCGCTCCATTGACACTGACCTCCCAGCCAATCAGCATCTGCGACTCATCAGTTGCCCAGATGATGGAGTGTGACGACAAAGGTAGTCCTCTGCTTCCTGCCCTCACACTGGAAAAGCCCCAGACTGCCCCAACGCAGGAGCACACGGGGCCAGTTGCTGGGGACTACCTGGACCTGGCCTCCAGCCCGAGGCCTGCCAGCGAGCAGGACGCCAGAGGCGTGAGCAAGCATCCGCCGCTAGCGGACCTTACGGCTGACGCCAGTGAAGACCAGTATAAGCTAGGAAAGGAGGGAGGGCAGAGAAGTGGACACCCGTCGTGGCGGGAGGAGGAGGAGGAGGAGGAGGAGGAGGAGGGTGGAGGAGGAGAGGATGAGGAGGGTCAGGGACAGGGCCGGAGGGAGGGTGGAGGTGCCCCAGGAGAGAGAGAGGAAGGGGACGAGGTGGAGGAGGCGGGTGAGAAGCCAGAAACTGCCCCTGAGACCCAGGTCACCAGCACTGAACCCAAGGTCACCCAAGCGGAGCCCAAGGAGTGCTCACTACTGCCAGAGGACATGAAAGACACTGGAATATCTGCAGAGGCAGACAATGAAATGTCCACTGAGCAGGTTCCCTCAGACGGAACATCTGCAGAGGCAGACACTGAAATATCCACTGAGCAGGTTCCCTCAGACGGAACATCTGCAGAGGCAGACACTGAAATATCTACTGAGCAGGTTCCCTCAGACGGAACATCTGCAGAGGCAGACACTGAAATATCTACTGAGCAGGTTCCCTCAGACGGAACATCTGCAGAGGCAGACACTGAAATGTCCAGTGAGCAGGTTCTCTCAGATGGAGAGGCTGTTGAGAAAAAAGGACGGGAGTGTCCAGAGGAGAGTCTAGAGGCGGTGCAGGAAGCGCAGGTCATGGTGTCAGGTAGTGAGGCCATTGAGAGTTCAGAGCTCCGTCCAGGTGAGAGCTCACAGGTGGAGGAAGGAGCACAGGTGACAGACAGCACTGATGAAGCCAGCCAGGTGGTCGAGAGAGACCTGAGTGACAGGGAGAGTCAACCTGAGGATACAGGTACTGGAGAGGGACAGGAGGAGAGTGGGGGGTCGTCTGAACTCCATAACAGACAGGAAGAAGAAGTTATTGACAAGGCGCTGGAGGACAGTGAAGCTGAAGGCCCGGGGAGGGAGAGCGAGAGAGAGGAACAAGAGAGGACGCAAGCGGACGCAGACACCACGAGGGAGCAGAGAGACACTCCCTCTGAGAAGACCGCAGAGATACCACCGCTGAAATCCACCAAGAAGGTGAGCTTCGAGGTGTCGACGGAACCCCCGAGAGGTCAGGAGGGGGGCACTGAGCGCTCAGACAAGTCGCTGCTCAATGGAGACGCCCCCGAACCCCCCCTCTCACCCGCAAATGGTAGCTCCCACCACACGGACCCCAAGCGGCCCCCTAACATCAACACTGATGTCCAGAGCCACATCCTGGACCGAGAGAAGAGCCCCATGTCGCCAGGACCTGATGGGGTAAGTGGGAGCTCAAAGCTAATGATCAGCTTTACGTATGTTTCTTGAATTTCAGCCTTATCACAGGTTCAAAAAGACAACATATAGGCAACTGTCATCATAAACACTTATTTTACTTATTTGTGCTGTTACAATAAAAACAATCACAATTAAAAAGCATCATCTGATATACTTAAACATAGGCTAAAATATCTCAAATGAAAGAAATCTAAAATCCGTTGTCATTCAAGAGTCTGCACACATGTATGGAATTGTTGTTCAATCTGTGAGTGTTTCTCTACGGGGAGGTAGCCAGTCTCTTTAGCTGGGCTTTAGCAGCTTTTTTTGGCA
>NC_063200.1:14002331-14033072 GCF_017589495.1 Alosa alosa
TCTTTGATCATTTCTCTCTCTTCTTTCCTCTCTTTCTCTTCATGTTTCTCTCTTCATCTCTCTCTCTTCATCCCCCCCTCTCTCTTCATCCATCTCTCTCTCTTTCCACCATTTTCTCTTCATCCCTCTTTTTCTCTCTCCATCCCCCTCTCTCTGTGGCCAATTATCTTCTTCCCTCTCTTTCTCTTGATGTTTCTCTCTTCATCCATCACTATTCATCCCCCCCTCTTCATCCATCTCTCTCTCTCTCCACCGTTTTCTCTCTTCATCCCTCTTTTTCTCTCTCTCTATCCCCCTCTCTCTCTGTCTGTTCCGGTGTTCTGTAGTACCTGGCGGACGAGGAGAGCAGGCAGCGGCAGGAGAGGCAGGCCCTGGTGCAGACTCAGGAGGTGCAGCTGAAGGAGGTGCAAGACCAGTGTGATGCCAACATCGCAGAGCTGCAGCAGCTACAGGTAAACACACACACACACACACACACACACACACACACACACACACACACACACACACACACACACATAAGCATTTGCACACAATAAACTCAAGGGCCGCATTAGGGCTATTCAGTCTTGAAATGTAAATGGACCTGTGTCAACCTGTGTGTGTGTGTGTGTGTGTGTGTGTGTGTGTGTGTGTGTGTGTGTGTGTGTGTGTGTGTGTGTGTGTTTGTGTGTGCGTTTGTTTGTGTGTGTGTGTGTGTGTTTATGCATGTGTGTGTGTGTGTGTGTGTGTGTGTGTGTGTGTGTGCGTTTGTTTGTGTGTGTGTGTTTATGCATGTGTGCGTGTGTGTGTATGTGTGTGTGTGTGTGTCTGTGTGTGTGTGTCTGTGTATCTGTTTGTGTGTGTTTCAGAATGAGAAGCTGCAGCTGTTGCTGGACATGGAGAAGAGAAAGATTAAGGGTCTGGAGGATGAACACACTCTGGAGCTGGATGAGTGGAGGAAGAAGCTGGCCTGCAGGAAAGAGGTGATCAGTGACAAAACATGCATTCATCTCCACACAATGCCAGGCAGAGGTTTGATTCTCCATACGATGGAAGTGCACACACACACACACACACACACACACACACACACACACACACACAGACACACACACAAAGAGAGCATGGGATGACTCCTCTTCTGCCTGCCCCCTTTTACACACACACACACACACACACACACATACATGTACACATACACACCCACAGAGAGAGAGAGAGAGAGAGAGAGAGAGAGAGAGAGAGAGAGAGAGAGAGAGAGAGAGATGCAGTTTAGTGGCAGGAGGTCATATGCTATATAGGTTTTTGTGATAGTAACCTGACTAAATGTCAGTTTGCAGGGAAGAGGTATGGGGGTGGTATACTAGAGAGATGGAGGAGAAAGTCACTGGACAAATAAGGAGTATATGTGTATGGGACAGGGGGGGATAGAATACACAGGGGGGATAGAATGAAAATGCACAAAGAGATCAGAATGTTCTCAAACCAAAAGGTAGATTCAGGTCTTCAAGCTAATTTCATTATTCATCTCTCTCTCTCTCCTCTCTCTCTCTTTCTTTCTCTCCCTCTTTCTCTATCTCCCTCTCCTTCTCTCTCTTTCTCTCTCCCTCTCTCTCCTTCTCTCTTTCTTTCTCTCTCCCTCTCTCTCCCTCTCTTTCTCTCTTTCTCTCTGTAGGCTTTAGAGGAGGACCTGGCTCGCCGGCGCAGGGAGAAGGAGGGAGGTCGTGGCACTGGCACGAGACGAGGGAGTGAACCCGAGAACAGACCTGCAGCACGCCGACCAAAGTTCTTCCCCAGTCTCAGTTTTTCTTAATCCAAGACTATACTTCAGTCTACCTACAGAACTCTCTGACACACATGCACACACATACTGAGCCAGACACACACTCATAGGCACACTCTGAAAACAAAGAATGAAAATGCAGAAATATTATGAATATGTAAATAAATATTTTGTTTTATGAATCTATTAAACATTGGGCTTTTGCTTGGAAGTAAATTGCCCAACTATGGATGATTTAAATTAAATTAGTCGTTTCTATAATCGACATAGATATTCGAATCACTCCGTGACGCGGTCGTGATTCACGGGGAAACCACGCCTAGACAGTCCAGGCTGGGCAATGACATGACAAGTTCGGAGGACTCTTACCACTGGATGGACATTTAGCCTAAACATCGGATTTCCTTCGTAGCCTTCGTTACAGTATAAGGTAGGTTCGTGAAAAATGTTCACTATGATATTATTCTTAAAATATAATTATGGTGGACTACGCCACGAATACAGTGGAAGCTGCGATATGATTGGTAGGTCTCTAAGCATCCTTATGTTTCCATGTTTGCCTGCCAGAAGTCAGGGCGGATTTAGTAGACTACGTTCACTTCCAGATCATTCATTTCCGTATTTGGTTATTTTCGCGTTCTCACAGCAAGGTATAGAGTGGCCTACAGCTAAAGAAAATTACGTTGTGGAAACATTGATGCATAATGAACGATGGGGATTCTGGGGAGGTTGAGTCAATTCGCTCCTTATTCCTGCGTATCCTATCCGAACGCCATCTTATGATCAGCTGGTAGGCTACCATCGAGCTTGTTTAAATAGCACTGTTTTCCCATATTGAGAGGATGATGTTATGGATACAAATAAACGCACAACCTACAACATGAATTTACCATCTGTTGTCAACTTGTCACACACGAGTCTAGGCTAAGGCGATGACAGCCAGTTCTTTACTTCCAGGCTATGATGCATTAGTAACAGTGTTACCGCCGAGGTTTTTTTTAAGCGTTTCTTTTCAAGGATTTCTGTCCTCCGACTATCAAATGCATAAGCATCAGTATCAACAACACCCTTGTTATTATTAGTATAATAGTAAAGGAGTAGTAGTAGTAGCCTAGTACTACTACTACTAATAATAACATTATTATTATTAATATTTATATATTATATTAATATTATAATATATATTATAATTATAATATTTTTTATATTTATTAATATTATTATTTTATATTTATGCAAAGTAATGCTGCTGTAGGTAGTAGTCAGCCCAGCAGAGCAGTATGGTAATGGAGGCAGCTAAAGTCATAGCCTATATATGAAATCAATACCTCTTACCTATTCAGCTACACCATAGCCTAATATCACTGCCCATAGTAGCTTCAGGCGTTTGATGTGAAGTAGCCTACACAGTCAAAGTGTTCGGAGGGATATGATGTGATGTGATGTGATGTGATGCTGTGATGGTCTGAAGTGTCCCATCATCATCCTGGGGAGGTTGCTTCCTTCGGGAACGATGTGAGAAGAAAGATGGTGCTCTCCAAATTTGTATTAGGATACTTTCTGATGTGTTGTACAGATACTGCATTTAGTTATAGCACAACTGAGTTGTGGAGGGAAATATAAATTCACTTCGTGGATTCAACATGATGCTTCAGAGTATTGCCTCAGTCTGTAAATTCCTCCACCTTTGTATTCCTTAGATCAGTATCTCTCAAACTTTCAAACCAAGGACCACTTAGCCAATAAAAAAAACCCTCACGGACCACCTAGCTAAAAAGAGAAAAGAGTAGACCTACTTCAACAGTATATTAGGCCTACTGTACACAATAGGCCTACTCACTGAACCACCTTGCTTATTGTCTTTGCACCTTGCTTATTGTGTCAGAGGATTCATATGATTTAAACTGGTATAGATTATACTTAACTGTTTGGATTTGCATACAAGTTTGTTCAATATTGCAAACAACTCATCTATATTATATTTTACCACGTCTGCTCGAGAAACTGCCCTAGATCATGTGGGTAAACCACTTCCCATCAGACGATTTAACATTCCCAAAATCCACATGACATTTTAAGTTTTATTTAACAGGCCATTACACTCTTGCGTCAAGTAATGGAATAATAAATCGATTGTGGCCCGACATAAAAGGCAAATAGATGAGTCAGTCTGTATTCAAGTCAAGTCAAGTCAAGTTTATTTAGATAGGCCTAGCACATTTCATAAACAGAGGTCATACAAACAGAAATAGCAAATAACAACAGAAATAGCAAATAAAAGAATAGAAGGGCAATAGTCAAAGAATAGTTCAAAAAGTAAAGAATAAAAAAGAAAACATAAAACATACAAGGTAATAGTATATAAAAGCATAAGGGAAGTCGTTGAAATATTGAAAAACTAATAATTAAAAGACAACATAGAATGATTAAATGACAGACTGCAAAACAACAAATTACTGGAACACCGCCAACAATTTAACCTGTGTGCTTTGTCAGTCAGCAACTTAACTTAGGCCCGTCCACACAACGCTGCTTTTTTTAAACTGGTAAAGCTTTTTATTGGTTAGGCCTTGGGTTTTGATTTGATCACCTACATTTTTGCTGCTTCAGTAGTCTATCCAGTTAGTCCAAGTCTTTGACAAAAATTATATCATCAACAGAAAACTTTTTAAGATCAGTCTTAAAAAGACGAAGGCATTGCAATTGTTCCAACTATTTAACAAAGTCTCTTGCTGGCATCTATATATAATTAAATATCAGTGTTTCCCACATAATTACATTCTATTTGTGGTGGTAGGTTTGCAGAATTATCCTGAATGCAACAGTTTTTAACAAATTAGTGCAGTGTGGTTATGATTCTAACCAGATTTAAGCACAATTTAGTACAACCAGGAAAATCATTGTGTGGTGGTCAATGTTGATATTGTGGTGGGCCGCCACAAAGTCAATGAAACACTGATTATAATAATAAATGTGTCTATTGATTTGAATTAATGTTGTAGTCTGTCTCTCCCTCTTATGTTGTGTTGGCCATAAGACATAATAATGCAAATAAATGAAAAATGTGTTTTCCTCTGTGGTTTTCAAAAGGCATTGATGTTTCCAGCCAATCACTAAAGTAGTCTCTCAGGTCCCCATATACGTACTGGTCATGTATAGTAAAGTTCGGTCTTGATGCCCTGGCATGTGACCTTTGCCAAATATGCCCAACCGAAGGCCTAGCCTTGCCCCTAAAATTATGACATTCCAGACCTGATGAGCATAAACTATCCTGGGAATACTTTTCTGCAAATTTGGGATTTGCTTTGCAGGTCTGTCTGGCCAAGAGGTCATTGAAGCCCATTTCCAATGTCCCTAAAACATGGGCTCGCGTATACAATTGCTGGAAGTCGTAAGTCAGTGAACCTTTTCCAGACCCACTCTCAATTGAGAAGGGTCTGGTATCAACTAGGCTACGCCCAAACGATACACACTACGCCCAACACACAATGAAGCCATTTTGCAGACGTGACAGAGGCAATGTCAAGTCAAGTCAAGTCAAGTCCTTTTAGGTAACACTTTACTTGACGGGTGAGTTCATAACACATTCATAGCAACTGTCATAAACTGCACATAAAGCATTCGTGTCTGTGCTACTGTTACAGTGGCAGTGGTAACATTCATTAAACCAATGAAAGCACCATCTGCCATTCCGTTAAGAGCAAAGACTGCTTGTGGCATGTTGTTGTTGATGTTTTTACTGTCAGCAACCCAAATCCCCCTTCCCCAATGGGAATAGGCCAATAAGCAAATACATTTCCTCATTTTGGCCCATTTGTTGTCATTATTATTATTAATATTTATATATTATATTAATATTATAATATATATTATAATTATAATATTTTTTATATTTATTAATATTATTATTTTATATTTATGCAAAGTAATGCTGCTGTAGGTAGTAGTCAGCCCAGCAGAGCAGTATGGTAATGGAGGCAGCTAAAGTCATAGCCCACTCCTAGACACAAGTGTTCTCCTTTTAAACCTTCATGTGACCTCCACTTTCTCCTTTTAAACACAAATTAAGACCATCAGCTGTCTTTTCAATGTATATCTGTACGGAAGCGCTTGTGTCAAGCGGGAAAAGTAGGTGCCTTTTCATTTCTATAGCTGGCTCATGGTTGCAGTGCGGTTCGAGCTGCGTCTGAGACACGCATATGACGGGCAATGTGGTTGCTGTAACCTGTGCGATGGTTCGGAGTAATTTCACCCTAGGGTCCTTTGCACCATGACCCCGAGCCAAACACCCTCCCAGAACCTGTTTTCCCTTGTAGTGCAGCAGATTAGTAAAAAAATCGTTCACTTTGGTATAGAAGCATGAAATTTGGCACAGATACTCTCTAAGGGCCACTATTTTGGAAAAAGGCGCTGGCCACTCAAAAATTCAATATGGCGGCCATTTTTCAATATGGCTGCCATTGCTATTCAATGCTTATTATATCAAGTATTCAAACAGTGATCTAAGCATACAATTTGATACAAATACTCTCTAAAGGAAATGTTAATGGAAAAAGATGCTTGTCCCTCAAAAATTCAAGATGGCCGCCATTTTTAAAGATGGCCACCATTCCTGTTGAATATTAATCATTTCAATTGTTCAAACGGTGATGCAAGCATAAAATTAGGCAGAAATACTCTTCAAGGAACACTCTTTTGGGAAAAGGTATGTGCCACTCAAAAATTCAGGATGGAAACCATTTTTCAAGATGGCTGCCATTCCTGTCCTATGTTCATTGCCACTTTTTCCAAAAACTGATACAGAAAATATGCCACAAATATTCTGTTAAGGCCACTTTTTGGAAAAACTGGATGGTCAATAAAAAATTCAAGATAGAGGCCTTTTCCAAGATGGCCGTCATTTCGGTAGTATGTACACTGATGCACACATGCATGTTAGCAAAAATATTCTATCGGCCACACTTTTAGAAAAAGGTAATTTTTCAAGGTGAGTGTTGCTTTAATAGTGTACTCTGTTGGGACTGAGTTAAAAGGAAGGATTGAAAAAATAACATAAGTTCTATTCACATTTTTACCAGCTCAAAGGCCTTGTGGTTAGAGTGTCCAGCCTGAGATTGAGAGGTTGTGCCCTGCCGAGTCATACAAGTCATAATAAAGACTGTTAAAAATGGTAGCCAATGCCTCCCTGCTTGGCAGTCAGCAAGTGTTGTATTGGGGGTAACATATCCAGGAAGGTGTTCATATACTGTACATCACGGTCCAGAATAAGGAAATCGGCTCTCCCCCACTGCAAACTTACTTTTTTATTCACATTTGCAATTGCACAGTTCTAAGCAAGTGAAACCCAATCTAAAACATTTGCATCTTCCACGGCACTCTGATTTGCAGCCACACTTGGCTAGATGTTCGCAACTTTGTGCAACTGGTGCATTTGCTGTCCAGAAGACCCCCCATTGTTCACCAAGATTTTTCCATCCCCAGTCAGCAGGACTCTCTGCTTCTGGCTGAAACTGGGTTGCCTGACCCCATATGCAGCCTGCCTGATATGCAGCATGTTTAGTGTGTTGAAGCAGAGCTGCCCTTATTGGAGGAATGGCTTCATATGGCCTCTGCTTTCGGGCAAAGATGTTAAATCTAGTGTGCTTGATCGATCATACAGCAGGACCACAAACTTCTCAAGGATCTCCAGGTCACTATTGTCAAAAGAAAAGGAATGTTGGTGGCAATCATTTTATAGCCATCATGTTAAGAAACATGATGGGTAGGTGGTGATAGGAGGGGTTCCTTTGTGTCTGTCTGACAAAGACAACATTTCATCCAATCAGTTGATCTCTTGGCTGACATGGGATTTTCATTTGCCATTTTGGGGAATTGCTGTCTGATTAAGGCCGAGGGGTTATCCTTTTAGCACCTGAATCATAGACATAGTACACATTTAAGTATGGGATACAACTAGGTTCGGGTCACCTACACCTAGCTGATCATTCATCCAGTGCCATTTAAGTCCCATGTGATCTGTACACCTTCCAGGTAAGCATACATGAAAAAGTCACGTATTGCCCAGCTTACCCTTGGCTCGGCTCTCCCGCGCTGGCACAACCTGTCAATTCAGGTGTCAGGTGTCGGCTATCTAACTACATCTATTACTAGCTAATTGATGAGGGGCTGTTAGACAGCATTTGGGACACTAAACTTAGCAATACTATTACTACTAGTCAAGAACTACATTCTAAGTAAAACTAGATCAGCTGACACTGAACCCCATGCTGAGTTCCACAGCAGTGAAGTCACCAGTGTGCCCTGGTTGTGTAATGACATTCACTCTATTAAATCAGAGCTGCCAACTCTCACACATTGAGAGTGAGAGTCATTCATTTGATTGGCTTCACAAACTCTTACTACAATCGAATGCATGAGGGTTGGCAGCTGCGTATTAAACAAAACCTTCCTTAACACATTAAATTGAGCTCTGACCTAAATGGTGGCCATCTTGAAAATGGTGTCTACCTTTTTCCGTGAGAATGTTCCTTGAAGAATATTTGTACCAAATTTGATGATAGCATCACCATTTGAAAAATTGATAGGATTCAAGAGAAATGACGGCCATCTTGAAAAATGGTTGCCATCTTGAATTTTTGAGGGACAAGCACATTTTCGAAAAAAAAACCAAACATTCGTAAGAGTATTTTCACAAAATGGTATGCCTACATCACTGTTTGAACAATTGACATAATGACATTTGACAGAAATAGCGGCCATCTTGAAAAAATGGCCGCCATGTTGAATTTTTGGGTGGCCAGCGGCTTTCTCCCAAAAAGTGACCCTTAGAGAGTATCTGTGCCAAATGTCATGCTTTTATACCAATTTCAACGATTCTCTTGAAATATGCCATTAATCTGCTGCACTATTGGTCCCTATTGCTTAAATAAAAAACCCTGGTCGGGTAGCGCTGTCAGAAACTAATGAGTTTCTGCAGTCATAATGGTACCAACTTTTATCTCGTAAATTACCCCACTAATAATGCCCTGAATGGTACGAAACTACTATAGTAGTACAACTATGTTCTTTACTCATAAAACGGAGTTTATTTAAATAACACTTGCCTGATGGATGCTACATTCTGCTACTATACCACTGCGTCGACGTTACTTCTGTGATTTGGGAAAAGCCTGTAAAAGTCCTGGCAGGAAGCGATTAAATCAACGTTTTTTGGTATATCCAGTTTTTAAATATTTTTTTCCCAAAGTGTTTACAACTTCGTGTTAACTAATAATTGTTGCAAACTGGTACTACGAACAAAATATTAGTGCATTCCTGGATCTACATCCTTATGCATGCTTCCTGCCAGGACTTTTACAGGCTTTTCCCAAATCACGGAAGTAACGTCGACGCAGCGTTACTGTCAAGTAGTGAAGTGATATGCAGGTAGCATATAGTAATAATAACAATAATATCAATAGAATATTAAAAATCAATAATACAAAAATAAACAAATAGACAAAAAAGCAGGTCAAATTACTTTAACAGCTACAAAAATAGATGGCCATACAGTAGATAGTATAAGTTATTGTGGGGGAAAATGTCTTGGATGAGTATATTTGTATATCTTCATTTAATAGAATAGAATATAACAGAATGGAATATATTTTAATATCCCTATGATGGAATTTGTTTTAGCACAGCATAGCCCAGTGACAGACAACTTAGATAATTAACTTTTGTTTATTTGTATTTGCATTTTATTCAAATACAAAGGAATTTTATGTGAGAGTAAGGTATTTGTGTTTTTCTGTCCTTCAATTTATGGATGGTGTTTGGTGCCTGGTTTTCCTAATGTATTTGTGCTAATTTCACATCTTGAGCCTGTTTCTGTTTATCTGGATGTTTTGCCTCATGCCACCCTTGAATTAATCAGTGTCTCACTAGTTCCACCCTTGTTAAAAATGTCTAGAATCGCCACTGATTCAGATAGAGGAAATATACAGGATTTCTTAGCCGAAGAATGATTATTTAGGAATAACTCAATATTTCTAGTTGCTGTGCCTTTACTTTATGAAACTTTGCAGAGGTATTTATAGTAACAGTTTTAGAAAAGCAATAAGCCAGTCGAGTCCGTAGGTTACACTGATTCTACAAAAACTAAGGGGCGTTTTTAGCCTGACATAGCCATACTCAATTCTAGTCAGAATATGAGTCTGATACTGCCCCATTGGGACGTAATCATGGGGCGTGTTTCAACCGATACAGGGGATATTGGATAGACCTAACCAATCAAAGCAACAAAATAGCTTACCGTGAGGTGTAGGAAGAACACACAAACCATCCTTCTTCTTCACAAATGCCTTAATATTGTTTTCTGGTCTTTTGTAAAAGTTATTGTGCCGTCAATATCTCCTACAATATCTCCTAACACTCATTAGTGAAATCTAAGAGATACTTAGTAGGGTATTAGGAAAAAACTGATAGCCTAGCCTATATCCCCTCTGTTTTTAAAAATGATTCTGTTGACTGATATGCTACAAACATGTTATAAACAGCTAGGAAAGGCTGTCGCAAATTCCGAACAGGTGGTCAATCAGATTTCAAACGAACGAGGGAACAACATGTCACAATGCAATACGCTGTTTTCCCTTGATGAAAGTGAAACCATTAGTTTTCCCACATCCCAACTTTGGCCAAAGTTTTCAGAAATAATCGTTTCAGTGATAAGACCTCATTGAAATAATATACATTTTCCATATGGGGTCTTAGAAGCCATCTGTGTGCTTGTTGCAAACAAGCACGCTCAGATGACGTGATAGACGAGGCGCTGTTGCTCACCTGTCTATCATCGTAAAGCCCGATTTGATTAGTCCGCCAGATTTGGGCGAGCATAGTTACTCCACAACGGAGCAATGCCAGACCGAACTTCCCGACCTCAAATGTTGTGGGCGGGACTAAGTTCGGCTGGCACCCAGGCTAGGGGGTTAACAGCACCCCTTAGCTGTTGTAGAATCAGTGTAACCTACGGCCTCTCGGGACTTATTGCTTAATTCTAACATAAGATTCCGTTCTGGGCCCCAGCTGCAGCGCAACTGGCTGTGGTTTGATTCCCGCCCCGTGCTCCTTTCCGGATCCCACCCCTGCTCTCTCTCCCATTCGCTTCCTGTCACTCTCCACTGTCCTATCATTAAAGGCATAAAAAGCCCAAAAAATATACTTCCGTTCTGCAACAATTCAAGGTTCTCACATTTTATGTTGAATGTTTAATTCAATTGCTTTAAACACTTATGACTATCAAACTCTTCTTCTCTAGCCTATGAGCAGACAATTTGGTCCTTTTGTCCAGAGGCGGTGGTCACCCTAGTGTATGTCAAAACATAATTTCCCTGTAGGTCTCAAACAATTAATCGACAAAGCTCATTCTGTCTGTGAGAATTTACTTTCTGTCAGCACTGCGAGGCCTTGAATAGATTTGTCCACATAAAGGGAGCCATTCAGTTCAGGAAACAACCCACTACCAGACACTGTGAGAGAAAGAGAGAGGGAGAAAAGACAGAAACATGAAAGAGAGATAAAGTACAGCCTCTTTAGTACCTGGTGGTGTTCCTAGGGAAGTACAATTATATGCCTGAAGTCCAACATAGGAGGACCTACATTTCATTCGGAAAAGCAAAACAATAATTACAGCATTTAAAGTTGAAATGAACTCACCTTCCCAAAATACAGTTATAAAATACCTCACAAATTCTGGCTGCTAATATTCAGGTTAAAAAATTGAAATTGAAGTCACCATTTAGGAGCAATGGGAGGACCTTTCTAGGGGCTTATAGGCTAAAGGTTGGGTTTAGATTTAGGTTTATTGGTTTATTTTGCAGGGGCTATGTACAGTACAACTCCTGTGGCAGAGTGATACAGCTAATTTGCGTCTTGGTCCCTGGGTAAACAGCTGGGCTCTCAGCAGTCTGTTGCTTCTTCATGATGAAACGGTAGCCAGCTGGTCCGTAGCTGTGCAGTATGTACAACCCCAAATCAGAAAAGGTTGGGATGTTGTGTAAAATGCAAATAAAAACAAAATTTGTTCATCTGTAAATCTCATAAACTCATATTAAGATGCAAAAAGGACACAGATAACATATCACATGTTGAAAATAACCAATTCGACTATTTCATCGATATTTTGAATTTGATACCAGCAACATGTTTCAAAAAAAGTTGGGACGGGGGCTACAAAATGCTGTAAAAGTTGTGTAATGATGAAAACAAAAGGAGGAATATTTCTAATTAGGGTAACTGGAAACTACCCTGGAAATCCAGAGTTCTCGCGAGACCACAATGGAATTGTCTCTGCAAGACACTCTGGCAATGAACAATGATGCACCCCTTGCATCCCGTGAAAACCAATCAAATCGGCGTATCTGATATAGGCGAGCCAGAGTCGAGCTAAACTGATGATGACAGCGCTGCACGTTGGAGGTCAGTACACATTGATCGTAGTGTTATCCAATTGCGTCGAAGTCCGGAATCATTCAGAGTAAACATTGGTCTAGTGTTATCCAATTGCTTGCAGTGAGATTTTCAAATGCATGCTTGGTGCCGCCCTTAACCCTTAAAGGAGTACCGTCACACCGGTGTGACGGGAATGTTGGGAAATGAACATTCTAAAGAATATCTGTGTTCATTGAATTCAACATAGAATTTTAGAACCTTCAATTGTTGCGGAACTTAGAATGTTCAAAAACCTACACCTTTAGATTACCAGGGTCTGGATTTTCCAGGCTAACTGGAAACATGATTGGGTATCAAAAAGCAACACAGAGAGGCAAAGTCCCTTAGAAGTAAAGATGTGAAGGTATTCATCACTTTGTGTAAACCTGTGTGGGTAAATGATGAAACAATATAATTATAATGCTTCTTAACATGAAATTGCGAGGTATTTGGGGATTTCATCATCTACAGTAAATAATATCATTAAAATATTATGAAAAAATAAATAAAATATCTGAGAATCCAGAGAAATCTTCTGAAAAAAAGCTGAAAAACAATATTGGATGGCCAGGTCTTTTGGGCCTCAGATGGCACTGCATTAAAACCAGACCTATTTCTCTAAAGAAGATCATTGTATGGGCTCAGGAAAACTTCCGATAAACTTTGTCTATGTGCACAGTTTGATGCTCAATTCACAAATGCTAGTGTAAACTTTTCCATGCAAAGGAAGAAATGGTATTTAGAAATGATACAGAAATACCACCATCTTATCTGGGCCTGAGCTGCTTTAACATGGACTGATCTGGGCCTGAGCTCATTGAAAATGGACTGAGGTAAAGTAGAAAAATGTCCTGTGATTAGACCAATCAAAATGATCAATTCTTTTTTTTAATAATGGACTCATCTGGGCTAAAGAGGAGAAGGCCTATTCAACTATCCAACTTGTTATAGTGCTCAGTTCAAAATCCAGCATCTATGACGGTGTGGCGGTGCATTAGTGTTACAACATGGAGATATTGCATATCTGGCAAGGGACAATCGATTATGAATGATATACAGGTTTTGAGCAACACTGCAATCCAGGCAAAGCCTTTTTCAGGGAAGACCTGGAATATTTCAGGAAAACAATGCCAAAATGAATTCTGTACATATTTAAATAGTGTTTCTCCATAGAGGTAGAGTCCAGGTCTCTACAGTCCAGACCTGTCAAATTGGTAAATAATCAAATGAAAACATGATTAAGAACACCTAAACCTGTTGAGCAGCTGAAATCCTATATCAGGCAGAAATAGGACATTTAATTCTCAAAACTCTAGCAACTGGTCTCCTCAATTTGTAAACATTTACAGAATGGTGTTAAATGAAGAGGTGAAGCAGCACAGAGGTAAACATGTTGCAGGCACCAAATTCAAAATTAACATATATTTTCCATTAGATAGTCAATTTTACATACAACATTTACAACAACATTTTATATGTTGTCTTTGTCCTTTTTGTAGCTAAATGTGGTTTTATGAGATTTGTATATCATTGTTTGTTGTTTTCATTTGCATTTTACACAACGCCCCAACTTTTTCTGATTTGGGGTTGTACGCTGGTAAACCTCCCCCCAGAGTCATGCTTTTTTTTTTAGATTAGATTAGATTCAACTTTATTGTCATGTAGTGGAATATAAAAAAAATAAATATATTGGGCAGTTTTGGGTGTTAGCAGTGCAAAGGCATTGGTGAAACAGTGCAGGAGCAAATGTAAACAGGTAAACAGTGCAGAGCAGTCAATGTAAACAGGTAAACAGTGCAGAAGTAAAGAGTAAACAGGTAAACAAATAAACAGCTAAAGTGCAAAAGCTAGACAGGAGGTGTAGTTTTGCTATGAGAGTGAGAGAGATAGCAGTGTGGAGACACAAAAAACATGTTTGGAGTAGGGCTGTCAAAATAACTGATTAATTTTGATTAATTAATTTGAGAAAAAATAACTGATTAAAAAAAATAACACAGATTAATCGATTCACATGACCGTTGATCCCGAGCCGTTGTAGTCAGTAACCATTAGACTGTAAAATGAAGGAGAGAGAAGAAAATGTGCTGCCTAGATCATTGATTGGAACATTTACAAAAATGGCTTGATGGTGTTGATAAAGGATACAAGGATACAAGGAAGTTTATTGTCACATGCATATAGTTACTGGAAGTAAGAAATGCAGTGAAATTATGTCTGGTGTCAGCCTATTTGTGCATTAATGGGGGGGGGGGTGGTAAAAGTGCAGTAGAAGAGGGGTTTAGTAGATTAAGTGGCAAGGGCTGCATAAAAAGGTGGGGAGGATTGGGATTGGGTGGGGGCACCAACAAGGAGCACCCTAAGAGCAACAGGGGCAAGGAAAACTCCCCACCAAGGAAGAAACCTTGGGCAGATCCACGGCTCAAGGGCTAACCCAACTGCCAGGGTCTTGGTGTGTGTGTTGGGGGATGACAGGGGAGATGGGATAGTGTGCTGTGTATGTGGGGAGAGGGCAGTGTGCAATATGTGTGTTGGAGAAGCTTCCTCATGAGACAATGTGCTGTGTATTTTTTTTTTTTTGGGGGGGGGCAGGGACTTACTATTGCAAGCAGAGTACTGTACAGTATGTAATGTATGTGAGTGATGACAGTGAAGATGTGTGTGTGGGCTGGGGGGAGTGGAGCAGTGACTGTGTGTGTGTGTGTGTAGTGTGTGTGTGGGTAGGTGGGGGCAGTGTGCTGTAAGCATGTAGAGGATGTGTGTTGGAGAAGATCCTGAAGACAATGTGCTGTGTATGTGGGGGCAGTGTGCAGCAAGTATGTAGAGGAGGCTTACTGTAGCAAGCAGGGTGCTGTATGTACTGTATGTGAAGTGATGACAGTGATGCTGTAAGTGTGTGTGTTGGGGATGGGGGTGGGGTGGGGGTGTGTGCAAAGTCAGTATAGTGTGAGTTCAGAGTTCGGATGGCCTGGGGATAAAAACTTCTCCTGAGTCTCTCAGTTCTGGCTTTGTGACTACATAGGCGTCTTCTTGATTTCAGCGGTAGGAATAATCCATTGTTAGGATGAGAAGAGTCCTTCAGAATCTTTTGGGCTCTTAGGAGTACTCTTCTGGAATAGATATCTTGTAGAGCAGGGAGTTGAGTTCTTATGGTACGATAGTATAGATAAAAATAAAGTGTTAATTAAAATAAAGTCCTCTGCAATGTATGTGATAAAAAAAACTTCTTCCCGAAGCAATTTTGAATTTATTTACTCAGCATATTAGGTCATATCATAGATTATTATGGCCATTATTAAAATAATAATAAAAGAGTTTTTGAACTTTAATGTCACTAATGCTGATTATTCAATGATTCATTTGAATTTAAATATTTAAAATACTTTCACAGCAAAAATCATATATGCGATTAATTTAGATTAATTAATCACAGAGTATGTAATTAATTAGATTATTTTTTTAATGGATTGACAACCCTAGTTTGGAGTTTCTTTTCTTTCTGAAGGAAGAGGTGTTTCGTTTGGTCCTTTGTTAAAATATATTGTATGTTATAAATTTAGATATAAAAATAAACAAATACATCTTCTTTTCTAATTGCCGGCTGCACCTTTAATCGTTGTGATTATTTTTGTGTGTGTGTTCATGTTTAGGTCCACCATGAAGAGACGGGCGTGTCATGTGCCAGTTCTGCCCCTGGTTCTGCTGGTGCTGCTGCTGACCGACCCAGCGTGGGCATGGGGCAAGAAGAGCTCATCCTCCTCCAAAACCAAAACGTCCTCCTCCAACAAACCATCGTCCACCTCACCTAGGACGAAGACCCAGCCCAATTACCCCAGACAGCCCGCCCAGCCAAACCAACCAAACCCCTACCCCAAAGGGGGTACCTATCCGGGGGCTGGGACCAACACAAACCAGCAGAACCCCAGCAGGGGAGGAACCAGTTATGGCGGGAACACAAACCAGCAGTATCCTGGAGCGGGTGGTTCCCCCAACCAACAGTACCCGGGCAGAGGAGGGACTCCGAACCAGCAGTACCCCGGCGCGGGTGGTTACCCCAACCAACAATACCCTGGTGCCGGAGGGTACCCCAACCAACAGTACCCAGGCAGAGGAGGGACTCCGAATCAACAGTACCCCGGAGCGGGTGGTTACCCCAACCAACAATACCCTGGTGCCGGAGGGTACCCCAACCAACAGTACCCGGGTAGAGGCGGGTACCCCAACCAACAGTACCCTGGTGCTGGAGGGTACCCCAATCAACAGTACCCGGGTAGAGGCGGGTACCCCAACCAACAGTACCCTGGTGCTGGAGGGTACCCCAACCAACAGTACCCTGGAGCAGGGGGAGGGTATGGAGGCGGGTATGGAGGCGGGTATGGGGGTGGGTATGGGGGTGGTGGGCATACCAACTGGAACCCAAACAATAAGATCCTAAGCCCTCGGTACGGAGGAGGTTACGGCTATGGCGGCACGGGCGGCTCTTCCTTCGCCCGCTCCGTGCAGGGCAACGGCTACATGCCCAACCAAAAGTCCCAGGGCTTTGCCAAGAAGGCCATGCTGGCGGCAGGCGTCGGGGCGGTGGCGGGCATGGCGGTGGGCTACGGTCTCGGACGCTTCCCGCGGCCCCACTTTGGCTTCCGCAGCCCCATGGAGGAGCAGCAATACAACCGCTACATGTACGAGCGCTACGGCGAGCGCTCCACAGACGACAACGACTACCGTGAGTACGTCTACAAGACGCCGCCGAAGGCCGACAAGAGCTTCCAGCCGTACGATCAGTATATGGAGAGCTGCATGAAGCGCACTGACCTCCTCAAGCAGGACGGACGCAGCTCAGACACGAGCAATCTACAGAGCGATCAGCCATCAGACACGAGCAATCTACAGAGCGATCAGCCATCAGACCAGAGCAATCTACAGAGCGATCAGCCATCAGACCAGAGCAATCTACAGAGCGATCAGCCATCAGACCAGAGCAATCTACAGAGCGATCAGCCATCAGACCAGAGCAATCTACAGAGCGATCAGCCATCAGACCAGAGCAATCTACAGAGCGATCAGCCATCAGACCAGAGCAATCTACAGAGCGATCAGCCATCAGACCAGAGCAATCTACAGAGCGATCAGCCATCAGACCAGAGCAATCTACAGAGCGATCAGCCATCAGACCAGAGCAATCTACAGAGCGATCAGCCATCAGACCAGAGCAATCTACAGAGCGATCAGCCATCAGACCAGAGCAATCTACAGAGCGATCAGCCATCAGACCAGAGCAATCTACAGAGCGATCAGCCATCAGACCAGAGCAATCTACAGAGCAATCTACAGAGCGATCAGCCATCAGACACGAGCAATCTACAGAGCGATCAGCCATCAGACCAGAGCAATCTACAGAGCGATCAGCTATTAGACACCGAAGAGAGAAAGGAAGACCCAGACAGAAGCAATCTACAGAACAATCAGCCCTCCAGAACCAGTGAGACTCGTAAAGATCTAGACATGAGCAGTCTGCTTGCAGATGCTAACGCTAACGGCACTCTGGGCAGTACTGACCCAGAGAAGAGTGGCGTCGTGGCGTCTGAGGCTCCTGAGGCGGATGCAGGCACGGCAGTGGGCGTCAGGCGAAGGCGGCGCGCCGTTGCCGACGGCGACCACGACACCGTCAGCATCGTGGAGGTGGGCTACCCGGCGCTGATTGACCAGCTGAAATCGCGGCGCTGCATGGAGCTCTACATGGCGTACTCGGAGCAGTTCCTGCAGAAGCAGAGCCAGGTCCAGGAGCCACTCAACCACGGCGACACCAGCGGACGACCCCTCGCTCTGCTCCTCACCACCTCCATCATGCTGCTCTGCAGCAACGTCCTACTGCAGTGAGGAAGCAGGCAGTGAGAAGAGAGTGTGTGTGTGTCAGAGGGAGAGAGAGAGAGAGAATGTGTGTGTGTCTCTCTGTATGTGTATGAGAGCGAGAGTGTATGTGTCAGATAGTGAGAGAGTGCGTGTGTGTGAGAATATGTACTGTATATATGTATACACTATGTGTGTGTGTGTGTGTGTGTGTGTGTGTGTATTGTTCCATGATATACTCTGCGGATGGATGATTCAGCCAGCATGAAGTGGTTGTAAGTCTGAGGGCACGTTGTCCTGAAGTGTTGTGTTCAGTTTGACTTATTGATATTAATGGGTTTCTATGTTTATGTTATTGCATTGATTCCACTCTGCAAAACTGCACTGACATGAACGTAATGTTTTTTAATGAACCCCTGCCTTCCCCATATCCTTAGTGTCACTCATGTTCACATTGATCACGTACATGGACTTAAGTTATTTTACCTATAAGGTGTTCCTTACTTGTGTCTTGTCTTGTGGTATTTTTGAAAAATGTGGTTTTGCAGCTGAAACGGATTGCTGTCTCATAGTATTTTTGTGCTACTGATGTAACAATGATAATAATGCATCAATCATAGTAGTTAACAAGTAAAGGATAATGTATTGTCCGCTGTTAATTATTAGAAAATAAGTCCCGACAGGGCGAATAGAACCCCACGCACAGCGGAGGGGTTTTTGCTTAAAAAAAAACAAAAATAAATTTTGCCACACAGATAGAACTTGACAGTTTCAGGTGTTGCGTGGCAACGTATTACTAGCTGACTTTCACTTTCAATGAAATTCCATTGCGGAGTGATATGAAAGATGTTAATCAGAAGCACAAAACCAGTTGCCATTGACAGCGGTCATTATATACTGGGATATACTGTAAGGGATAATGTATTGTCCGCCGGTAATTATCAGAAAATAAGTGCCGACAGGGAGAACAGCACCAAACGAACACAAAACCCGTTGCCATTGACAGCGGTGATTATATACTTTGCCGGTGATGATATAGATTTAACAGACCTCCGAACCTTGGGAAGGCCCATTCATATGAATGGAACTTTATGCAGCACTCTGAAGAGCCGTGTAATAATACACTGATAAAGGCTAGTTTGGTAGATTTAGGAATGTCGGAAGATGATTCCAGCATATAGACCATAATAAGCCCTGGCCTCCTAACATATACAGAGCCTAAGGAAACAGGCAGAGATATGAAGTATCTCACTCACGGCATGCATGGTGTAAACTCAATGTGACAACAGAGTACGCAGAGCGCATGTTCTCACATGTTCTGTCAATGGCTTTACTCTCATTAAGCAAGCACCACACTCCTGCTAGAACACAGGAGAACCGCTCGGTTCCACAACATGTTCTACTTTTCCGCTGTGCTAGAGACTACTTTTTGCATATTTTGCTAAGGTGCTGTCATGATTGCATGGCTTTTCTGCTTACAGGTATACTAACGACAAATGGTAGTAACGAATGCTAATGTCTCTTTTAATATCGAAATCACTACTCCTCACTAAATACTCATCTCGCACCTCTAATATTTTGATTATAATTTAGATCAAAATGAGTTTAAATGTAGGTGGCTTAGATGATTCATGATTTACAGTTCAGGCAGACTCTGGTGTATAGGCTAACTCTCTACACTTCCACATAAGTGCACTTAGTTTCCTGATAAAAAATAAAACTGAGTAATTGGGGAGGGAGGGGGGGGGGCCAAACATGAAGATACTAAAAACCTGTATTTACAACACAAGGTCAAAGGTCAAAAGTTAACGTTGATGTGGACTTGTGCTGGTTGTCTGTAAATGTGGAATATCTCTTCTGTACCTGCGTCCAGTGGTACTGTTAGACAGCCATTCTTCATCATCCACAATATTGTTCTTGCTCAAATATTTTTGCTTGTTCCAAATTCAAATGTTCAGTAACTGGAAATGGTCGAAAGGTGTTGGTTTGCCTGTCTTTGCAAATCTTTGCCTATTCTGTCACATGAATCCTTTGAAATTCTTCTTGATTCATGTAGGCCTAGGCTTATGATGTATTTAGACTATGATACAGCTTCTGTATGACCCCCATAATAAAGCATTTTTAAAAATTATTTCCTGTCATTATTATAGATTATGTCTTTAGTTTTTTTTTTTTTTAAGTTTAGTTTTTTTAGTTACCTCGAACACATTTACCACTCAAGGGGAGAAAAGTGTAAATTCCTTCCATCTGTAATGTGTTCTCATATGGGATGGGCATTTGTAGGCTTTTCCCCCCTTGAAATTGCACTGTGCCTACTTCAGAGGCCACTGTTCCCACCTAGTTTGGCCTACAATCAAATGCTTGGTCTCTTTAGAAAGCTGAGACCTTTTAGTTTCTTAGGGAACAATCAGAATAGCACTGGCACAGAGGTACAGAGGCTAGAATACTGTTTTATATTTCTGCCAGATAACAAGTATCTCTGAACTGACCACATTGCAGCCCTCTAGGCCACTTGAGATGACTTCTTCACTGAAGAGGCAAACTGCGAAACCTGTTGTTCACACAAATAAAATCAGCAAAAAGATATCCTCCAGTGTGCGATGTAAACTCTTTTTTGAGGTTATAATACAGAATATATTGTAACTTATTTTACAACATCAAAGAATTGACAGACAACAGAGAATTTCACATTCCCGTACATTTAATCCCAAGGAATCATTTCAAAACATCACTAATACAACAAATCAACTTTCATAGTTTCATACAACTTTTACAAAAATACGTTAATGATATAGATCTTGGATTGGTTGGATTGGTTTTCACAAGTTATAAAATAGGCAAAATAATTGCTTCATGGCAATGTTTTACTATTATAGTGAAGCAAATATAAATGTTAAAGATTTGCCACTTTTTCTGCACTGCTGTACTTTTCACACACTCTTTCAATAGCTTTCATCAGGATGGGGTGATTCCGTAGTAGTTCTAGAATGGTTCCGGAATAGTTCTAAAGTCAGATCATGTCTGTCCTGGACCCAGCTGCCGTTTGGCACGAACCCTTCTGGTTGGATATGGACCCTCTGACTGAGGCCCGTTGCCCAGTGAGTTGGATCTGTTATTGCCCAGTGAGCGGTGCTCGTAGCTGTTGTTGCCCAGTGAGCTGTGCTCGTAACTGTTATTGCCCAGTGAGCTGTGCTCGTAACTGTTATTGCCCAGTGAGCCGTGCTCGTAACTGTTATTGCCCAGTGAGCTGTGCTTGTAGCTGTTATTGCCCAGTGAGCCGGATCTGTTATTGCCCAGTGAGCTGGATCTGTTCTTGCCCAGTGAGTCGTGCTTGTAGCTGTTCTTGCCCAGTGAGTCATGCTCGTAGGCGTTCTCGCCCAGTGAGTCGTGCTCGTAGCTGTACTTGCCCAGTGAGCCGGATCTGTTCTTGGCCAGTGAGCTGTGCTCGTAGCTGTTCTTGCCCAGCGAGCTGGATCTGTACCCGTAGCTGCCCTTGCCCAGTAAGCAGTGGACGTGCCTGTAGCTGTTCGTGGCCAGTAAGCCGTGCCTGTAGCTGTTCTCTCCCAGTGAGCCGAAAAAAAGGTTTCTGTTCTCTCCCAGTGAGCCAAACCTGTTTCTGTTCTTTCCCAGTGTGCCAATCCTGTAGCTGTTCCTGTCCAGTAAGCTGTGCCTGTAGCTGTTCTCTCCCAGTAAGCTGTCCCTGTAGCGGTTCTCTCCCAGTGAGCCGAGCCTGTGTCTGATCTTTCCCAGTAAGCTGTGTCTGTAGCTGTTCTCTCCCAGTGAGCTGGATCTGTACCCGACGGCTGCCCCACTGATCGCCCCGACTGCCAGTGGCTTGTATGAGCTGCCGCTCTGGGAGGAGGGCACCTTGCTGCCCATGCCCACGCCTTTGCCCCTGCCCTGGAAGCCGCCTCCACGCTTGCCCTGGGCGCTGGGGCAGAGGGTGGTGGTCAGCAGCAGGCCGGCCCACAGGAGGGGCAGTTTACTCTGGACCAGCATGTCTGGATGGCACAGGGGGCAAGAGAGGAAGGGGTATTCATTAATACACAAAGTGTGTGTGTGTGTGTGTTTCCTTATGACCTGCTGCAGTGTGTGGAGTCTGAAACCACCAGTATATGTGTCAGAATAATGACAAAATGGAAACACAACAGTGCCACTTGGAAACTCTTCTTCAAGTGGCAAGTGGCAGTGTGCAGAAGCTCAGCTAATACTACAACAAAGGGTGTGTGTGTGTGTGTGTGTGTGTGTATGTGTGTGTGTGTGTGCGTGTGTGCGTGCGTGCACGTGTGAAAGTGGGCGGGAAGATATCAGGCCCACTGATTACCAGTGAATTTGTAAACCAGGTACTAGTTCGATGCTATGTAGCATACATATATATACAGTATACGGTGTTTGGTATCAGTTACATAGGAAAGAAGAAAAAGCGCCGCACTTTGCATACAAAAGTGATTGTTGCACACTGAAGAAGGCTCAACGCCGAAACGCGTCTGTGCAATGAGCACTTTTATATGCAAAGTGCGGCCTTATTTCTTATCAGTTATAAGTTTGGCCCAGCACTCTAAAAGACTAAAAAGAGTGAAGCCTGCTCCTACCACATAATAACCATATATTGTTATGTAATCATAAATTCCATGAAAGTAGGCAACTCATTTCATGCCTATATAGGCATGAAATGAGTTGCCTACTTTCATGGAATTTCTATCTTGAGTCATTACCAACAAAGCGGCCACAACTGGCTCTTAGCTAAATTGACTAATAGTGGTAATAGTGGAGGTTTTTCCATGGAGGCATTTGTGCTGTAGTTTCTCTACATGCAATTACATACAGTACTAGCTGTAGTAATTACTCAATACTATACTATAAGTTACCATATATTTACTAGGTAAATTCTTAGTAATTAGTGAACTGTAAAATCAAAGTCAAAGTCAAAGTCAAAGTCAGCTTTATTGTCAATTTCTTCACATGTCAAGACATACAAAGAGATCGAAATTGCGTTTCCTACTATCCCACGGTGGAGACAAGACATATTTTACCAATTAGGTCCACAGACAAACATAACATTCAAGTAAACAATATAAAAAGTAAAAATAAGAAGGCACATACAATGAAGAAATAAGAGCAGCAAAATTTGGTAGAAATTGTGCAATTGTGCATACAGTAGACAGTCAATATAATAGTGCAAAAGTCAGGCCAAGAAATGGCTGAGGTAGTTTTGTTTGACCTAAGTATGCAAGTGGCATAGTGGTGCAAGTTATGTAAGAGCAGCAGAAGTGTGTTCAGAAGTGTTCAGGACAACAGGACAACAACAACAAGTTGCAAGTGTGCAAGTGTACAAGTGGAGTAGTGCAAGGCAGCCATTGTGGGTCTAAAAGTCCAGGATGTTATGTAGCTGAGGGGGGAGAGGGGGGAGAGAGTTCACCATCCTAACAGCCTGGTGTATGAAGCTGTTGGTGAGTCTGGTGGTGCGGAGGCGCGGGCTTCTGTACCTCTTCCCAGAGGGCATTAGATCAAACAAATTGTGAGCGGGGGTGACTTGCATCACTCACAATTGTGGTCGCCTTCTATGGGGGTGAGGTGGGAGGTGTAAATGTCCTTCAGGGAGGGGAGTGAAGCACCAATAATCCTTCCAGCTGTGTTCACTATGCGCTGCAGGGCTTTCCTGTTGTATTCAGTGCAGCTTCCGCCCCACACAGCAATACAGCTGGAGAGGATGCTCTCAATGGTGCCTCGGTAGAATGTGGTCATGATGGCTGGTGGAGCACTTGCTCGCCTGAGTTTCGGCGGAAGTACAGGCGGGGCTGAGCTTTCTTCGCCAGTGATGCAGTGTTGGTGGTCCAGGAGAGGTCTTCACTGATGTGCACCCCAGGAATTTGGTGCTGCTCACTCTCTCCCACCACAGCACCGTCGATGGTCAGTGGCAGGTGTTGGGTGTGACCTCTACGGAAGTCAACAACAATCTCCTTGGTCTTGCTGACGTTCAGCAGGAGGTTGTTGTCCCTGCACCACGTGGTCAGAAGGTCGACCTCCAACCTATATTGAGTCTCGTCGCCCTTGGTGATGAAACCCACCATGAAGGGTTACCGGCGTTCAATTACAGTGCCTATAAAAAGTATTCACCCCCCTTGGATATTTCAATTTTTACTGCTTTTATAAATGGAATCTAAATACATTTAATTGGCCTTTTTTAAGGCCAATTTACAAAAATCCATAATAATTTCACAATCCTATTTACAATAATGCAAAATACGTTTATTATGGAAAAACTGTTTCAATGATGTACATTCTTACCTGACTGTAGCCTCTGCTCTGTTCCTGTGTGAAGTCTCTCTCTCTCTCTCTCTCTCTCTCTCTCTCTCTCTCTGTGTTGGAGAGTGAGTGAGTGAGTGAGAGGAGGTGTGTGTAAATGCTTTCTTCCCAGCAATGCAGGAAAATGGGACAAAGCAAAGGGTTTCAAAGGGGCAGGACATTTCCAGTAAATCTTCGGAAACTTTCCAGAAACTTTCCATGGGAAGTTAAGCTGGGGAATTTTGGAAATATTCCAAGTTGGAAACCTTCATGGAATTAAAGGAAATTATGAGAATTAATGGGAATTTACAGGAATTAACTGGGAATTTTGGGTAATTAATACAAACTGCTTAATATACAAACATAAACATTTTGTTTCATGATAAGCAATATAATTTGTTTGTTAGCCCAAGGTACAGCACGCCACTCAACAACAAAATCCAATTGGTTGGAACATTGACTGCCTATCGCTTTGTCCAGTCATAAAATGGTAAATCTTCACCTAAATAAAGTTAGGGTTTAACAGTCAAAACATATACATGTATATGTGCACAGTATACATGTTCACAATATGAAAGTGTAGACTGTATACTGTGGAATTATGTGAAAAAACGTGAAATTTGACATTTTAACCTGTAGGTTTGTTTATCGTAGATTTTCTCAAAATAGCACTGTGTGCAAAGCGACTGGTTTCACCTTGCATAGTCACATTTATCCTGCAGAGGAGTTTCTGCTTATATCTCGTGACGGTGTGTCTTCAGCTGTGCTTTATATGCGCCTTTCGCTATAGACCAGGTTTTTCTTGGTCAGTGGCATAATGATTTTTAGAGGGTGTAAGATAGCCATTTTTAGATCATGCGCCAGACCACACCTTCTGTCGTTAATTGCCACACCCCTGGGCGCAAGGTTTAATAAAAGCGCAGCGGATGGCAAATATTTCCTCACTTTATTGAGTGTAAGATAAGAATAAGCCTTGCGCCAGGTGCACGATAGGGCCCTATATGTTATCAAATTGTCATTGCTTCCATTTCTTATGGTATCCTTATTTAAATTTGGCTATTTCGAATTCCTGTATTTAATATCAATGGGAAATTAAAGTGTCAGTAGGCTACACAAGATGATATTTGTGTGATGTTCCAATGAGTTTCAAGCCTTCCCTACTCAAACATGCTAAAACAACCTAGTTGTCTCGTTAAGTGCAATACATGTAAGGCCCAGTCCCCAGCCACTACCTCAATATACAAATTATATGACATGCTGCTCACGTAGCTTTGTAAAAAATTAGAACTTTTCTCATCAAGCAGTCATGTATTAACCTGACTCTCGCCAGATGAATTTTGTTCCGCCTAGCTCCACTCATCCATCTGGGATTGATCCATTGGAGTGGTGTTTCAGAAGGCTGGGCCTTATCAAAAATTCTTGCATATGATTGGATAAGCCACTTGTCCGTCCGTCATGTCCTGTCTGTCTCCTGTCTCTCCAGCAAAACTCTGCACACATAAAACCAGAATAGGCTATTGAAACATCAACATATTTTTCTTTTAGCCTGTATGTTTTTTTTTTTATTTGGGAGACTTTCCAAGAAACGTCCGTCTGCTAAAACACTTTGGATACCAGTGCATATTGGCGCAATTACTGTAGGCTACTGTACGCGCGCTGTAGCTTGCTTGTTGTCTGTCCAGCTGCACGGGAGGTTTAGACACAATTCAGATACAGTTCAGAACGATGTATATTAAATATATTTTGGGGGAAACGTGTTGCTTCTGGTAATTTGACGGTAGCAGTTGTGTTGTCATGCTGAAAGTGCTATATTTTTCAGAGACAGTATAGTTTTCTTTCCGGTATGGCGTAGCCTACCCTCTCCAAATATTTTAGTGGTACTCCGTACCGGCCAGTACCGGCTTACTTTCACCCCTGATAGTAATTCATATCAATAATTAGCGGTTGCCCATAATTGCCTCTTATCCCTTTAAACCTAAGGACTTTGTTGCCACAGCAGGAACAAAGGACCATGGCCCACTGGTTAGCACTCTGGACTTGTAACCGGAGGGTTGCCGGTTCGAGCCCCGACCAGTGGGCCGCGGCTGAAGTGCCCTTGAGCAAGGCACCTAACCCCTCACTGCTCCCCGAGCGCCGCCATTGAAGCAGGCAGCTCACTGCGCCGGGATTAGTGTGTGCTTCACTTCACTGTGTGCTGTTTGTGTTTCACTAATTCACCGATTGGGTTAAATGCAGAGACCAAATTTCCCTCACGGGATCAAAAAAGTATATATACTTACTATTACTTACTATCTTTAAGCCATGTTTTATTTGACATTCTGATATATCCCACCTTAGAATCTTGTGCAATTATCCATCTGAGATTTTCTTTCTTGTACAGACACACTTAGATAACATATCTCTACAACGGGCCACACATGAAGAAAAAAAAATATTTTTGCCATGACGAGATTAAACTCGACATGCTGACATTAAACTCGACATTGCGAGAATAAAGTTGAAATATCATATTGACTTTAATATCAACATTTCATCTTGACTTGTCCATGAGAACTAGTTTAATCTCGTCATGGCAAAAAAGAAAAAATGTCCTTCATGTGTGGCCCTAATACCTAATACAAACGGACGCCGATCAAAATGCCTCCGGACAATAGGAGGGGCCAAAAAACAATCAGAGCAACGAAAGGGACAGAGTGATGGGAACACACAATTTGCAACAGTTTACTGTCTGGTGGTAGGGAGAACTAGAGCTGTATAGTATATAGTATACAGTATTTGATGGGGGTGGGGGGGAGGGGGGCCTGCCCTAACGCCTGTGTACTTATGGCGCATTTTGTGTTGCTTTTGTGTTTGGATTTTTTGGGGTTTATTTTGACTAGTAGGCGTCCTAGGGTGTATTCAAAGCCTTGAGAAATTAACCATTTTTCAGCACATCTGGCTGGAAAGCTTCAAGGTTTCGCCATCACTACCACAAACCATACTGCGTGTGAAACACTACAAAGACAGAGAAAAGAGTCACCACACTGCCACCTGTGGTTGTATAGAGTAACCTGTGGTAGCTCTATACAAAACATATTGATGTCAATGGTGCATTTTGCCCATGTTCAGGGTGGAAAGTGAAAAAGAAAGATTTGCATAAGACAAGTCAAATTGGTGTTTTTAAAAAGAAAAGATCATGGAGAATAAAGAAAAAAATATTTTAAAAAATCTTTGTATATTCCCACAAGGTGTTTAGGTGCTCTGAAAATGAGAACCAAAATGATTTTTTAGACTTCTAAGGTCTGCTGTTCAGACCCTGAAGGAATTTATTTTCTGTTCATTGTTTTTTGTGAGAGTGTTTATACTTATCTCAGTAAGGAAAATAAATCAAGAGCCTATGTTGAATACAAATATGTCTTCTGAAGGCTTAAACAGAGCCCAGCCAAAAACTCCAATAAAATTTGTATCAACTTTGAGGGACAGCTATGACCATGCAGGATTATCCAGACCAAACGTGACGATTTTGCTACATACTATTCCTATTTATGTACCAGCATGCAAAATTTGAGCCACCTACATGGTTTAGTTCTTGCGCTGTGAGCTTGTGAACTTTGACAAAAAAAAGAGGCTGGACAAAATCGACACCCCCCTCCCCCTGTAAAACTGGCTGTATCTAGGAAAGTATTGATCTTACATAAGAGTAATTTTACAGTGTGTCTCCTGGGTAACATAGGTACACCTGGTAATTTTTTCAGAATTTTTTGAGACCTAAGTGCGTGGGCCCTGGTTGAACTGACGTGGAATGACCCTAAAGGAAAGGCAAATAGTGATCCTTCATCTACATTTCTAGTATTGTGGGTCTATTTCCAGAAGCTAACAGGTTCAACCAGTTGTTTGAGTAGCCTGGCTAACGCCAAACCCCATCTCAATGAGATGGGTCTGGGAACTACACATTCATTTTCTCGTATTTTAAACGTGGTTTACAAATGCCGAGAGCCATTTATTGAGCGCTACAAATGTCTATCAAATGTGTCTGTATGTAGGGAGATTTTTTTCGGGGGGGGGCGTCAGTGTTTATACTGGATCTGTGTTTGCATATTTAATATGTTTCATACACGTGTTTCACTGGTCGTTGCTTTTACCTTACCATTACCTTACGCATGCCAGTTATGTATCCACCAGCTGCCTGCCTGCAGCCTACTTCCAAAACTCCAAAGCTGCTTGCTGTCAGATTTGGTTCCGAGGGAACTTTCAGTGTATCAACAACACTCAATAACAGTTTATGTGATGTGTTAGTTAAATTCCCAACAATTTCACAACAGCTAGTTCTGGAGTAGGCCATTCAACTAGCCCGCTTGGCGCTTGCTTACGACGAGACTCAGGCTGCGCAGTTGGCACCCGCTTCCTAATTGGGGTTTTGGGTTGCCAGGTTTTAGCCTATGACAAAACAGTTGAAATTGAAACTAAGTGATCGTGTATGTGTAGGGTGTATTTCATACACAATCTGGCAACCTGAATGGATCAATGATTTTAAAATGAAGTTTGATGGCCATGCAAATTACGGGAGTTTTCTGGGAGAAATAACAAAACGGGAGGGTGCTGGGAGATGACTTTGAAATACGGGAGAAACCTGGGAAAAACGGGAGTGTTGACAGGTATGCTCAGCGCAAAACACCTATGATTTACAGCACGGCGCGGTCAAAGTTCAACATGATTGAACTTTAACCGCGGCACACGCAAGAGCGGCAAAGTGGCAAAATGCTGCTCACGCTGTGCTTTGCTCAGTTCTTGTGCATGCAAGCTATTGAAAGTAATGTGTTTCATAGTGCATGCTGTGTGCAATGTGATCCGCCCTCAAGTGGCGAACACCAATATTTATACCCCTCCATAGATGTTGACACAAAACTTGGCAACTTTGGACCCACAGGTGGTGTTAAGGATCATTTTTGCTAGTCAGCACCTAGTGTACTTGCCAAGTGTACGAACTTTTCACCGCAACACAAGTTCAGAGGTTTACACAAAGTTCAGGGATTTACAGTGATCACAGGTCTTTTGTAAATTGCTTTACAATTAGTTGTGCCCTTGGACGACTATTGCCCAGTTCGCCTCAGCTTGCCGCCATTCACTCCTTCGTCTTCATTAAGATTCCCGGTAGACTTCTCAATCTTTTTGGCCTCTGTGTCCAGTTAGTCTGTCTGCTCTTGATCTTGGATTTTGTGAAATAAAGTTCTAAATACTTAGAACTTATAGTCCGGTGCGACTTAAAGGCCTTTTTTTTTCTCTTCTTCTTCATGAGGCATTTTTTGACTGATGCGACTTATACTCCAGAGCGACTTATAGTCCGGAAAATACGGGTACTTCAATTTGTCTTTAGAGAACCTCACCACACTGCCACAGAAGTGTCATTCTGTGTGTGTGTGTGTGTGTGTGTGTGTGTGTGTGTGTGTTTGTGTGTGTGTGTGTGTGTGTGTGTGTGTGTTTGTGTGTGTGTGTGTGTGTGTGTGTGTGTGTGTGTGTGTGTGTGTGTATGTCACATTCTGTGTGTGTTTTTCACGTGTGTCTTTTCCCTTTGCACTTGAATTGTAAGACAATTTGGTGTTAATGCAAACGACTGTCTTGCTGTAAAATTGCACCAATTAACATAATTATGCTCTCAAACAACTGCTGAACCTGTTAGACCCTAGGTTGCTTTTGCTCTGGAACATTCCTTTAATGCTGCATTTGTCCGTTTAAGTCGTTTCTCTGTAGCTCTGTAGCTTAAGACCCCTATAAAGCACTTTAAAAAAATATATATATCAGAGCATTATTATATATTAGGCTTATGCCTGATTTTTTTGTTATTGTTACTTTGGACACATTCACCACATAAAAACAAACTGTCCTTCCATCTGTAATGTGTTCTCAGTTTAAGGAGTTAGCTGGTCATCCATGAATGTTTTTTTACCGTTAGCGGTTTCTTGATACAGGGCAGAGTTCCACCAAAGATTCTATAGTTAACTAAGATGAATTATAAGACGATTCACCAATTCAACCGTCTCTGGTTCCACAGTTCATGCTCCAGGAACAAACATGCTGCCTATCGCTATAGCAACACCACAGAACTATTGGGCCCTTGCGTGAAGCACTTGCTCTGTTGCCAGGAGACCACTGTGTTCAGGGAGGGAGTGCCACAAGTAGAGGGATGGGTTGGTAGAGATCCTCAGAGAGGCTTTCAGTGCTAAAAGGACATCAGTAGCACACGCGAGTCAGACCCACGAAGACTGACTGGACTGAATGAAAATAATACATTTACACGCATTGACACGCAGCATACAACTGTCTCCATGAACATAATACAGAATATATGTGTATGTATGTAGCATTCTTAACAACTTCATTGACATTGACAGATTGTCAGCCTGGCC